>NC_141534.1:66735625-67103750 GCF_021556685.1 Rattus norvegicus | reverse complement strand
GGTTATTGTTTAATAAACTCTTAGGAGCCTAATCTTTAAACTCTCCCGCCCAAGGCCAGAGCCTGGGCAATTAGACACTGGGGAGGAGAGAGGACGGGGCGGGGTTGAGGGGAGGGGGTGGGGTAGGGTGGAGATGGCTCGTCATTCTGACGTCGGTCGCACAGCTCCATACCAGGTGAGGTGAGAGCGCTGTGGCCCGGGTCCAGCTGCAAGGAACTATTCACGACTTCGCCTCAGAGCTTTGTGACTCAAGTCGCACCCACCATCCACAGGCTCAAGGAAGCCCCCAGGGGCGCTAACTCCAGTTGACAGTCACAAACATAAGAGCTGGCTAAAAGCAACCTCTCCCCTGTTAGAGCCTTCTTCCCACAAACCCCTCACCCCATCGCCACCGATTCCAGACCACAGGCCGCGCGTGGAAAGTTCCGAGCGAGGTGCACGCGTGACTCTCTTCGGCTGGCCACGAGCAGCTGCTAGGGTAATCTGATCCAGGGACAAAGGCCCGCCCGCCCGGGCTGCAGCCGCAGGTAAACACGCGCTTTGTCATGGAAATCAGCGCAGGACAGCCCGGAGCAGACAACCCACGATTCCGAGGAAGGAGAGGCATAGGGGGAGGGGCCGCGGGTGGGGCGATCTGTCATCTGCGCGGCAGCCGCCAGCTGAGCCACGCGCCTCCCCTTTTCTCATGTAAATCAGCACATGCCTTTGCAACTTTCTGCAGCCGGCTTCCCAAGACCCACGCACCCCAGGGTGAGGTGTCCTCAGAGCACATACAATGGTTCTGAGTTTCCTATCTAGTTACCCAAAGGAGAAACACCAGCTAGGTGGGTAGAAGGAAGCGGCAGCCGGTTCCATCAAAGAAGAAAGGGGGTTGTGATCCTACCTCATGATAGAGTTAGGACCCCATCCACTCTGAAGTTCACGGGCGCCATGCCGGAGTCTTTTGGGTTCACTATTCTTTTTTGAGTGTACTGCCCACAGAAACGCAGAGGAGGCTGGGGCTACCGGGCCCACTTGGTGCCAGTGAATCTGAGTCTCGAAGTCTCTAGTCTAAATAGGAGCTAATTGCATTCAAGTGTGCACATGTCTGTACAAACATTAAAGTGTGTGCGCCAGGATTATGGTGGACATGCTTGTAATCCCAGAATTTGGGAGGTTGAGGCAGGAGTATCCAGGCCAGCCCTGGCACCGTAGAGAGACTTTAAAAAGGGAGTTGATGTGCTGCAGACTTTGTTGAGTACCCTATCACAATCACACCAGACAGGTGGGCCACAGGTGCCGGCTGCCTTTCTATGTCACTGCAAGGACTTTTTTCCCCCCTCTAAAATTTTAACTGCTTTTGATCCTAAAACTGGCTGAGGGAAATGGACAGAAGGGCTGTTGGGCAAGATGTGATACTAGAACTAATTAATACGCAGGCTCCTCCTTCTCCTCCTCTTCCTCCTCCCCTCAAGCAAGCTGGCATGTTTGATCAACACCAGATTTGCTGCTTGGAAGTTTCAGTTTTGTTGTTCTGAACAAGGATTCTAATTCTTAGGAATAAGAGAACCCTCTGTTGTGTATACAGTGTTCAGTTGGTCTGAGAAAACACAAATCCCGCTCAAGTCTCCAGATTTGTTTACATAGAAAACTGAACCTGTGCAGGCCCAGTCTGAAAACTGTGTGGGAGCTATTCATGGATACTGCCCTATGGGCAGCCACGGTTATTCCGTATCTTGAAAACGGAGCCTTTTGGGTATGTACATGAAGGAGCTGGGTCAGGACTTAGGTCACCTGTGCTGAGGATGGGCATGTTTAATTCAATAAGAATGTGCCTGGGAGTTTTTATTACCACACGGACCAGTCAAATATAGAAAACGAGCAGGATCAATAGCAGACAGAACTCCAGATGCAATTATTGTGGCTTTAATTCTGATCATTATGCAACCTGAGTCTGCCCTATCCACCCACTGCAATTATTCAGACTCCGGGGGCGGGCGGGGGAGCGTATGCTGGCGGGGGGGGGGGGTGGAGGAAAAAAAATCAACACTACCACCAGACAACAAATACTTCCTTCAAGTCCTGTATCTGATGTATTCGGTGTCTTCTCAGTTCTAATGAGCCTCACTTTGTACAGTAAATTTGCGGAAACATCAAAAAGCATTTAAAAGAAAGTTTCCTCCTTTCTTCTAATGGTGAAGGTGAGGATTTATGGTGTGCGGGGAGGGGAAATCTGTTGGCTAGGCCAACATTCAGGCAAATCTATTTAACATACTCTGGCTTAAGCTCCCTCCTGCATTTGGGGGGTTATGAGTGCTTAGCTGTGGGAGTATAGAGACATGCAGTTAGGGAGTGAAAAAACGCCATTTGGTTCAGAGCAGATGGCTGGCTAGGGGGCTGATGGCGTCTAAAGGCGTGTCATCCCCCTCCAGCTCGAATCCCTAAGGGCTCCCCTTGTCTTCCCAATCAATGAAAATTAAAGTGCAAAGAAAGGATGAATAGCCGGACCTCGAGTCTGTCCTTTGTTCCTCTCAGCTCCTGGTACGCAGGAGTTAAACTACAACAGGCTCCTATAGAATCACTGAAGTTAAACAGTCTCCCCGTTAGCTCTGTGTTTGAAAGAGAGGGGAATAGGAACCAACTTAGGGGTGGACGATTGAGAATGGGGAAACAGGAGGATGAGGAGGAGGAAGAAGAAGAGCAGAAGGAGTAGGAGGGAGGGGAAAAAAAAGAGCTTTCTGCTTGATTTCCCCAATACAGAATGGTGTGGCATAAATTAAGTTGGAAAAGAATGAATGCTTTGGGCAGGATTCTGATGGATTTTACGATGCCTTTCAGAACTGCTTTGCCACTGTAATCGAGAAATCTGTGCCATGTCAATTTAACAAATACTTAATACTAAGGGGGGTTTGTTAAAGATTTGGGACAAGTCCACCCCCCTCAAGGTCTAAGCCCTTGCGCGTGGGACTTTTCATTTCCCGTTTTCTAAACAGGCATTCAAACGAGCCTGGTTTCCACTACCATTTTCTAATTAAAAGGTTCCTGATATTTCATTTCTTCTTGTAATCTCGAAGACGCAGAGGAGTCCGCATCTGACCTTGTTTCTTCTTTGAATGGCCTCTGCTGTAGGAACCCCTCTCTCACCTGAGTCCCACTCCCAACCTCAACGGGGAGCAGCTTCTGAACTCTGAGAAACACAGTTCTCAGAAAGTAACTTTCTGAGGAAACATTAGCATTAGCACTGTAGTGAAAAAAGGAATCCCAACACTAGGTGGCAAGATTAAGTTAGGATTCAAGCTAGGCCAGCCTTGTGGTGATGTAGCAAATCCCTACACAGTTTACAAAGGACAGGGACTCTGTTTTCACCACTGCCATGGGGGTGTGCCATAGGGGTGGCAGTATCTTTTGAAGCCTCCGTTTGTTCTATATAATAAACAGGTTTGTTTTTTTTTAAAGTGGGATCCAGCCCACTTTTCTCACCTCAGCCTTGAGTATCATACACATGGTTTTTGGTTAACTCTTTGATTGTTTATGAGTGACGACAACTTGAAGTGCGGATTCCTGTTGATTCTGAAACTTTGAAAGTGTTTGGGAGAGAGGATAGCAGGAGCCAGGCTGGGTCATCCGAAAAAGGAGCTGTGATTTCAGTTGCCAGATGGCCCAACACAGATGATTCTGCCAAGTAACTGCTTAGATTCTTGTTACTAGTGTTTCTCTGGGCGTGGGAAGATTTTCCTCTCTTTCTGTGCATTCTATACATCCTGATCCAGATACTGGCCTAAATGACTAAGATACCTTCTAGGATAGGGCTCATTCTCACCAACAGGACAGCAACACCTACAGTGAGGACACCTGTCAGGTACACCCTGGGGGCTGTGCTACAATCAAAGCAACATTAGCTCCAGTAATCACACCTCGGGATTCTAAAGAAGCTGCCTAGGTGTTGGGGGGTGGAGTAAGGAGGCCCCTCCAAAGATGGGAATACACAGCTAATTGTATGCTCAACCCAAAGCTAGGTGCTAAGTCAGAGTCTATACCTCCATTGACTTTTCTCTGGAGCTTGTAACCAGCGGAGCAGTTTAGGTAATTCATTGTGATACGTGCGTCCTGGGCCCTCCCAATAAACTCATTTCCCTTTAAAAAATGAAAACAAAAGTTCTAATGTCTGATGGATGTGTAAAAACCTAATAAGGTGACGGTTGTGTAAAGGTTATGTGTTGGGGGGTGAGGTGGGGGGAGTCTTTCAAACATGTGCCGGACATTGTCGCAGAGGCCGCGGCGTGCGCGGAGGGGGAGCTCTTTCTCTCCGCATTGTGCGGAGAGCAGGTGCTGTCTGCATTACCATACAGCTGAGCGCACAAAGAGCCACTGATTCAGCTTCGCACAATAACAGACTGCCTTAATGACAGCCACGCGAACGACACACACCAAACTCACTTTTTACCAAGCCGAGGGAGGCCTGAGGGGAGTACCCAGGAGAGTGGGACCGGACCCCAGTGAAGGTTGTGGTGGTTGAAAATCTCCGGGGAGAGGGTGTGTACACTGTGGAAGGGTTCGCTTAGCTTTTGGCTCTGCTGGCTTAGGGAATACACTGCCCGGAGCCGAATTCCCCATTTCCAGTGATCGTGGACAACACGGAGACACTAGGGCTCTGGGACACTGCGGTCTCTGGGGGTGCCCGGCCGGGGTCGCGAGCCCATTGGCACTCTTCAAGGCTCAGTTGCCACCCTCGACCAGAGGTATAAAGCGTGCCTAACCTCCCCAAACTTCCCAAAACTGCCGCGGCGTTCTCGCCACCCTTTGCCCACCTCTTCAGGGGTCCCTTTCCTACCGGGCACCCCGCCCCCCGCCGCCTCCGGGAGACTCCTCCTTAGAAAGAGCCTGCCAGGGAGGAGGGGCAGCAGCGGGGACGCGGGCCTCTAACCTCTCCCCGGTTCCTCAGTCCCCAGGACTGAACAAACGAGGAGAGCCTTGGCTGCCAGTGTTGGAGACGCCAGAGTCCGGAGGCCGCGTCCTGCGAGCGAGTCTAACGGTGACCGCGAGTGGGAGGCGCAGGCCGCCCAGCGTGCCTAGGGTCTTCGGGCCTGTGGCGGTGGGGCGGTGGGCGACGCGGCCTCAGCTCCAGCTCCGGGAGCAGAGCGGTTCGTCTCCCCGAACGTTTTGCAGGAATGTAAATGAGCGGGTTTTGCGCTGGGGGAGGGAGGCGAAGGGGCGAGGGCGGAGGCAGAGAGGACTAGGGGGCGGGGAGGTGGGGGCGGGGAGGAGGGTTGCACATTTTACAGCTCACTGACCATTTGGCGATCCATTGAGAGGAGGGTTTGGAAAAGTGGCTCCTTTGTGACAGCTCTCGCCAGATTGGGGGGCTGCTCATTTGCATCTCATTAGTTATGCGAGCGGCCGGCGGGATTTAAGGGTGGCAGGCGCCAGCCCCGGCCAGATCCTCCGGCGTGCACCCGCGGTTACCCTGTCTGACCAAGGCAGGTCACGGGAGAGCACCGGTGCGGCACGGAGCCTCCCACGCTTCGGCCTCCGGTCCTGGGTGTGTGTGTTCTCGCATGGCATTGGCTGAATTCTTGAGGAAGACGCGAGGCTTTGCGATAGTGGAAGAGATACCGGTCTAGAACACTCTGGGAGCGGCAGCCGCCGCCGAGTGACGCCCGGCCGGGAAACCAGGGCGCGCGCCGCAGTCCTTGCCACCACCTCCAGCCCGTTCCCACCGTGCCCCTCGGGGCCCCGGATTATCGCCTCACCGGTGGGATTTCCAGACAGCCGCTCTCTAATAGGCCTGCGAAGGAAGCCACTGCAAGCTCTCTTGGGAATTAAGCTGAACATCTGGGCTCTCTTCCCTCTGTGTCTTCTCTCCTTTCTCCTCTTTCCCTCCGCGAAGAAGCTTAAGACAAAACCAGAAAGCAGGCGACCCTCACTTACCCGTGGACTGGAAGCCAGAAGAAGAGGAAACCGAAAGTTGTCCTTTCTCAGTGCCTCGCAGAGCTCTTGTCAGGGACATATCTGTAGCACCGCACCCTCCTGAAGCGACCTGGCCCGATATCACACCTGGAGCCGAGAGGCGCCTTTCCACCAGTGCTCCTCGGGTCACATAGACTTTCCGGGCATCCCTGGGTCTTTGAAGAAGAAAGAAAAGAGGATACTCTAGGAGAGCAAGGGCGTCCAGCGGTACCATGGGCCGTCGGAGCGCGCTAGCCCTTGCCGTGGTCTCAGCCCTGCTGTGCCAGGTAGGGGGCCGGGCGGGGCTGCTGCGCGGTGGAGGGAGGGGAGTCGGACAAGCGGATCAGCTGTCCATCCCCAAGTGACTCCCGCAGCGATGACCCCGAGAGCTGCCCGGCAGCGGGCGGCTCCGGATGGGCGCTGAGGTGCGCTCGGCCTCTGCGTCCTAGCAAGGGCCCGCGCGCCCCGGGTCCCTCCGCCGCCGGCGCGTCCTCACGCCCCTTCCCCGCGCAGGTCTGGAGCTCTGGCGTATTTGAGCTGAAGCTGCAGGAGTTCGTCAACAAGAAGGGGCTGCTGGGGAACCGCAACTGCTGCCGCGGGGGCTCTGGCCCGCCGTGCGCCTGCAGGACCTTCTTTCGCGTATGCCTCAAGCATTACCAGGCCAGCGTGTCCCCGGAGCCACCCTGCACCTACGGCAGTGCGGTCACGCCAGTGCTGGGTGTCGACTCCTTCAGCCTGCCTGATGGCGCAGGCATCGACCCCGCCTTCAGCAACCCCATCCGATTCCCCTTCGGATTCACCTGGCCAGTGAGTGGGCACCTGCGCGCACTCCGCTGGGCCTGGCCGGGTAGGGGTGGCGGGCTGGTGGCTGGCAGTGGGAGGGAGGCACGGGCCACTGATAAGGGTTGGGAAATCCCACAAAGCCACGCCTGGGGTCTTGACTTCTTTCTGGGAACTGGCCGGCAGTTGAGGAGGGGATGTGGGACACCAGAAGCTTTTGCAAGCCCGGGGCATTTCTCACAAACCTCAAGGGTCGAATGCTTCCCCCACCCCCCCCAAAGTTGGGAGAGTTCTTGTTCCCTAGCTCCTAGGCCTGGGTTGGGTCGCTCCCAGTGCTGCGACTGCTCGCTACCCTCGAGGTTCTATCCCCAGAAAACTAATGACAGCTGCCCTCTTCTAGCACCCCACCTTGTTGGTTTCAGTACTCTCTCTTAAAAAAAAAAAAAAAACACCACAATATCCTGTATTAACATTTTTTAAAAAACCCACACTCATGGGAAAAACACTCTTTAAAATTTTCCTATTAAGGAAACTGATATGAGTTGACCTTCATTGGCACAATCCAGAGATCTGAGAGCCTCTGTACTTGGTTCCCTTTAATGCCTCTCCTCCAACTCCTCCTCCTCCCCCTCCTAGTCCTCCAACTCCTCCTCCTCCCTCCCCCCCTCCATACTTCTGGTTTATCAAGCATCCTCTCCCTTTTTCCTAGGGTACCTTCTCTCTGATCATTGAAGCCCTCCACACAGATTCTCCTGACGACCTCGCAACAGGTAAGGCTCCAAACCCCTCCCTCAACTATACATTCTCTTCATCGATGCACAGTTTACTTGACCCACTCACCCCAGTCCTCTGCTATCTTCGCTCTGCATCTGGAGTTCAGAGAAGGGTTCTTGGCTTGACAGCATCCATGCAGTGTCCTCAGTTCCTAGCTTTTGGGTGTTATCAGAACCAACCTGAGCTTCTTCTCTCCCAGAAAACCCAGAAAGACTCATCAGCCGCCTGACCACACAGAGGCACCTCACTGTGGGAGAAGAGTGGTCTCAGGACCTTCACAGTAGCGGCCGCACAGACCTCCGCTACTCTTACCGGTTTGTGTGTGATGAACACTACTATGGAGAAGGCTGCTCCGTGTTCTGCCGACCGCGGGATGATGCCTTTGGCCACTTCACCTGCGGGGAGAGAGGGGAGAAGATGTGCGACCCTGGCTGGAAAGGCCAGTACTGCACTGACCGTGAGTCCTCTGGGTCCATTTATGGGGAAAGACATGGGACTTAGCAACAGGAGATGGTAGAGATAGACCAGTGGGGAAACTGAGGCCTAAAGAGAAGTGTTTTTGCAAGGCTCGATGGCAGTTAGGCTGGATTCAGGCATTTTAACAAGGGAGACGTTGTGTCCACTGTAGGAAGCTGCTTTTCTTCACAGGGAGGAGTTCAGAGACAAGGCCAGGGGTCAGGAAGTAAGGCTGTGTTCTCCCTAGGGCCTTTGTATTAGAAAGGGAAGAGAGGAAGGGAGGGGCAGAAAGGGGATGTGGAGGGCTCATTTTCCAACAGTTCTCCTTGTTGCAACAATGTCTCATTGGGAAGCCCTCCCTTTCCTCCACAGAGTTAGGGTGCCTGACCTGCCTACAGAAATCTATTTCCAAAGATTCCCTGTGCTGTACTCTGTGTGCCCTGTCCTGTGGGGAGGCCTTCAATCCTTGGGGCTGTGCAAAACTAGCAGGTGTGCTGAGGTAGACTGCAGGGCTACACAGCTGAGGGTCACCTTGTCTTGTGTAAATGCTTACAGCACGCTGTCTGTAAGAAAAGCAGTAACTGACGTCCTATAACCCTCTTGCAAACCAGGGTACTAGGGCCACAGGGAGGACTTCTGCTCTGGTTCCTGCTCATAGGCACTTCAGGGGGCCTCTCTCCAGTAATCTGAGGCCAACCTGTAGGATTGGCATTTCCTCCCAACATCAGGGCCTGGTGAACTCTTGTTCTTCTGCCCCACAGCAGTTTGAACATTGGACTGTGTGAGGCCCGGAACTTCTGTCAGTGTGTGGGGGAGGATATGCATTAGCTATCTAGCTTTAGGTTTTGCTTGGGGATGAAGGGGGTCCACACTTCAGTGAGAGCCTGGACATCATTGTTGCCTAGTTTTCCATGTTCTTTGATGCTCCGCCTTGGCCAAGAGCTGGCTGTTTTCTTAAGAACTGGGGTTGCTGATCATTAATGGGTTTCATAACTGGGGAAGTGAGCCAGCTCAAAGCCTCAGCCTGTGGCCATCCCCCCACCCCTTCAGGCGCCTCTGGCCTCCCACAGTAGCTTTCCTCTCTCAGGGCCAATAGTTCTAGGGTAGCCAGAAATCTAAACTTCTCTTATTCCAACACTGGGGTCTCTCCCCGCCCCTACTTACACGTGCCATAGATTAGATCTCTCTGAGGAAAGGCGGTGGGGACACTGCCTGCTCCCATTGGTAGAAGGGTACGTGCGCACACACGCTTGTGTGAGTGCATACACACATGCTAGGGCTGGGGGGGGGTGGGGTGGGGGCAGCATTGTTGTGCTGGGGCAGCTGCGGGAGGGAAGAGACAATGGAGCAGCTGTCCTGCCCTGCATACTGCACACCAGCTGTCCACTCTTATCTGCACACACACTTTCTGGGATATTAAGAGGTGGGGCTTTGTGCATAGAATTGGGAAGTGGGGGAGGAGGAGGGAGAAGACTTCTGACCCTCTTTTAGAAGAAAAAGGGACAGGGGTAGGAGTAGGGGCTTCTGAGAGCCCTTTTGTCCTGGAAGCACTATGTTAAGAAGAATGCTCATCCCTGGCCTGAATGAAGTCCAAAGCCACCAGCCAGGGTGAGCTAGGCTCTGTGACCTAAGATCCACTCAGCCAGGACCTACAGAGTGGGTACTGCTAATTTTGTCTCAGTCGCACCTGGTGATACTGGGAAATCCCTGGGCTGGGGCTCCAACCTATGTTTTTATTTGTTTGTAGCCATTTGTCTGCCAGGCTGTGATGACCAACATGGATATTGTGACAAACCGGGGGAATGCAAGTAAGTTTGCAAAGTTGTCTTTGTCTTTTTTTTTTTTTCTACGAGACTTTCTACGTTGCCCAGGGGCCTTTCTATGTAACCTGGGCAGGCCTTGAACTCATAATCCTTCTCCCCAGGCTCCCTAAAGCCACCATGCCTGGTTCTTCTTGATGTGTGTGTGTGTGTGTGTGTGTGTGTGTGTGTGTGTGTGTGTGTGTGTGTGCGTGTGTGTATTATTCATATATAGGATGGGGAGTTAGTTGAGTGGGAGCTGTTATTCTACTAAAGGTCTGAAAATATACAAGCGTAGGTTTCCATGAACTTAAGCTCATACTTAATAGAAATATACAGGCCTCCGTTAAAAAGTCTGTATAGAAAGATGAGATTTCACATCCATTGTCCTTTTGCATGTTAAAGACAACCAGGATGGCCCCTGTGCCCTTCATCAAAGATGCTGAGAGGGGATGGCTTAGGGGGTTTAAGCTTTTAAATGGCTCAATGTCCTGCCTAGGCCGAGGACAGCTAGCTTCTTGGTGATGATGGGTGGTTTTGGGTGTGCTAGGATACCATTATGAATCTAGGAGGTGGTATGATCATGTTTTGCTTTTTCCAAGGTGCAGAGTTGGCTGGCAGGGCCGCTACTGCGATGAATGCATCCGATACCCAGGCTGTCTCCATGGTACCTGCCAGCAGCCCTGGCAGTGTAACTGCCAGGAAGGCTGGGGGGGCCTCTTCTGCAACCAGGGTAAGCCCCTCCTCTATGATTGCCAGATCTCCTCAAAGCAGCCCAAATGCCCACTGGAAAAATAGATTCTTCCTGTATTTGACCTTGGGCTTCCTGTCTCTTTTCCTGTCTCCACCCGGCAGATCTGAACTACTGCACTCACCATAAGCCATGCAGGAACGGAGCCACCTGCACCAACACGGGCCAGGGGAGCTACACATGCTCTTGCCGACCCGGGTATACAGGGGCCAACTGTGAGCTGGAGGTAGATGAGTGTGCTCCCAGCCCCTGCAGGAATGGAGGGAGCTGCACGGTGAGTGGGGTGCACTGCGCTGTGCTTGCTGAAGACAGGATCCTTAGTTTTAATAAAACGTGTGGGTTCTTGGAACAGCTTAAGGAAGCCTTGTGTGGTCGGTCCCCTTGTGCAGGATCTTGAGGACAGCTACTCTTGCACCTGCCCTCCTGGCTTCTATGGCAAGGTCTGTGAGCTGAGCGCCATGACGTGTGCAGATGGTCCTTGCTTCAATGGGGGACGATGTTCGGATAACCCCGATGGAGGCTACACCTGCCATTGCCCTGCGGGCTTCTCTGGCTTCAACTGTGAGAAGAAGATTGATCTCTGTAGCTCTTCCCCTTGTTCTAACGGTGAGGGGCAATGGGGGATGTCTGGAGGACTGGCTTCTTCAAAAGCATGTGCATTCTTGTTAGGGAATGCATTGCTTTGTGGGTTACCTTGGGCGTGTAGATTCCCAAGTCAATTCCATGAGGACTCAGGAGGAAGGAAGACCATCAGGAGTGTTAAGATCATAGTCACAATGCAAGGAACGACCTGATCAGCAGCCCACAGCTTGCTTGGGGCCAGTAGTGTTTAGGTGCACGTCATCACTGCTATTCACGGTTCTGCAGGCTCTGCTCAGGTAGAGAAAGCATAGCTATGGTGTTTTGGGAAGGAAGTTTACTCCAGATAGCAGTTTGGGTACCAGGTATGAGGAGGCTTTGGATACCACAAGCCTCTTGCTAGTGAGAGAGAGACACCTAAAATAGATTTAGGGAGGAGGTTGAGCCTATAGATGCCTTTCTGTCTTTTCTTCCTTTTTTTCCTTCCTTCCTCTCTCTTCCTTTCTCTCTCCCTCCTTCCTCTCTCCCTCTCTTGCCTTCTGTATTTGTTCCTGTCTTCCCTCTTTTCTGATCATTTTCAGTCCTGACTTTTCCACGAACAGTCAGTAAGCATGATATTCTCTTTAATTCTTAATTTCTCCACCTGTAACCTGGATCTAATGGTGTATTTATTATCCCCTGTCTGGTGGTTGTGGGGTGAATGCAGCGATCAGGCAAAATGCTTTACACAGTGCTGCTGTCAAAACACTGATCTAGAGCCTGGGTGTGGTGTCACAGGCCTGTAATCTATAAACTCCAGAGACTGGGACAGGGCAGTCAAGTTCAAGGCCACCCTGGAAAATATAGCAAGACCCTGTTGGAGGCGGGAAATGTGGGAACCAGAGGAATTGATGATGTAGAGTGTTTGCCTAATATGTGGAAAAAAAAAAAGCTCTTACTGCTTCTATTGTGTACGTCTCTACCTGGAGTTCTCCTCACAGCCTTGGATTTGAGATCCTACGCTATGTAGTACAAAAACTAAACTATCAGTGTATCTGTGGTGTGTGTGAATTATGGACTTACATGTGGCATATCTGCTCATGTTTGGTGAGCAAACTTCTGTGTGCCTAAATATGACTGTGTTTGCCCTGTGTTCCAGGTGCCAAGTGTGTGGACCTCGGCAACTCCTACCTGTGCCGATGTCAGACTGGCTTCTCCGGGAGGTACTGCGAGGACAATGTGGATGACTGTGCCTCTTCTCCCTGTGCAAACGGGGGCACCTGCCGGGACAGTGTGAACGATTTCTCCTGTACCTGCCCACCTGGCTACACAGGCAGGAACTGCAGCGCCCCTGTCAGCAGGTGTGAGCATGCACCCTGTCATAACGGGGCCACCTGCCACCAGAGGGGCCAACGCTACATGTGTGAGTGCGCCCAGGGCTATGGCGGCGCCAACTGCCAGTTCCTGCTCCCTGAGCCACCACCAGACCTCATAGTGGCGGCCCAGGGCGGGTCCTTCCCCTGGGTGGCTGTGTGTGCCGGGGTGGTGCTTGTCCTCCTGCTGCTGCTGGGCTGTGCTGCTGTGGTGGTCTGCGTCCGGCTGAAGCTACAGAAACACCAGCCTCCGCCTGATCCTTGCGGGGGAGAGACAGAGACCATGAACAACCTAGCCAATTGCCAGCGTGAGAAGGATGTTTCTGTTAGCATCATTGGGGCTACACAGATCAAGAACACCAACAAGAAGGCGGACTTTCATGGGGACCATGGTGCTGACAAGAGCAGCTTTAAGGCCCGATACCCCACTGTGGACTATAACCTCATTCGAGACCTCAAGGGAGATGAAGCCACGGTCAGGGATGCACACAGCAAACGTGACACCAAGTGCCAGTCACAGGGCTCTGTAGGAGAAGAGAAGAGCACCTCAACGCTCAGGGGGTATGTACTGTGAGCTGGGCAAGGAGGGCAGGAAGGCCACTCCATGTTCTGGGTATAAGCTTATTCAACCACTTCCCCGTGTGTTTATTGGTTCTCTCTAATTTTCCTTTCAGTGGGGAGGTTCCCGACAGAAAAAGGCCCGAGTCTGTCTACTCTACTTCAAAGGACACCAAGTACCAGTCGGTGTATGTTCTATCTGCAGAAAAGGATGAGTGTGTTATAGCGACTGAGGTCAGTGTGTGGCCCCCTTGTCACGGACGGGAGTGATGTGGAGAAGGTTCCTTTCTGCCTGACGTTAACTTCCTGTCCTGTCTCCTGGGCCCTTAGGTTTAAGGTGGAAGTGATGTGGCAAAGTTCCCATTTCTCTTAAATAAAATTCCAAGGATATAGCCCCGAGGAATGCTGCTGAGAGAGGAAAGGGAGAGGAAACCCCAGGGACTGCTGCTGAGAAACAGACTCAGGCGGAGCTGGTTCTCTCGGAGTTAGCAGAGGCGCCGGACACTGCCAGCCCAGGCGTTGGCTGCCGCTGTACTGCCTGCTGGATGTTCCCGTTGCACTATGGACAGTTGCTTTGAAGAGTATATATTTAAATGGACGAGTGACTTGATTCACACAGGAAGCACGCACTGCCGGACATGTCTATCTTGGATTACTATGAGCCAGTCTTTCCTTGAACTAGAAACACAACTGCCTTTATTGTCCTTTTTGATACTGAAATGTGGTTTGTTTTTTTTTTTTTTTCTAGAAGGGGAAAAAAAAACGTGTGTTATTTTTTTGGATTTGTAAAAATATTTTTCATGATATCTGTAAAGCTTGAGTATTTTGTGATGTTCATTTTTTTTATAATTTAAATTTTTGGTAAATATGTACAAAGGCACTTCGGGTCTATGTGACTATATTTTTTTGTATATAAATGTATTTATGGAATATTGTGCAAATGTTATTTGAGTTTTTTTTACTGTTTTGTTAATGAAGAAATTCATTTTAAAAATATTTTTCCAAAATAAATATAATGAACTACAACCTCGGGTGTTACTCTTCAGTCATCCACCCAGGCATCCAATTCACAAGAAGAGAGGCGGCATCGGTGTTTCATGAAGGCCTTCCCTAGTTTCAGTGCAGCATGGAAATTGTTTCTTCTGCTTTTTCTGGAACTCCTGATTGGCCATCGCAAGTTGTCTCCATTAGAGTGACACTTCCTCTCTTAATGCTATATTTGTGTGGTAATGAGATATCATTGGAGAGCTTGTGATTTCTCCCAAACTTTATATTTTTAAAGACTTGGAACAAGACTTTACGAGGTTCAAATGTCAGTGACTTTCTATCACCACGGCAAATGTCTTCTGTCTTAGAACAATGCTCACCCAATTGTTAGTGAGTTTATTTCTGGTTAACTCAAGAAGTTAGTTGCCGGCTAATTCAAGCACAGCCGTGAGCACAGATAGCGGTGAATGTGTTCTCTTTTGCACACCTGTTGTATGCCAGGTCCTCGTTATGGTCCACCTCTAAGGCTGGTATTATTATTCCTACCTGACAGGAGAGAAAAATGGAGCCAGTAGGTGAAGTCCCTGCCCCTGGATTCACAGGCAGCGGGATCAACGTTGAGATCCAGGCAAATAATGATCTGGGAATGTAAGACCCTTCTTGGTCTGAATGGCTGCTTCCAAGGAATCAGTACAGGCTCAGTTCTCAGAGGGTAAGTCCACACTGGGGAAAGGGAGGCCTGATTGCTGTGTACGAAGAGGGCAAGCAGCGGGAGAAAGCTTCCTATGGTTAGCTGGGTGAAGCAGACAGAGCAGATATCAGTCTTTGTATCGGGGGCCATTGGGGTTGAACACTGCTAAGAAGGCCCAGTCCACAGATTCTTCTGTCTTGAGCATGACCAGGCACTGTCCTCACTGAGGACCACCTTGGCTATTAGTTTAGAGTAATGCCTAATGGTACTGTCTATGTCAATTAGTTCAGGGCTCGGTCCCCCCAACCCCCACCGCATGCCACCCCACCACATCATCAGCCTCTCTCTTGCTCACTCTGGGGCTCTTAGCATCTGGGGACCTAGGGAAGGGTAATGGGACGACTCTGTTTTTCCTTCAATAAGCGGTTAGGGATGTGTAGTGCCTGGTATGCTGACCATGCCAGTCTCAGGAGTGTGTAACATGCTAGGATTCATGTGAGGCCCAGTCTCCTAAAGAGTTTAGATGAAACATCACTTTCATCTTCCCAACTTTCTTATAAAAACAAAGAGTAATTCATCTCTTATCTAGGGAAAGCACATGACCTGCTTAAGAAGACAGTAGGCAGCTTAGAACTTCTGGCTATGAATCCAGGACCCCAGTAGAAGCGAACACATCTGTGATGGGGTGGTTTTTCAGAGATGGGGTTGATGCCACTTGCACTGGGAAATTCAAGTATATCAGTCCAAAACAGCCATATAAAAAAGCATAGGCGTGAGGGGCCAGTGGTGACTCACCACACCAAACAGCGCCCAGCCATGTTTAGCCTCCGGTCATGCCTGCCAAGGCCTGCACTGTGCTTCTCTCCAAGTATGCCATAAGGAACAAGGAAGGAAGGAACAGCGAACGCGCTTAGGATGATGCTGTAAAAATAGAAGCTCCTTCTTAATGGGAATAATCTTGAGCTGGATCTCAGCATTTTTCAAGTTCTGAGGAGTACTGGAGTATGGCCAGCGGCCAGCACAGTAGGAAAGATATGTGCCAACGCAGACCTAGTGGTCAGAACAGGAGGCTCCAATCCCTGCTCTCCCTCTCCCCGGATTTCCTCCAGTCAAATCCCATAGCCAGCATCTCGGGATCTCAGTAAGACCACGGGTCATGAGGGAGGGGAGGGGAGAGACATATTCTCGTTTATAGATTTTTCTTTTCTGTTTGGACTTAACTTTGTGCTTCCAGGAATGTATGAGTACGGGGAAAGTTGATTACTAAAATCCTGGTCTTTGAGGGCTCTGCAGCTCATCATTCGCCACATGGGTCAGGTACTTTACAGGGAAGTGAGTGGGTGCTTGTGTCTTTGCTAATTTAGTCACAGCCTCATGGACTCCTGGGAAGGCGTTACCCAGTGGAGACAGTTGCGGCCATCTATCTAGATATCAGGAAGGAGGCAATGGTGTTGAGTGGGGCTGAGTGGGGCTGAGTGGGGCTGAGTGGGGCTGTCCTCTTGGCTAGGGCTGTCTCCCAAGAGCTTGTGTTCCAGCACTTTCTTCTCTGCAGATTCATTCTATGCTTCCTGCACTTTACTTTTCTTCTGCATCCCTGGTTCCTTTGAGTGCGAGAAGAACTGCAGTTACTTTGTTACTTTATTAATTTGTTACTTTGTGTTTATGAAGTTCAAAGTAATGGCAACCACCAAAATATAAGTACGCTGACACTGCAAATGCTTCTTCAAGGGCTCAGTGCATAAGTGTACTCATTGGAAGGGCAGGGCTCCATAGGTGTCAGTCCTGCTGTGAACCAATGAGTGTACGTTCTACACTGGTCAACAATGCCAGGGACAAAGTAATCTTTTTCTATCAAATTGAACCTGCATCTCATGATCAAGCAGAGGGTCACAGGAGACTAAGATAGTCCTGGAGGGGAGCATGGGTCTATATTCAGCAATCCCTGGACAATGTAGGTCAGATAAGGGGCTGGGCCGACAAAGAAATTGATAGAGAACTGACAAATTGAAAGGAGCTGATCTGTATCAACTGACTGCAGTGTCTAGAGATGGTTCCCATTTCAGACAGTTTAAAAATGTATGAGCAAGCCGGAGAAATGTAAATGCTGTCCACCAAGGTCAGTGGTTGAAAAAGTGTACTTGTTCAGTATTTAGTTAAGATATGTTCTCACTGTTGAATTCGGTAACCAGGTGAGTCCTTATCATTTAGAGAAAAAAAAAACAACCATCTGAAGCCTTTATGAGTGAAACAATGAGTTGGAGAATTTGTTTCCATCCCCCCAGATGGGAGGTTCTGTCAAGTGGGAGTTCCAGACAAAACAGGGGCTTCACCAAATAATGAAAGCTGGATAAAGGCAGTCAGAATTGACTCCACTTCTTTCTTGCATACTTGAAACCTTCCACAAGTGGAAGTTCTAAGATGGACTTTTTAAACGTGCCCAGTGATCTCTCTGTGGGCCGTGACCGTCTAACTGGTGGTATGTGGGTGATGGGCTTAACTGAGGTCTTCCACCTTGGTCCATGTATCTTTCAGATGAACAATCTTACAAAGCTCAAAGTAAGCAATTTATGTCGAGTGGAAAGAGCTGTTGGCTCAAGGGTTTTGGTGCTGGAATCTTGGGTCTAAACTCTGTCACATGCAGGCTCTGTACACATCCTAGAGTGAGCCTAGGATGAGTTGGTGAGGCAGTAGTGAGGCTGTGCGTCCGACTGTGAAGGTTCTATTCCTGCTGCCTCTACTGGGCTTTTCAAATCACTAATCTGAGCATGGGCTAAGATGAATAATAGTTTCTGCCTCCCTTCAGCACAGGGTTCCAGATTCTTCACTTGACCTCCTAGGACTTTGTGTAATCTGGCTCCTGACTGTCCCTGGAGTTTCACTTCATGCTCTTCTCCCTTTGACCCTTTAGCCCTTGGCTGTGGCCAAGCAGGCTGTGGGAAGCTCCTGAAGCCTGGAACTTTGCAAGTAACTCTCCAGCTGCTTGCCCGTGTTCTGCTGTCATTCTGATCAAGTTCCTACAGAACTTTCTGCTGTCAGTGAGCTTTGCCTGAGCATCGGGTCATGAGAGGGGTCCTAAGAATCCGTAACTTTAACATGAATCCAAACACAGATATTATCTGAGTGTATGACTGCACTGTGATTATTCTGAGATCCAACCCAAGTACACAGTGAGTGGGTGTATTTTTTTAACCTGGTGTCAGGTGAGTAAAGTCACCTCTTTTTTTTTAGTCCATGGACTTTATGAAAAACATCAGGGACAATGAGGGTTTCCAAAATGGCACCTGAACACCTAGAAATCTGCAGAAAGAGGGTACTATTCTTACTCTCACGTAGCTCACACACAGGAAGCGTGCTGTGAGGTAGGATTGACAGGAGTTCCACGGCAAGAGCGAGATACTCGAGGATTCCCTGACATTTCTGATGTTTGTCATTTGAAAGCAAGTCAGAGATGACATTTAAAAAGAGTATATGTGTCTCCATAAAATATTAGCATGTTTTAGAAAACACAACAGCTTGTATTTATGTTCACTCACACAAACAAACAAATGTCTCCATCTTATATCACGGTCGATGGGGGAGTGAGTGTCACTGTCAGGTCTTCCTTTGAAAAGAAACACATTCATTTTTTTCTTGCTTCTTAGAAAACATACAAGTCTCTTTAGCCAGCATTTTCTGGATACTCATCCTTCTCATCTCAACTTCAATAGAAATGAGATTAAGTGTTGGAAGCAACCAGAACGAAACTGTGTTGCAGGGTGTATCATATCTTGCCAAAGCACAGATGGGAAAAATGACAAGACCAGAGTCACTCATTAAATTCTTAACAGAGAAACTGAAACTGCGTGAGAGGAAACTGCTCAGGATGTCAGGCTGGGCCTGCTGCTGCAAAGGAGGGAAGATGGCACACTGTCCATGATCCGCCAGAAGATTGGTCACTTTCAGCAGAACATTCAAACTAAACCAATGTTCATACAGAAAAATGGCAGCCACAGCCTTTCTTAGGCCCTGAAGCTTCTCTTTGTCAGAAAAGCTTGGCAATTTTTTTTTAAAAAGTGAACTTGAGCTTCAAAGTTATCAAAAGAGAGGGATAGATATATGTGATGGGTAAAATCTTTCTGGAGACAGAATTAGTAGCTGATTCCTTAGCCTGATGTCTGAACTCCAGCTAACCTCCATGTGGACACCAGATATCAATGGCGGTTCAGGTTGTGGGTTCTGCTCTGGTCTGAATGATGAGGGCCACTGCGCTTTTTAAAAAAGCAGCCTGAGATGAATCTTTGATAGGATCTGAGTCCCTCTCTTGCTGCACATCAGCCTAAGGAGCAGGGGAGGGGGTAGGTGGAAGGAGGGAGGGTATGAAGAAGGAAAGAGAGAGGAAGAAAGGGAGGGAATTGGAAGAGAGAGGGGGAGGGAGGAGGAGGGGGAGGGGGAGGGAGGGAGGAGGAGGGGGAGGGAGGAGGAGGAAGAGGAGGAAGAGAAGGAAGAGAAGGAGGAGGAGGAAGAGGGGGAGGAGGGAGAGGAGGAAGAGAAGGAAGAGAAGGAGGAGGAGGAAGAGGGGGAGGAGGGAGAGAAGGAAGAGAAGGAGGAGGAGGAAGAGGGGGAGGAGGGAGAGGAGGAAGAGAAGGAGGAGGAGGAAGAGGGGGAGGAGGGAGAGAAGGAAGAGGAGGAGAGAGAGGAGGAGGGGGAGGGGGGAGGAGGGAGAGGAGGAAGAGAAGGAGGAGGAGGAAGAGGGGGAGGAGGGAGAGGAGGAAGAGGAGGAGAGAGAGGAGGAGGGGGAGGGAGGAGGAGGGGGAGGGAAGGGGAGGGGGAGGGAGGGAGGAGGGGATGGAGGAGGAGGAAGAGGAGGAGGGGGAGGGAGGAAGAGGAAGAGGGGGAGGAGGGGGAGGAGGAAGAAGAGGAAGAGGAAAAGGAGAAGGAGAAAGAGGAGGAAGGGGGAGGGAGGGACGGAGGGAAGAGGAGGAGAATAATTAGTCTGGTACTAAAGCAACATAACTCCTAGCTGCATTATACACACATAACCAAAGGTAAATGTAGTTCTCCCCATTCCTAAAAGTTTCTCTTTGCTTAAGATGGAGACCACCACAGAAGTTTCCAACTCATCAAAATGCAGAGAACAGGTCGACATGGAATCCATAGCCTCGGTGGGTACAGCTACATCACAGATCTTGCGTCTAAGGCTCAGGGACCATCACAGACGAGGGAATGAAAAGACTGTGAGAGCCAGAGCAGGAATTCTGCCATGCAATTTTGTCTCCCAGAAATGTCAGGGAAGCTTCACCCATGACACCTCAACAGTGTGCCTGGTTAAATAAGATCTAAACAAGGACATTAATAGTCATGCTAACATGAAAATCTTATGAGGTCTCACCCCCTAGACAAAAAAACTATAGCCAAGGATTATATAGAATTAAGCTTCCCTCAAAGTTGGGGTCGCATTAATCATGTGGTCATCCTGGCCAAGGATCCACAGTGGAAGAGATGTAGGCACTGGGACTCAGCAGTTCATGCTGAGCCAGTGCTCTGGACTCTGTTAACTCATCCCTAAAGCCCTGGCATCTGATGTTGGGTGCTACCTCCTGTCTTACAGAAATAACATGACTGTAACGCTTGTCAACTAACCAGCCAGCAAACCAATAAACAGACCTGCCCAACATTTTGCAACCGGTAAAAAAAATTTCAAGTGGAAAGATTACTTCAGGCTGTCCTCTGTGTGCTAAGATATTTTTCCACTTCTATTTATATTGACTCAAAATATTGACAATCTAATAACATTTTACTGAATAATCATACACTCAACACGCCAATTATCTCATTGCTAATTACGATGAATTGCTAGCAGTACATTGTTTTGTCAAGAGGAGTAAACACTCTAAAGAGTGTTGTTACGTTGTTCTGAACTCCCTTCAGAAGATTTATACCAGTTCAGAATGCCGCCAGCTGTTCTTTTGCCAAAGAGGTACTGTGATTTTTAAAGTTCATTTGTCAATGCGAGAAATGAAAATTAACCCAGTTCTTCTAACTCAGTTTAATATATTCTAATGTGGGCATTCCCTTCTAGCTGAAATGATTGCTTTCTCCACAGACCATTGGGCACCCTATCTGAAATCACCAGATATTTAAAAAATACTTTCATGTGCTTTGACTTAATTTATTTATTGATTGATTGATTAATTGATTGATATTGATTGTTGCTGTGGTTTTGTTTTATCTTCTTCCTCTTGTTTTTTCCCTTTTTTCTTCCTTCCTTCCTTCCTTCCCTCCTTCCCTCCTTTCTTCCTTCCTTCCCCCCTTTCTTTCTTTCTTTCTTTCTTCCTTCCTTCCTTCCTTCTTTCCTTCCTCCCTCCCTCCCTCCCTCCCCCCTCTTTCTTTCTTTCTTTCTCTCTTTCTTTCTTTCTTTCTTTCTTTCTTTCTTTCTTTCTTTCTTTCTTTCTTTCTTTCTTCCTTCCTTTTTGAGAAAGAGTCTTGCTATATAGCCCAGGCTGACTTTGAGCACATCCTCAGTCCTCATGCCCTGACTTCTGAGATTACAGACACTTGCCTAGTCCTTCTTATTAAAACGAGTATTATTTTAAGCACAATTTGCACATAGCTACATGTATATAATTGATTTACATAGAGATTATGAACTGTCAATAATTTACACATACATCAATAAATTACCTACACATGATTTACACTGTGATTTTTAATACGGTGAAGGGAGCATGTACCTATGAACTACATACAGTGAAGTGGATGTGTATCTGTGATTTATGCATGCTAGAGTAGACGTGTTCCAATGATTTACATACAGTGATGGGAATGTATGCCAGTAGTTTATATACAGCAATGTGTTTATCAATACTGGGAGATAGATATGTGGTTATGGTTTACATATAGTGAAGGAAGATAGTATTCTATGATTTACATATGTGTTACATGTGTCATGTACACAAAAGAGCATATACTGAGACCCAATCTTTGGTCTAGGCGAAACATATCCATTGTACCTAGAGAATACCCTCGAGCCCTCTAGGTAGTCATCCCCATCAAGACCATAGATCTGACCTCTACAACCAGCTAAAAATGCTATGACATGTGGGATTTCTCTCTTGTGTATCTATCTGAGTTACCCCTCAGCATCTGCAGGAATTGGTGCTGTTTTAATACATCGTTTAGATTCCATAGAGTTGTAGAGTTGTCATGTGCAGGACAGATGGTTAGGATTCTAACCTCATTCCTCACTCACATGAGAAGATGTGACTTGGTTTCTCAGCTCAATCTGTCTAATAACCATCTTGTGGTTCCCAAGGATGAATGCTAATGGCTTTGATTAGCTCTGTGTCCCACTTCTTGAACCCATCAATCTGTTGATTTTGCCCCTAATGGGCCATTCTGCTTATTTGAGGCTATTGCTCCTTGGTCAAAGGTCTTAGTGTGTCAGTTCTAGGAAGTTTGGAGGGGTGAGGCTAGAGCAGCAAGGAATGGCTCTCTCAGGGACTCCAGGAAGGAGCAAGAGCTGCCGCTCCCTCCCTCCTCATTTACCTGTTTGTCAGATTAAACCATTACTTCTGACTGATGTCGAGGACAGGGACTTGAAGACCAGGCATGGGAGGGGGGTTGGGCACTTAGGGACTGTAGACATAAGTTGGGGTCTGAGGTGTTATAAGTATGAGAATGGGGAACACACATGACCTGTATTGCCTCCATCCCTTTCAAACCACTACCTGACAGGGTTTATCATTAGAATTGTGGCCTCCCAGGTTATTTCCAGAGCCTGAGCCAGAACTTGACCGTGGGAGTTCACTAAACGCATCTCAGTACCTATTGTTAGGCCAAGCAAGAGAGAGTTTAGTCAATTATCCATTCAACTTGAAAAAGCACGGCTATACAGAGAAGCTCTGTCTCAAACAAACAAACAATCCACAAAGACTGCAAGCCAAGTCAAACACTGGGTAAAGAGGTCTGTGGCATGGAGTGATAGAACTGGTCACTAAGCATTTATATAGATTAATAATGTAGACAGAGCAATAGTTCCCTAGGATGCCATTGTCCTAATCCTGGAACCTCATTTGGGGGGTGGATGGTTGGAGGTGAGACTTAATTTTCCTTCAAATTTCTCTGTATGAGTGTTTTGGCTGTATGTATATAGGTCCAGCTTGGGCACTCAGAGGGTGCTCAGAGGTCAAAAGAGGGCATCAGATCCTCCAAGCTGGTCCTATGGATGGTTGTGACCTACCATGTGGGTGTCAGGAACTAAATTAGGGTACTCTGCAAGAGCAAGAGCTACAAGTGCCCTTATCCACTGAGCCATCTCTCTAGCATTGTGATGCGGTTAAATCAGGGATTTTTCCCTGAAGGGACCTGAGTTGACACGGGACACACCAAGACCAAGTTCTCAGTCAGCACAAAGGAGATTTATTTGCCCCAGAGGGACAAGAAGCAGGGAATAAGAGACAAAGTTAGGAGACAGGGGATGAGGAAGAAGGGAAGGGATATTTGCCCCAAGAGACAAAGGACTGTCTCTGGGTACAGAGGAGACAGACTTGGTGTAGCCGATAGGCAAATGGCATTTTATGAAGGGGAAAAAGGTTAATCCCATGTTCGGTTGAGTTGATTTGCTTTGATTGGGCACATGAACTAGGGTAAGCAAGATGGAAATTTCCAGAGCAGGTTCCTTGCTCACAATCTTGTGGGGTCTGTTAAGATACGGAACTTTATTTCTTGCTCCTGGAAGGATTTTGATTGCTGGACTTCCATACTTTTATGGCCGGACTCTGGTGATCAGCCTCAATATAAGAAGAGGCCAAATAAAGGGGATAGGCCTTGGTGGTTAACTTTAGGGATAGAATCTATGGCTTAGCAAGGGAGAGAGAAGAGGGAACAGCAAGGCCTGCCAGTGTCTTGTTTACTATGCTTGGGCCTACTACATCCCCATCATTCCCCAAATACTGGTGGCCCCGAGAAGAGGCAGGCATGAGGATTGGAGTTGGAGAAGGAGGCAGCCACCGGGGCCAGTGACTCAGAGTGTCTAGAGGAAGAGGTCATGAGTTTTGAAGTTGCAGAGAAGCCATGAGCCACTGGGGTGGTTCCTGGGAGCTGAGGTGGAGCGGTGAGTGGTTCTCTCTGAAGTCATTAAGAGGAAAGATCCTTAAGGACCCCTGGACTTTACAATAAAGTCCCAGTTCAACCCCTGACCTTCAGACTCTAGTGATAACTTGCGCTGCTAAAGCCATTGCTGTGATATGCTCTTCTAGCAGCTACAGAGCTGACAACACACAGGGCAACTCCTTGGAAGGGACTGCAAGGAGACAGATGGAAATTTCCAGAGCAGGTTCCTTGCTCACCATCCTGTGAAGACTGCTAAGATGTTGCGATTTTATTTCTTGTTCCTTGAAGGCTTCTATTACCCCAGACACTTATGACAGTAGGGGTCAGTCTGGCTCACCCCTGTCAGGACACCTGTGCCCTGGCAGAGTGGGCACACAAAGAGGGAGGGAGGAAAGAAGGAAGTTTGGGGCTGATGTCAGCAGCGACTGGTTCTACCATCTACCTCTCAGCCCCTTTGTCTCCACCACCAGTTAGAACGCAGCCAATAGAGTGTCCAGAGGCCAGGGTACTCCTCCAGCAAAAAAATGCACAGTTCTTTCCAAAAATGACATTAGGACTTCAACAATGGGGATAAATAACAGGTGCCGGGAGCAGCTGTGGATGGTAGCAGCTCTTCTTTCAAATACATTTTGTGTGGGGAAACCAAGAACTTCAGAGGTGCTTTGGCCTGGTGCTCAGGGCTGTTTCCTGTCTTTTCCTATGGCAGCAGCTTTGGTTATTTGTGAGCTGAGTCAGGAGACAGGACACTGGGAAGCCACAGGTCAGAGGGGAAACCTCAATTACTAACCCCTTGCAGTTGCTTTGAAACAGCATTTGGTTCCTCACTGGTATCTTTTTGAGATGAGCTGTTGGCTCCATTGTGAGCCTAGGTAGGCTACGACGTGCTCCCAGAGAGGGTGTACATCGGGCTAATGTTTCAAGGGCACAGGGGAGGGGGGAGGAGCTCTACAGCCAAGCTAGAGCTGGTCTGGTCTCTGGCAGACCCTCCGCCCCCAGCACTACTGTCACACAGCATTTCGAGCCCTGTTGGCTGTCGTGTGTACAAGCCAGGGCACAGGGATTATCCCAGGCTGTAATCGCACTTGCTCACTCACTCCACAAATATTTATTGAGTTACCTGGCACCGGGCCTGTGCCTGCTCACAGCAGAGCATTTATGGCCCCCAGGACAGATGTGCAATGTGTCTACCGTACGTGGGAGATAAAGCAAGGCCCAAGGCCTGCAAGCTGGAACCTGGTCCCACAGCCCCACAGCACTTAGACTACACAGGCAAATCAACACTTTCCACTCTCGATTTTCATGCAACGACGCTGTTTCTCCATGTTGATGATTCAATGCCCTTGTTTTCAGCTTGAGGCTGAAGGAGGGTGAGGAAAGTAGGCTTTGCTCTAGAGCCTTAAAAACAGGTGTTGCATGTTCAACTCTCCCGGGGTGGGCTAGGAGTGGGGGTATCAGTGCAGGTCCTCAAGAATAAATAGTACCTTGGATGTTTTCAGAATTGACAAAGGATGTTGCCTTCAAGAACCCAGACCCTGCCTAGCCTGATGCATGAAAGGTGCACTATGCCGTTCTGCAGTGTCCTGCCCCAGCTGTGGCTGAGAGCTTGACCCCTCCCTGGGCCTGCTGCAAGCTAATACCATGAGCTTTTAGCCCATAACTAACCAACTACCCAGCTTTAGGTATAATCTCCTGGTTTCTGGGTAGGAAGAATGGCATCTGGTCTTTTACTTTCTCACCTGTTATGACCCCAGAGTAAAATGGAGACCTGCCCAGTTAAAACTAAGCAGTTACCTGAGAAGTTACTCCGGAAGACTTAGTGCTTTGAGCTGACACCAGGAGCCTTTTGTTCCCACACCATCACTCACTCAGTGCTAGTGTTAACTTCTTAGGGTCCAGGTTGAAATAAGAATGGCCCCTCAAAAGCTCAGATATCTGACTGCCTCCTCACCAGGAGTGGTATTACTTGAAGGGATTAAAAGGATTGGTAGGCGTGGCCTGTTGGGGAAAGCATGTCACTGGGGGTGGGCTTCGAGTATTCAAAAGCCAGTGCCAACACCAGCATTTCTCTCTCTGCCTGTGGATCAGGAAGTAGCTCTGAGCTACTGCTCAGCCTCTGCCTGCGTGCTGCCGTGCTTCCTGCTACAATGATAACGGACTAGACCTCTGAACTGTAAGCCAGCCCTCAATTAAATGTTTTCTTTCGTTAAGAGTTACCTTGGTCATGGTGTCTCTTCATAGCACTAGAACAGTGACCAAGACACCAGGACTCTGGAAGCCCCTCTGGGGTGAGACTTCCTCTCTGTGGTGCTGAGAACATGGTAGGGGGCACTCACTTTATAAAATAGGCCTTCTGTGGTAGATTCCTTAGCCCCCTTATGGCATCAGTTATTTTAGGGGTTCTATTTCATTGCAGGCTGGCCTCTATCAAAGGGAAACCAGGCTGGTTTTTTTTTTGGGGGGGGGTTAATAATCATTTTACCCAGAATGCTTTACTCTAATACCTACTACTCTCTTTGTCTTTGACATTTCCAAAACAATCTCTATAATTAATACCACAAGTTTGGTAGGCTAGTGTCACAATTCTCTCTTTCACAGTGGAAGAGAACAGATGTCTGAGGTCTGTTAGGCAGGGTATGATTCCCCTAAGAGTCTGTTCTGGCCTCTTTGGGCCTCTACAGATACTCGTCTTTGGTTTGCCTCAGCATGTAGTCACATTCTATCTCTCTGTCTTTCTTCTGCTTAATTACCTCAGTCTGTGTTTAGGGCCCAGTCTAGTCCAACCTGCTCTCCCTTCTACTCATAACTACAGCAAAGTAGTTCTCTGTGAGGGTCATATGATAAGGTCTGAATGAATTCAAGTTTGAGAGGTCCCATGGTAACTTCTACAGATAACCATCATCAACCAAGGTCTCACAAATTCCTCTGTCCCAGGATTTTCCTCATCCAGTGACTTCTGAGACCTCTATTTTTAAATACCCAGGGAAGTAGATGAAGGTATAACAATGTTCTTCAGATTGACACATGCTACTTGATGGTGTTCCTGTGACTAACCAAGCACGGTGGGACAGCCTGTATGGAAGAATGCTCTAGACCAGATGCTGCAAAAAACACAGGAAACTCTTCGAATGTAGTGGGTTGGTTCCATCAGCTGATGCAGGTGTGTAGACGGGTGTCATGGCCTGCTGAGCCTGCCTCGTCCAGGGAATTGTCTTAGAATCACGGGAGCTGCAGCTATGACTGAAGATGGCACTGGGCAATGAAGAACCAGCCATATGCCGTCAGTCTAGAAAAGTCCTTCACGTAGCTTTCTCCACCTAAACTGACAAACAGTGTTTAAATCCCTTTATCTGGAGACAAATAAAAAGAGTACACCTGTAGTGAATAATTTAAAGTGATATTCTTGCCAGCTGTTGAGGGGACTTGTGAAGGAAAAAAAAAAAAGCTAGTGACATCTGGTTGGCATTGACTTTTTTGACAGAAATGTTTCTCCTGATAGAGAGGCTGTTTTCTAAGAAGCAACATTGAGTCTCTGTCCTCTTCTTCTTAGGCCTCCAATCTTTGACCTCTTTGAAAAGCAAAAAGGAAAGTTAATGCCTGACTCAAGCAACTAGGCTCAAATCATTTTACCCAGAATGCTTCACTCTAATATCTACCACTCTGTAGATAACGGGTGAGTAGAGGTCAACTTTTTCAGGCTCCAGGAACCAGAGCTCCACATCTGCATCCATCCCTCAGACCACCACTCACTCTGTGCTTCTCCTCATGGCCTATATTCTAGAGCAGTGTACTCAACCTTCCTATCTCTGCCACCTGTAGTGTCTTGTATTCTAACGCTAATTTGTATCCCCCAGAATACTGTTTGCACAAGAGGGTCTGCATGTAGCTTTTGGGAAACTGCCCCAGTTGGTTCTGATAGGTAAATAAAGATGTCAGCAGCCAATAGTTGGGAAGGACAGACCAAGGTGGGATTTTAGGTTTTCCTGGGGGCAGGAGAAGGAGGAGATCTGCCATTCTGGGAGAGTATGGAGGAGAGGAGAATCGCCATGCCTTAGAAGAATACAGGATAGAGAGGCAGGGTTGCCTTGTGAAAGAGCTAGGAGAGCACGGCCCAGAGGGTTGCCCAACTGGGTCCAGAGCAGCCAAGATAGAACACAGAGTTTAGTAAGTAGTAACTCAGAATTATCAGTGGGAGTTATAATTTAGCAGCATGGAGGTTAGGAAGTCGCCCAGCTTTTGTGTGCCTAAGGCACATTAAAATATAAAGGCTGTGTGCATGTGTATGTGTGTATGTGTGTGTGTGTCTTTCATAAACCACTGAGGCAGGTAGCGACCTCACGCTGGGACTTACTAATTAATAATTAATTCAACAGCGACCCTTAATCCGAGTTCCTCATGTTGTGGTGACCCCCAACCATAAAATCATTTTCACTGCTACTTCGTAACTGTACCTTTGCTGCTGTTATGAACTGTAATGTAAATATCTGTGTTTTCCAGTGGCCATTTAGGGATCATGACCCGCAAGTTGAGAACCATTCTTAGAGTATTTTTAAAAGAGTAAATACTGCCAGGCAGCTGGGGTGTACACCCAGGAGGCAGAGTTTACAGAGCGAGTTCCAGTAAAGGCCAGGGCTACACAGATGTACCCTGTCTCAAAGAAAAAAAAAGCAAGTACCATCAGTTAAATGAACACTGAATATGTTTTCTGAAATTGTTCAGTCTTTGTTTTCTAGCCCCCCCCCCCAAAAAAAAAGACCAATGGCCTGGGCTAGCTGGAGAAGTCGCATTGTTTCTAGACTGGGATGGCCTTTTGCACGTGGCTAAGTATCCTTTTCTGAGGACTATGACCATAGGGTTCCCTTCACACCTGCCCTCTTGGTTGTACATCATCCATTTGTGTTTGCTGGCTCAAGAGGAGACTTGGGAGATGTCCGGCACTTGCCTCTCGTTGAGATCTCGTCATTGTTCATCTGAACCTCTCACTCAAGCTTGGACATTGTGGCCCACATACACTGTCTAGGGACTCACTTTTTTCTCTGTGCATTTCATGTAAGTAGAGGGTTTACAGCATCAAATGTTGCCAGAGAAACTCAGCAAGTACTTGGAACGTTTTTGTGAAGCTGACATCTATGTGCTAAGGCAGTCATGGGTAATTGGCTAAGGGCAGCAGATATGGCTTTGCTATAGAACTTCCTTCTGAAATCCGACCAAGCCAGCTGAGATGAGAAGGTGGAATTTCTCACCCCTTCCCTATTGCTGTGGCAACTTTTCCATAGCATGGCAAGGGGCCTGAGGAGTTCGAAACCCCTCTGGTTCTCATGAGGGCTCGAGCCTTGGTCAACAGTGTTCTAACAGGGATCCAGCAGTATTACCTCTGTGTGAATTCTCTGTCTGATTTGTAATGTCCCCCTTCCCCCTTTAAGGAGTAGGGATAGTAGTTTCCACTTCATTTGCTTCTAGAAAGTAAGAGACCATGAGTAGATATGAGGACTTAGAGACTTACTCTATATAATTCTCAGCCATCATATTTATTTAACCCAGAAAAAATGTGTGATCTCCTATGTCAGACTTTATTATGGCTCAGAGCATTCTTAGATGTAAATAAATTTGTGAGAAAGCTTACATCCTAGGCCAGCACTTCTCAAACTTTCTGATTCTGGGACCCTTTAGTACAGTTCTTCATGTTGTGGTGACCCCCTAACCATAAAATTATTTCGTTGCTACTTCATAACTGCAATACCGCTACTGTTATGAATCATCATGTAAATATTTGACATGCAGGATATCTGATAGGCAAACCCTGTGAAAGGGGTCAAGACCCACATGTTGAAAACCACCGTCCTGGGCATATATATCTTTCCTGCTTCACTTCAACTCTTTGAGTGCTTACATCTGCCCGAGTGAGTGGGCATGTCTGTGGCAGAGACAGGGTTGTGAGCTGTTTGAAGAAGGAGCCCCGTGTGAATGGCCAGCCGTAGCTACGGTGCTTTGCTCTTGTGAGAGGGCTGTGGTGTTGTGAGCGGCAGCGTTATCACAGGCTGGAAACAGAGCATAGAATGTCTACCTCCTCAGGTTTGCAGGAGTCAGACGAGGGAGGAGCTATGCACTCGGAGCGTCTCAGCTCACCCCCAAGATAGGTCTATGTGTGGCAGCAGTAAACCAAAAAAAGAACTTCTATTTTCATTGGCTCATTTATTGGCATGAAGGTTTATTTTTGCCCCATGTCTTTTGTGCTGATGACAGCCTTGGGGAGGCCCCAAAGTGTCATGTGCCCTGGGCCTACAGGAACAGCTGGCTGTGTGGAGACAGAGCCTCAGTTTCCAGGCAGTTTAGTCACTCCAGAAACCCACAGCTGCTATCCGAAGCTAGCATTGTTGCACTGTGAGGCTAACCCAAAGAAAACTCACCATCACCAGTGAGCTTCTGGCTAGGCGCTGGTCGGATCCTACACGCCATTTTTCATACGAAACGGAGTGAAAAGGAAGGAAGGAAAGAACATGAAATAAAATGGGTGTGAGCATCTGTAATCCCAGCATTTTGGAGGGGGAGGAAGATCAATAACTTGTCGTTTTTCCACTACGTAGTGAATGTGAAGACAACTTGGGCTATGTGGGAATCTGCTCTAAAAAGGGGTTAAGAACGAAAGGTGGGGGCTGGAGATGGCTCAGCAGTTAAAAGCCCTTGGCATTATTGCACAGGCTCTAGGTTCAATCCCAGTAACTATATGGTTCACAGTCATCCATAACGCCAGCTCCAGTGGTTCTGGCCCCGTCTTAGGAACCTCCTTGGGAATCAGGCATGTACTTGGTATGCATACATATAGGCAAGCGAGACGCTCATACACGTACAGTAAAGTGATTTGGGGATTTAGCTCAGTGGTAGAGCACTTGCCTAGGAAGCACAAGGCCCTGGGTTCCGTCCCCAGCTCCGAAAAAAAGAACCAAAAAAAAAAAAAAGAAAGAAAAAAAAAAAAACGACGGGAGTTGAGCCTGTTTCTTCTTTCTCATCTTCTGTCCTTGAGCACAGAACCTGGTAAGTGGAGTTGGCAGTTTGAAAATGTCTATATGTCACAGTTATAGCTTCCCAGTATGTTTACAGCATACAAGAGGCTCCACAGCCCAATGTGTTCATGTGACAGTCGGCCTCAGGTGGCATCACCTTTACTGTACTGGACAATGATTGCCCACCTGCAACCACAGGCTATGGTTGGGGCCTCCATCCCATTAAGTGCAAGCCTGCAGTTTGCCTGCCCCTAGTGTCTGGTGTCTACTACCCGAGAAGCTCATCCGGGCCAGCTAAGACGTTACTCTATGGAGTCTGAGCAGTTGTGGGTTAGCTGTTATTTAGCAGGGAGGGAGAGTATACCTTTCTCTGGAGGCTTAGCCAATCACAACTGCCTGCTCTCTGTTAGCCTGTTCTCGTATCACCATGACCGCCTCCCCAGTCCTCACAGTGCAGTATTGTCTCAGTCCCACAAATGACAGTGTACGTCCCAGAAAGAGTCCTAATCAATTAATATTGTGGGGCAGGTGAAAGGTGGGCAGCTGGAAGGGATGTGATAAGCAGTGATGGTTCTCTGTCCAAACTGTCCTAGTCATTTTCACAGAAGTACTCTTGGGGAGAGTTGCAGTCATGAGTTAGCACACAGCAAACATGAGATGGACCACAGCTTTAATAGCCTCTGGTACTGACACAAGGATTCCCCGCCAACAATGGTGTTGAGGAGTCTGTTCCTGGTTTATTCTTCTAAGTAAGTGCCCAGAACTCATAGACCTTAATTTCCTGCCAGAAACAGAAATGTTTGTCAGCAGCAATGTCCAGCCTTAGGAGTGCACATGCCGTCTGCTTGCCAGAGAAGAACCATTAAGATGACATGAGAACACACATCTTTGTTTGTGGTAGAATTTAGAGAGGACAATGCTCCCATTGGGCCAGTTGCTCATTTAGCTGCACAAAGCACATTTGATCTCTATGTATGGATGCGTAAGGTTGTTCTCTTCCTTGGGTAGGTAAGTTGGGTACAAGAGAGGCGTCAGCCTCCATAGAATGATTCCTTATAGAAAAATGAGATGCAGAGCTCTTTGAGGTGTCAACAGACCAGGGCCTGTCACTCAACGTGGAGCAAATCATCAGTTATCAGTGTGTGTGACTGGTGTGTGTGTGTGTGTGTGTGTGTGTGTGTGTGTGTGTGTGTGTGTATGTGTGTGTGTGTGTGTGTGTGTGTGTGTGTAGGACACGGATATGAAGGGACAGATGAAGAGATACAGAGAGATAGACAAGAGCAGAGAGGCATAGAGAAATAGAGAAAGAAGGAGGAAGGCAGAGAGAGAGAGAGAGAGAGAGAGAGAGAGAGAGAGAGAGAGAGAGAGAGAGAGAATTAGAAATGAGATGGCAAACCACATAGTAAAGGTGCCAATGACTCTTGTCCTAGGCCTATGAAGTTCACCCCTATCCTGGAGCATGTAGCTTCCTGCTTCTGAATGGTGTTTGTGTGTGTGTGTGTGTGTGTGTGTGTGTGTGTGTGTGTGTGTGTGCTTCTTGCTTCTGACTTGTGTGTGTATGTGCTCTCTACTTTAGACTGGTATATGTGTGTGTGCTCCCTGCTTTAGACTGGTGTGTGTGTGTGTGTGTGTGTGTGTGTGTGTGTGTGTGTTAGGGCTCTGGTCCTCCACCCTCCACAGCTGGGTCTCCTCTCAATGTCTTTGTCTTCTCTATGAGAACTATGTTTCTCCAGGTTCTCTTTAATCTGTTGTAGGACAATTCCATTTTGGAAGTCATTCCCATGGGAGAAGCACAAAGAAATGACCCCCAGGGCTCAGGGTTTCCATAGACTCTAGTTCAAAACACACCAGAACACTGGTCTTGATAGTCTGTGGGGTTCTTGGATAGAGGTTAAGTCAGTGAATGGAAAAGAGTCTTTGATGGTCCATATGTCTTCATGGATACTGAGTGTTGCATGGTTATCCTGACTTGCCCACCTTGGCTTGCCTGCTTCCTCAGCTGACTACTACACACTGGCTGGGTAGAACCTGCTGGGCCAGATAATGCCAACAGTTTTGTTCCACAAACTTTATCTCTGAGACCATAATCCTAAGAAACTGGAATTTATCCTCCATGTCTGCTTCTTTAGGAAGCCTCTACCCAGTTGCAGTGTGGGGTTGGTTTTTCTCCAGCAAAGCTGTAGTATGTATGTTGCTTCTTCCCAAGAGATGAATGACTTTCTATTTCTTTCCTGAGTTTAGAACAGTTCTTGACCATATGTGGAACTCATTCAGCCTGTGGTTAGGCAACCCAAAAGGTAAAGAAGCTACTGAGACAGTGTGTGTATTAGTAATTTTCATTGTCGTCAGATCTGTGACCTCTATCCTATGTGGGAGCAGCTCCTAAGACAGTCAGGGCACTTTCCCATGCTGTTCTCGCTTCCACAGATTGAGCTACAACACTGCTGTGAGTCTGTCCTTCCCAGCTGCTCAGCTAACAGGGGTTCCACCTGTCTCTCAGTGGTGTCTGTAGTGCCACAGACAAATGAGTGGCTCTATTACTGTGACTTTTCAAGGATAATTACAGGGCTCTTGGCTTGCCGTTGCTAGCTGGCAAAACTCATAGCTGGAGACCAAAGGAATGGGGGAGTTGAAGCTCATAGATAACACACAGCTCCGTGTCTGTGTAGTTTCTTACACAATATTTTGGAAGCAGCAGACAAATAGATGTTATTATAGTTTGGTTCCCTTGTAAAAATCAATGAAGAACAGGCAGAGGCCTACAGGGTTAAAATTGTAAATTCTTGCTTTGGGTTATGATCATGGTCAAGCCTGACCTGGCCTGACCTCACCTGAGTAGTTCCTGACCTCTGATGTGTAGAGGCTGTACTACTTTCTCCGCCAGGGATCAAGATGTCTAGTGAGTTCACAAGCTTAGTGAATGAGGAACAGCCATGAGTTTTGATATTCCCCATCTGCCCCTCAGTACTGGTGCACCAGTTCTGAGTTTGAGATAACTTGTGTTTTTCCAGGGTCCAAAGTCAGGTCCACATGGGCTTCTGGAGAACAAAGGTTATGCTGGAGAGAGTTCTGTCTTATCTTGTATGCTGGAGTCATCTGTGTTTGAGGGCATGAGGGAACTCCCAAGCTCTGGGCTGTGTCCATAGGGTTCCTGGTCTTCTGAGAACTGCCAGCCATGTTGGGACATTGCTTAGGACCATTCCTGGAGTCATGGACTGGATTCTTCAGGAATGGCCCCTCACCAGAGTAGAGGCAGTAAGCTCTTTCAAGAGTTGTGCTGTGGGTTAGAGAGAGGTAGCATCTTGTAGATCACTTTCATCTGTAATAAAAGCCAACAATGTGACTTGGGTCTGTAAATATACAGCTTTGTAGGAATCTCCATCAAAGAGGAGGCGGAGTGAAAGCAGCCCTTGTGGATCCTGCCTGAGGTTCAGGGATTATCTCTGGGAGTCTCTTGGAGTCCTAAGGGCCATGACTTGCCTTTTGTTCAAGGTCTACACTGGGAGTTAGAGAGAACCCGTGTCTTTTGCTCCTTTTCTTACCTTAGACTTTCCAGCCCATCAAATCAATCACCTAGATACAATGGCCCGATTGAGTAGGACTTGTCACCTCTTGTCCTAGCATGTTGGAATAGGAGATCATTGTTGAGTTGGGACATTAGGCAACTTCCTAATTAAAGCATAATATGTTTAAAATTGTAAGCACATGATTTCCCATACTCCAAGAGGTTTTCTCCTGTCACTTGACTTTCTACCTGGTCTTTAAAAGTATCCTCTCCTTGTAACTTTGTTTCTTCTCTTAAACATTGCCTTTAAAATCATTTCTGCCTTCTTTTAGAGCGCCATATGATCAATGGGCTATCTCTGCCATCTCCAAGTGTAGTGGCGAGTTAGTTAACCCGCTCTGAGCTCTTGGTGGTTATGCCCATGAAGCTCTCTGGGTTCATGAATGAAAGATACACACATACACCAGTTAATTTTGGTATGTTTTGGCTAGCTTAGTGTCTGGGCACTCCTAATCCTCCCTGCAGCTAGCATATATTTCCCTCTGGTATGCTTGGCCTAACAATTTGATGTTTATCTTTGCTGCCCTGTTATCTTCTGGGAATTTCCTTCTATAGGGCTGCTTTCCCTTTCCACGTACATTTTGGATGTTTTTTTCTTCTGTAGCTCATTAACCAGATCCCTCTGTCTCCAAGTCTGGTGAATCTGTCTCCTTCTCTCTCTGCTATCTGTCCCAAGCCCAGGAATTCTAAATGTCCTGCCTCTCTGCCCTGCCCAGTCATTGGTTGTTGGTAACTTTATTTATCAATTGGAACCAACTGGGGGGGGGGGTCCCTCAGTGTCTTACATATGAACACTCGTGTAGTTTTAGGGACCAAAATTAACATTATAACACAAGCAGCATTAGGCCAAACCCACTTCATTTCCCATTTTTTGTCCAATTAAAAAGACTTTTCTTTCAGACATAAATCGAGCACAACCAGAACAATTATGTAAATTACAAAGCATGATATACATATTTGTCAACTAGATAAAGTACTCTACCATCTATCCTAAGTTAAAGAACTTATAGTTCTATATCTGAATTATGTTCTGATTTAAGCTTGCACTACCATCTGAAAACCATCCTTTTAAATCTATATCATTGCTCTCAATGCTAAACATCCTGAGTTTGAGTATGAGACTATAGCTGGTCTTCAACCCTGTCAGAAACTGAGAATGAATTATTACTTGAATATACAGGATGCACAAAAACATAGCTTTCAAAACTTAAACAAACTGTAGAGACAGCTGACTACCTGGACAGTTCCTAATTTCTTGTAATGTTGGAGCATCTGTCTTCAGCCTTCTGGCCCAGAAGCATTGGACAGGCCTTGAAATGAATCTGAAATTATGAAGGACGAGTTTGTTCTGTCTTGGCACTATTCTGCATTGTGTGTCCTTTCTTGGACAGTTTTTTTGTTTGTAGATGAATAGGGCAATCTTTGTCCAGTGGTTATGTCATTGTTATAACCGGAGCAACTCTATATGGAAAATTTGATGCTCAAATTCTTCTTTGAAGGGGAGTGGGGAAACTGTCAGGAGTGTATATGTCTCATTGTCAGTGATCCTTAATAATTAAATGTCATATTCTGTGGATTTCTGATGTTTTTGAAGCCTATCTATCTATGCAAAGTATATCTGAACTGTTAAACATTAACAACTCTTAGCCATTTCTATTTGAGTAAATTGAAAAGGCTTTATAATAATTAAATCAGAATCTAATATAATCATGAGTTTACTATCTGGCCCTTAACTTGCGTGACTTAATCATGGTAAACAGTCTGTAATAGCAGCTGTTAGAAGGACTGGGTCAAAACCTTGTATGCATGAATGAGCTGTATAGGCACATTGCCTATCTAAACTTAACAATATTAATTTCAAATGTATCAATATATAGATTTCTATCAATGAAAACCTTAACTTTATATCAATATATAAATTGTGTACCAATGTATGAAATTATAACTTTGATTTTATATCAATTACAAAGATTTCCATCAATGTAAGATTTTGGCTATACAATGTTTTGTTCAAGAATAAAGTTAGTAACCCATCCCCTCTATTTCCTTCCTGTTCAAAATTATGACCATTTCCAAATTATCCCTTAAAATGACAACATATCTATAATTTACAAAATAACCATAACCAGACACCCAAACCCAAGGGATCGGGATGATGACTCTTCCACAACCTCTTCCTGCTGAATAGGGGTGACGAAAATTCTTTAAAAGGTGGGGAGGGGTAGGAAAATTAGAAAATTTGGTTAGACTTAAGAAAGCTAGCTTTAGCATCTGTTATCCAGTCTCTGTATGTTTAGAAGGCTCAGGACTTGACTGAAGTTTTGACTGGATCCGTCAGGTTGAATGAAGCGAGGTCATCTGGAATCATCAGCTATTCTTGAAGCTGTTTTGGAAGTAATTTTCTGGAAATAGCTTCAGGAAGTAGGGGGCTGAAACAGCAGGTCATTTTAGCGTCCCAGTGGAGGAATCTTGTTAGAGTTATACATTCTGTGGTAAACATGAATAGTGTAAGTAGAACTCAGAAGGCAAACTACTGATGAAGGTACCCAACAGCTCTGTCATGAGGGTCACCAGAGCTGGCCAACCCAAGCCAACACACAAGACTCTAAACCTATAGCCAGGTCTAGAGCTTTGAACTCACAAGTTCCCTGACAGTTTCATCATAGAAAGAAATTCTGATAACCTTTAAGGAAAGTTAATGGACTTCCTGTGGCGTAGGTTTTCAGGGTCGGTCATGTGGGCATCTAAGGGGTTCCTACACTCATAGGCCTCTTCTGGGTATTGCTGTGCCTTCCTGGAAGTTTTCCAGGAGGTTTCCTGCAGTGGTTTCTGGGCAGTTCCTCCTGACACTTCGAGGTTCTTCTTCTGGGGCCACAAGGCCAACAGAGCAGCTCTTAGTGCTGAGTGGCGAGGATGGAGTTTGTTGTTCATGAGCTTCCTGTGGTAAAGTTGCAGCTGCAGGATGCCTTATGGTTGGGCCTTGGAAGAGTAGAGAACATTTCTAAGAAGCCCATTTTAGGTGATGTCTCAAAGTAAGGGAAGGTGAGGCAAAGGAAGAAACACCTGTCAATCCTCTGAGGACCCAGGCCTGCTGACTTGGAGCAGTTAACATGAAACTCACCGCCTACATTCTTGCCTGTCCTTCTACATCTTTCTGTATGTGAATGGGGCACTTGTACTAACTCCAATACCATGAGTAGCTCAAACAACAGATTGTGATTTCATGGTTTCTGCCTCAGGTTCCCTACCAATCATCTCTTAAATTCATTGAGAAAAGTCACCTGGCCATACTAGGTATTCAATTATTCCTAACCATAATGTAGAGGCCAATGTTCAGGTCTGGTTTGGGTCTGAGCTAGCACTCAGGGCAGCAAGCATCCTTCTGACTAGGGAGGGTAGATTTCTTAGATCTCTTGATCTTCACTGTTGACTTTAGCACCTGATACAGAGTAAGGGGGGGGGGGACAGGTTCTGCACTCACTTATCAATCTTCTGTAGGCACAGCCCATCCATGTCCACCTTATGCCCAACTATCTTGACCCTTATAGGGAGGCTCATTCTTCTTCTTCTTTTTTTTTTTTCCGGAGCTGAGGACCGAACACAGGGCCTTGTGCTTGCTAGGCAAGTGCTCTACCACTGAGCTAAATCCTCAACCCCGTAAAGGAGGCTCATTCTTTAGTCCTACTATTGCTTCTTACCATGGCCCCAGAGATATCTGTGTTGCCATGGTTATCAGGTCCCTGTCCCTAAAGTGACACCACCTGTATTTGTTTCAGAGACTTTGATGGCTAATATAGAGTATGTGTATGTGCCTGGGCCCCTGCAGTAGATCCTTCATTGGCCTGTCTCTAAGGGTGGGAGCTATAGACGAGGGAGATTTGTGCAATCTTTGATGAGAGGAATCCTGGTACTAGTGAGGCTAGATTGTACCCATCCTGTTTCCAGCAGGTAAATGTGGAGGGATCTGCTAACGTCCTCAGAAGTATGATCTTCCAGGCTTACCTGATACTTTCTTTTTTTTTTTTTTTTTGGTTCTTTTTTCCGGAGCTGGGGACCGAACCCAGGGCCTTGCGCTTCCTAGGTAAGCGCTCTACCACTGAGCTAAATCCCCAGCCCCCCTTTTTTTTCCTTTTCTTTTTTTTTTCGGGGCTGGGGATTGAACCCAGGACCTTGCGCTTCCTAGGCAAGCGCTCTACCACTGAGCCAAATCCCCAACCCCCCCTTTTTTTTTTATAAAGAATTATTTATTTTATTTATATGACTACACTGTAGCTGTCTTCAGACACACCAGAAGAGGGTATCAAATCTCATTACAGATGGTTGTGAGCCACCATGTGGTTGCTGGGAATTGAACTCAAGACCTCTGGAAGAGCAGTCAGTGCTCTTAACCGCTGAGCCATCTCTCCAACCCCCTGATACTTTCTTACTGATGTGGTTTTACGATGTCCTGCATGAGAACTCTAGGACAAACCTGCTGACCAACACGGGTTTTGTTTTATTTTGTGTTTTGTATTTCTGCTCCTGTGGAGTGTGCACATGTTTCTTGCATCCCATGCCATTACTCATGCCAACCCTTTCCAGGTACCCACATGCCCGTGTGCTTCCTATCCTTACCAAGAGATTGTTGAAGGCCTTGTGGTTTAAGGTGGTCTGATTGGTCGGTTCTTTATAATGTTCCTGGCGGCTATGAGAAGCAGAATTTCTGCTTCTAGGGGTCCACTGAGAGCTGGTTGACACTCAGAGGGGAACCAGAAGAGGGGGTCCCTTCTATAAAAGGTCACACTGCACATGCCTCCTGCTTTGTGATGTAGCATGCTTGTGCCTCGACCGCTATGGACAGCTTTTCTCTGGGTGACAGCTCAGCTCTACTTCCTTGTATTATGCCATGAGTTGAGTTCAGGAGGGATACTCTTGAAGTAGGCACTGGTATATGTCCTGGGTGCAGAGAGTTGGGCATAATAACTGTCTTAGTTAGGGTTTTACGGCTGTAAACAGACACCATGGCCAAGGCAACTCTTATAAAGGACAACATTTAATTGGGCCTGGCTTACAGTTTCAGAGGTTCAGTCCGTTATCATCATGGCAGGAAGCGTGGCAGACGTGATGCTGGAGGAGCCAAGAGTTCTATATCTTGGTGGGAAGACAGCCAGGAGGACCCCACCTACACAAAAACAAGGTTATACCTCCTCCAATAAGGCCACACCTCCTAGTAGTGCCATTCTTTATGGCCAAGCATCCAAACACATGAATCTATAGGGACTAAACCTATTCAAATCACTACACCGACTGCAAACCTAAATGTAGCCCTGATTCTTCAGGGAATTAAAGGTCTGCAGCATCAGCAGACTCCTAATCTGCATCCCATCCTTGTTTTTATTTCTACTCTGCCCAACAGACCTGTAAGAATCTGTTGTTCACAAGGAAGCGGAATTGGGGACACCCAGTAGATGACCCAGGCTCCGATGAGGTACTAGCTGGCATTTGTTTTGAATGTGTGGTCAGAGAATGTCTCAGAGTTGCCCACGAGTAGAAACGATGACTTAAAAAGTGGAAATGAGGCTGGGGATTTAGCTCAGTGGTAGCGCTTACCTAGGAAGCGCAAGGCCCTGGGTTCGGTCCCCAGCTCCGAAAAAAAAGAACCAAAAAAAAAAAAAAAAAAGTGGAAATGAGAGTCTCTGGGCAGAGTGACAACATGGGATAGGCCACAGGAAGAGGTTAGTGCTCTAGCAAGCTTGGACATCCTTAGGCTCCTCACGGTAGCTTTAGACAAAGGGTTTCAACCTGCTTTGTCAGGCTCAACAAACCCAGGAGGGTAGTGGATCTGGGGCTCTCTTGCTTGTTGTGGATTCGTCTTTCCTCCTCAGTTTATGGTCACAATGTTTTGGAAGCACAGGCTAGACCTGAGCTCTGTCTGTTGTCTATTACTGCAGAATTGCTGTGCACCAGGACCTTGCCAAGGCATATTCTTATTTGCAGGGCGTGGTGGTGAGGTGGTGATGGTGGTGGTCAGTGCAGAGAGAGTGAACCTTGGCTAGCAAACTGGTATTTACATGCAAATTTAGAATATCCAAGAATCACTGAATACTTGGTACATTATTACTGTGAACATTAAATCCTTTGAAAGGAAATCAGTATTTTTTTTTTTTTGAGTTCACCCTGTTCAGTCTGGACTGGAACTTCCGCTTCCGCTTGACTTTGTGGCCTTTTACCGTATGCAAAACAGTCGGGTAGTTTTGGAGCCTTGAAGTGTGGCATGCACATGTGGATCACAGAGTATCCGGGCAACAGCCGCTTTTTCTTTATGTTGTTCTGAGGCTCTCAGGGGTTTGGAACCTCCTGACCCTCAAGGAGGGTGGCATTCAGGTGTGAGGCTTCCCCTGAACTCTTAGAAAGGCCAGAACCCAATGCCCTTGATGTCTATTTGCTATGTGACTAAAGATAGCATTAGAATTAGAAATAGCTTTGGGAGGAAGGACAGACGCCAACCCTGAAAGTCCCCAGAAGCTGGGGATGTGCCTGGAGTAGACAGGAAGGTGACCGCTTGGGATGCTGAGGGCATCATCAGTCAAGCTGCATCCTGTCGACAGAAGGTGCTTGAAAAATAGATACATGAATAATAGCATTCATACGCACTTGTTACGGGGCTCAGTACCTGCCTCAGGATCCGGAGCAAACCAATGCATCCTGTGTAACATTCTAAGAGAAAATCCAGAGAAGGGACAGCAGGCCTGCCAAAGCCATTTCTGTCTAGACATGTTTGTGCCAGCACCCCGTGGACTGTCCCAAGCCCTTAAGCTTCCGGGGATAGAAACCTGCTCAATCAACCGCCTGCTTGTGAGCCTAATTGAATGTCCCAGAGCATAGGGAAGGGCTAATGGCACGGATCAATCACATAATATCTTGGATTACAGACAGACAAACGGCACAGCTCAGCAGCATGGCGGCGAGGACAGCACCGTGGGAACAGGCAGGGCAGACAATGTGGGGATTGACAATGTGCGGGGAAAGGCCACCTTTGGGAGAAACCGTATCTCACAGCATGTTGGGGGAAAGTGAGAAATAGTGGCAGATGCTGCCAGACCATGAGCAACAGATGCCTTCTGCTGGGGCCAGCCAGCCAACCATCGAGCTGGTGCTGAGCAGGGAGCATTCCCTCCCCACCCCCACCCTTTGTCAGAGGAGGCAGCAGATCCAGGCGTTGCAGAGGAATTAAGCCAGCAGATGGTGGCAGCAGGGTTTGATGAGGTCAGGGTTAGGTGTAGGCATTAATCACTGTTCCTCAGGGAGCTGGGTGTCCTGTGCTGCGTTAAGCTGACCACCTCCTCTGCCTTTTACTGTGACCCCTTCCAGAGGATGCCTGCACTCTCTTTCAACAATTGACCCTTAAATCAGCTTTCCGAGGCCTCATCCGATTGAGCAGAATCTAAAAAGAACATATGTTGAATATTTTGTTAATTCGGTTTGCGTTTAAGTAATTGATACTGCTCAATGCCAAGTGTGAAGTTTTAAAGGCCCTGCATGCTGGTTTTGGTACGCGATCTATCATCTTATTGTACGGAGTCGGCTGTTTTCAACACAGGATGGGCGCTCAGAAGCCCTGGCAGTTTCTATCTTCAGGGCTTTATGAGGGGCATCAGCTCGGGGGTCCCTGTTTATGTCACCACGTGTGCCTGGAGGAAGTTCTTTTAAAATGCAGATTCTTACCCGACAGGCTAGTGAACAAATGATGGAATCTAATTCTTCATGACCTTCCGGGGATAGAGATTCTTGGCTGGGGACTTGCTTGTGGGGGACGCTTTATTTCAGGAGCAGGTGTGGAGTTGGTGGGGAGGACCGTGTGCATGGCAGAAAGCCATGGGTCTTCACGTGTGCATGTGTCTGGGTGTGGCACGACTAGTGTCTAGTGTGTACGTATGTGAGCGCTTGAGGTCCTCATGGATGTGTGTTGGGTGAGAACACATGGACATGTCCAGTGATGGATGTTATGAAAAATAAAGCTGTCTTTCAATTCTGTTTTTTTCCCCACATGTATTTATTTGGGGTATGGAGGACAGAGAGGCATTGTGCCATGCTGCACACTTAGAGGCCAGGGAACAATTTGTGTGACTCAGTTCCCTCCTTTCACATGTGGTTCCAGGGACTGAGCTCAGGTTATTAGCTTGGCCACAAGCGCCTTTGTTTGTTGAGCCATCCCACTGGCCCTAAACTGTGTTAAATGGTTTATAACCTGAGCTCAGAGATACTCTGAAGCTTGTTTTGCTTTTAGGTCTTGAACAGTAAGAAGCGAAACAGGAACAATGTAACATTCGTGGGTCAAGGCTCCTTCTCAGACTGGGGTAGTTTACAGAAAGCACAGCAGGCTCTGAGGTAGCCTGGGTTGAGAGGTGGCTTCTGCACAACTGGCTTGGCTCTGAGCATGACGCCTGATGCTTGTTGCAGAAGGCACATGTGAAGGATCTCATTTCCAAGTGTGAAGGGTCTTGGAGTTTTTGATTTCTTCTTGAGGTGAGAAGAAAGCTGTCACTAGTTTTATACACAGAACTTAATTGCTGGTTCTAACTCTAGCAGCTGCACGTGACAATTTAGAAGCAGAGACAACTACAAAAACGAAGGCTTTCATCTGTGGGTCCATTCCCCTGCTGTCCTGTATATATAGCTATTGTTTTTAGGGAGTTATGAATTATGCATCGTGTGCCACTTTATATCTTGCTGTTATTCACATAGCCGTGGGTACCTTTCTCTGTTTCATAAACATTGGCTTGTAATAGTCTATTGATCTGATAGATTTTGTTACATAACTTTCTTCTTCTTAATATTAACTAAATATTTGAAATGCTAAAATGCTCTCACTGATAATGCTGGGGTGAACTTGTTTTGAAGGAAATATTCTGGCATCACATTTATTTCTTTAAGCTAATTTTTCAGAGGTAGAACAATAGGCCACATGTAGAGAAGGGAATATAGCTTCCACCTCTGTCCAGAGAAGGGCCACACACCCGGGGCAGACAGACTGGAAAGAAGTCACATGTGCTAAAGGAAGAGAATGAACAAGTCCATTGTCAGCTAAGGACCCTCAAAGTCTGTTATGTGTATTTATGTCATGCAAGTCCCTGAAAAGTCAGGTCTTCCTATTTGGTTTGTTTGCTTTGAGACAGGATCTCACAGAGCTCTATCTGTCTCGACCTCTTACGTGATGGGATTAAAGGTGTGTGACATCTTGGTCAGTTTATTCTGTTATTTAAGAAATTTTAAAACTAACAAATATATATGGCAGAATACTGGCTACCAGGCAGCTAGGATGAGGGTCTTAAAGCCCAAGCCCACAGTGACACACTTACTTCAACACGGCCACACTTTCTAACAGTGCTTCTCCCTGGGCCAAGCATACACAGATCATGACACCAGCTGTTTTAGTTTTCAATGCTATGACAAAATTCTTGAGCAAATTGACTTAAAGAAGGAATGATTTATTTCGGTTCATAGATTCAGTGGTTTCAGTGCCTGCTTGATTGGTTCCTTGCATGGAGGTAGACTGTAGAATAGAGCTGCTCACCCAGTGCTGGCCGGGAAGGAGAGGGGGAGAAGGGGGGAGGGGGAGGCCAGAAGGGAGACAGACAGAGCAGGAGATCTTTCAGAGGCGTGTCCGGCCACCCCATGACTGGTTTCTTCCAACCAGTTCTAGTTTCCTCCACTTACCAGTAGTGACATCACAGGTCACGTCAAAATTCATCAAGGATGAATCCAAGGATTCAGTCACTCACAGTCCAGGGAAACCCACTATCCATTCAAACCACCCTGACTGTAGTCTGGTTTTGTTTTTCAGAAGAGCCTGTCTTTTACCTTCTTGAGCAGGTGCTTAGGAAAACTGGCCTTAGAGAAGGTCTTTTTCTCTTCGTGTTCAGTGTAAGTGTGTTTCCTCCTCACCCTCAGCAAACAGCTTTCTTCATCTGCTGCTGACTCTGTCTCTGTGTGCTGCTTCAGATTTTTAAAAAAGATTTATTTATTTTATTTATATGAGTACACTGTAGCTGTCTTCAGACACACCAGACGAGGGCAATGGATCCCATTACAGATAGTTTTTGAGCCACCATGTGGTTGCTGGGAATTGAACTCAGGATCTTGGGAGAACAGTCTGTGCTCTTAACTGCTAGGCCATCTCTCCATCTCTGCCTTTTAATTCTTTAACTGGCAGAGAAAATTAACTTGATCCAGTACCCTAGAATATTTCACTTTAGAGGCTCATCCAGAGTTCTTTTTGAGGGCTCCAGACTCATCAAGGTAAGAAATCAGGTCAAGCCTAAAACAGTAGGAAGGCACGCCTATTTCTGCAGGCATCTGTCTCCCATCCTGGAACTGGGCTGGTAATTTGATTTTCTTCTAACAAGGAAGGTACACTCAGACCTCCTCACTCTGTCTCTGCACCCTAGGAAGCCAGTTAAAACATTTGGTGACCAGAGCTCTGTAAACAGCTAACCCCGTACTAGTAACCCAAGTTTGACAGTATTACCTCATTCTGGGTGCAACTTGATCAGGTGCCTGAGGAGAGACATCTTTAGGGAAATTTAAAAAATTACCTTTCTACCTGGAGACGGGCAGATGTGTATCCTGTGTCTTCTGCAATGCAGGGAGTCAGAAAGGTCAACTAGTGTTTAAAACTAAAATTGAGTGATGGTTAAATTGTTAAATTTCCATTCTCTCTCTCTCTCTCTCTCTCTCTCTCTCTCTCTCTCTCTCTCTCTCTCTCTCTGGGGCCTGCTATAGATGCTGCTTTTTCCTTTATTCATGGATAAGTAACTAAAATGTCCGCTTAAAGAAAAAAGTGTGACCCATATTTCATCAGTGAAATAGGTGAATCCCACAGGGACTCACACCTGATAGGAGCTGGGGCTCATCTGGAGAAAAATAAGCAATCGTGTGGCTTGCTGCCATCTTTGCTGGTGGCTTCATCAAGATAGAGGGGCAGCTCTGTTACTTTGCTACCATCTTGGTTAATGTGAGTCACATGACACAAAACGAGAAGGCAGCATTGATGAAACTTCTTACTCCTCTGGTTAGTGCAGCATCTTTTCTTTCCTTATTAGACTGAGACAACACTGGATCTCCCCGACGTGTTTTTAATTTTCCTTAATGTTCTGTTTTAATTTGAACCTTTCAGTTACAGTAGCAAGGATTAACAACAGCAGCAGCAAGGACAAAAACCAAAGAACCTAATATGATCCCCTTCCGAGTTCTTTCAAACGTCCTTTCATTCTGCTTCATTTGCTATGGTTATTATCCTAGACTAAAAGGACTAGAACCCAGTTTACATATTTTACTTTGTAAAAATATCCTTTTAATTTATATAATTCTCTTTAAATTTTAACAAGTTAGGAGTGGTTAAAATGTTTAATTCCTATCTGAGAAAATATATTTATAATTTAAAAAATTTACAAAATGGACACGAGATCAGGGAACCCTAAGCCAGAGTGACTGATACTCTTTTTGTTTAGGGCACTATTTGAGATACTGAGGACCTACTGACTTGCCGCAGAATGTAGGAGGAGCTGCTTAAGTTTATATCACAAGAAAACAGGTCATTTTTTAGATCTGGGGATAGGGCGTGGGCTCTATCTCTCAGAATCTACATCTTCTTGACCTCGATTCGTCTGTCCTAGAGAGGAGGTTAGGAATAACTAGCAGGCTCTCTACCCCAGTCTGTCCTAAGGAGGAGATTTGGAGGGAGCTCGTGCCTGCCTCTCAATAACGACCCACTGGGGAGGTAAGGGAAAACTGGTGGGGACTGGAACTACAGGCATGGGGAAGAGCAAACCAGTCCTGGGGTGTTTGGGTCCTGCCTCTGCCAACCACCCCTTGGGGCTTGGAGTCACTCCCTTCAGATGCTGAGTTGAGAGACTCAAAGAGGATTAGGTGAACCTCCATCAGTCACTCCCAATCTTTTTTTTTTTGCCTTACAGATTCCTTTAAGTTCCTCCCTGGCTCACCTCCTGGACAACTGGAGCGAGTTAGACCCTCGGGTGCTTAGGAGGAGTGGCTTAGTCTCTGTCTCAACCCCCTCAAGATCTAAATACCCTCCAGGGGAAAAATGACCCCAGGAGAAACTCTTTTTTTTTTTTTTTTTTTTATTAACTTGAGTATTTCTTATATACATTTCGAGTGTTATTCCCTTTCCCGGTATCCGGGCAAACATCCCCCTCCCCCCTCCCCTTCCTTATGGGTGTTCCCCTCCCAACCCTCCCCCCATTGCCGCCCTCCCCCCACCAGTCTAGTTCACTGGGGGTTCAGTCTTAGCAGGACCCAGGCCTTCCCCTTCCACTGGTGCTCTTACTAGGATATTCATTGCTACCTATGAGGTCAGAGTCCAGGGTCAGTCCATGCATAGTCTTTAGGTAGTGGCTTAGTCCCTGGAAGCTCTGGTTGCTTAGCATTGTTGTACATATGGGGTCTCGAGCCCCTTCAAGATCTTCCAGTTCTTTCTCTGATCAGGAGAAACTCTTAATTGTAGTACCACCCTCCAATTAGAGTTATTCTGTGAACTAGAGAAAGTCTCCTAAAATCCCCTGTGCCTAGCTCTTCTTTTAACTGTGGGATCATCCAAATCCTGCTAACTGCTTACCAGCTGTAGTAGCTTTGGTGTGTTTATCCAAATTTATTGTAAAGGTACTTAGTTTCTGTTCGAGGGTCACCTAACCATTATGGATTAATTAAAAACAATGAACTGGTGCTGCTGACCCTCTGGGTGTTCAATAACCATATTCGGAGGCTTCTGCTGATGTGGTCAGAGGAACTAAAAGGTAGAATATTTTCCCCTTGTTCCAAAGAACTATGGGGCATCTCTGAATGTCTGTAAACTGTGGGGAGTCACCTGTTGTCTTGTTCCGGGAGGCCATGGAGACGCCACTGAGTGTGCTGTAATCAGTGTCCAGCCTGTAAAGGGCAGGGGCACTAGAGAAGAAAAGTTTCCCCGCACTTCCAAATACAGCAATGGTCAAGCAAAACCCTAATTTGTCCTCACACAGATGGATTAACTAGAAAAAGAAGCTACCAGCATCAGAGAAACTCCTCCCAAGTCCAACTTAGCCCTGAGGCCAAGAACTCCAAGTGCCCTTGACAGCAAAAAGAGAGTTACTAATTTTGATGCCTACATGGTCTTCAATGCCCCAAAGGAAAGTGTAACCTTGATTAATATGGGTAACATCATTGATTCTTTAACAGTTTTCAGACCTTGTGTTTAACCAGAAGAGATGTTACTTGGACAGCTATTTCCCAGTAAGGGCTCTTTTCTGGATAACACTGTTTCTAGAAGAGCTCTTCTTACAGGTCTAACATGATGTTCTAACCAATCATGTTCCTCAGTTAAAGGAGGCTGCCAGATACCCTGTTGTCAGACTTATAGACGTCAACATATAGATGTCAATGTCAACAAATGAAAGCTGGCTTTCATTCAGTTTTGGCTCATATTGTCCACCTCCACTGGACATTACCACCGTTACAAGGGCAGAGGTATCTTTTATGGGAAAGTAATGTCAATAGGCCTTCTATGGGGTTCTGGTAAAAATCTTTCTGGTACACAGTCCAGTCAGCTATGAAATTATGCTTCACTTTATCAAACATCTTTCTCATCAACTTTGTCTCTTAATGTTCCCCATGAGGTTAGAAGAGAAGAAACCCAATGGCTAGCTTCTAAGCTTAAATTGGCTGAAAAAGGGCTCCATGAACTCTTAAATCAGATGAATGCCCTACTCCATGGTGTAGACCTTATGGTAGGCAACAGCAGCAAAGAGATCATTGGGCTCATAGATACCTATGGCAAAGTCTCGTGTGATGTAGATGACACTCCACTTACAGGACAAGCTCCAGAGATATTCAACCACGGGATGATGGACCTAACGAATATCTACTGTGCTGGCTAATCACCATCTCTTAAGTTTTATCATGGTCCCTTAGATAGACCTTCCACTGAGGTACTCAGACTACTGCCTCACCTCCAATAGTCCACCCTTTGTCAGGTCAAAGCAGCTAAGAGCCGTCATTATCGCTCCCAGCCCCATACTCCCTAACTTGGTAATAAAGGTAGCAAGTTCCCAAGTTGGCCAGCATCTTCCTCACCCTCCTAACTTGAGAAGAAAGCCTGGCATCTTAAAACGAAGACCTTGTAGGCTCTGGTTTCCAATCTCCAGGCCTCCTGATGATAGACTAATTCAACACGTTCAAGGCTTGTTTAGGACTTGCCATACAACAGTTCTGGGCCATTCAACCATCCTACATTTCTTCAAACGGATCCACCCTAAAGGGAAAGAAACAATTCAGAGGCCTTTAAAAGTAATTTTTAGGGGGTTGGGGATTTAGCTCAGCGGTAGAGTGCTTGCCTAGCTAGCGCAAGGCCCTGGGTTCAGTCCCCAGCTCTGAAAAAAAGAAAAAAAAAGTAATTTTTAGCTTCCCAAGTCCTTCCTCTGTATGGCAGAGGGTCTTTTTCTAGGTGACTGTCTCATATGCGTTTCCTTATCTCCAATCAATGTCTGTCTTCAATCGTTAAACAAACAAACAAACAAAAACAGGGCCTAACTGAGAACTTTTCTCCTTGTCAGAAAATGGTGGTGCAGACTCTGTAGAGACGAATGAATGTAGCCCTTCTCACATGTGGCTGCCCTTGGTCCTTCACTAGAAGTCACATCCAGTATGTTTCCACTGATAGACCTGTGTGAAGGGACAGGCCCCTAAGTCCTTCCTATCATTTGCATTTTGGTATCTATTATTAACTGGTAGGTCCAGCCTGTATTGATTCCAAGGACATGGGCATCTAAGGGGCAAGTACAACTTACCCTAAGGAGCAGATCCTTCTGTGTGCAAGGAGAGCCAAGCGGAGGCTCATACAGAGCCATTGGTAAGCCCTGGCTGTACGGTGGTCACAGCTCACTATCCTGAAGGAGAGGCATCCGAGTTAAGTGTTGGAGAATCAGGACAGCCCCAGGAGTGAGACCTTCAAAGCCAAGAGCAAAAGCGCAAGGTCAGGGGCAGCAGCTCCTGTGGTAATTCTTCATAGGTGGTATAAGTACTCCGCACCTTCCTTTTGCTTAGAGATGGCTCTCCCCTCCACTGCCTTTCTCAGGGTCTGGCTGTGAAGCCCAGCCTCATCTGTGTCTCTTTAGGTGAAGACTACATAGTATTTATTAGAGGACTGACAGAGTTGTTTCTTTTCCAGGTTACCTTGCCTGAAGTAATGTCACAGATAAAAGGGAGTTTGTCTTGTTTGATTTTAAGAACACAGAGCAACAAACTGTCACAAGAGGCCCTTGATCCTACTGGCAAGTTCAGCTCCCCTGAGTGGGCATAGCTTGCAAAGTCTACTTACATCCTGGCTTAACTTCCTTGTGAACTATATTCCTAGCAGTGAGGACTCTTCTCTATAAACACGGGGGGCATGGGTCTTCCTCTACTATCCCAATAAAGAGCTTCTTGCTGTCATGCCCTATTCGACTGATTTGTTCCACCTACCTTTGTACACCAGATAACTGGGTAGCAGGGAGGAGGGAGCAGAAACTAGAGATTAGGTGGGCTAGTGATGAGAATCTCTTCGTTCAGCCCTTTGTTTAGCAGGACCGAGGAACCATTAAGGACATTCTCCATTTTTGTTAGTGACTCAGGTTCTACAGGTGTTGCAGGTGCCCTGCCAGAGCTTCGGCTAAATCTCCCCTCCTGTCTTCACTATTCTTTGATTGTTATAGCTCTTTATATAGAATGGTCAGTAAGTAGGATGAACACAGTTGGTGACTACAGCACTGTTGCATGGGCACCTGTCACCTGTCACCTGTGGCCTTCTCTGGGTGTGAAGACCTCCAGCTCTGTGGAGTCTCTGTGTTTGTCCTTGCTCCATCTCCAGCCATCCTGGTACCCTATCTAATGCCTATACATCATGGCAATTGGTCCCTTGTCCTTGTGGGTAGCATTTTTGGCTAAGTTAAAAGGAATTCAAATGTTTTCACTCACTGCATGGAGCTTGCCACTAGCTGCCTTGGCCAGGGATAAGAATGTCAAGCGGGGTAGGAGGGAGAAAGGAAGAAAGAACAGAGAGTCTCATGCTAGGTCCCTTCTTGTTTAAGAGGTAGATGATGGGGGAAACGTGGATGACACATACAGGATGTAACACTATCTGGTGCCCACACCTCCATCTCTGCCTGCCTGTTCCCACCGGAGGCTTTCTCCACTTTGTGCCTTAGGAAGGAAACAGCAGTTCTCTTCAGTCATGGTGCTAATGGTCAAGGCAAAAACCAGTCCTGAGACTGGAGAGGAGACACACCTTGGATATTTTCTAATCCCAGCACTCTTTGTTTCTCTATATCCAATAGGAAGTCTCTTTGTTTTAATTTTCCCTGTCAAGGAGACAATTAATTCAGCCTTCCCTATGCACAAGGTCCAGATGTCAAGGGCCTGCTCCACCAACCCATCCTCGTGAATAGGAATTAATCAACACCATTAGAGGGAAATCACCCACTTAAACTTCAGGGTCCTTTCTTCACAGCCCGATGGAGATTTCATACCTTTTATGTTGAGCAGACTTCAGAGCCGTCACCTATGTAAGGAATTTTTCAATTAACATTTCTTTCCCTCTGGAGAGACCAGGGCCTTTGGTTCTCCACAAAAGACTGGCTTTGCTTTTCCTATAGCAAATGTGCTCAGGCCCAGCCCTCTGAGCTGAAGGCCCTATTATTTGGCAATGATGATTCAGTTTGGCAACCCCCCCTAATCAATAGCTGATCAGTGCCCAGCAGGGAGTCTCGGTATTCAGACCTTCACACAAGCTAAAATGGTTTCCTTTGAATAAAATCACGCCTAGGTCGAATTTTAAATCCATCTAATTGGCAGTGAGTTTTTTTTTTTTTATTTAACAGAATAGAAAAGATTTGTAAGTGAAGGAAACAAAAAAACCCAATGGCTTTGATGGCTGTTGCTTTTACTTCTTGCAATCTCATGTTTGCTTCAAAATACACATTTTCATCACCACACTTTTCCTTAAATATCTTGCTAATTGGAGTTCCTAACGGGATTGTCATTCACTTGGGGTAAAATTCTTATTAAATCCTTTACTGATTTCAAAATCTTCTATCAGAACGTGTATTTAATCTTTTTGAGATTATTTTAAACAGGAGTGTCTTTACCAACAAGCACTATTTAGCAAAGAACCCAAATGATTTTGCTAACAAAGTTGTTCTATTACGTTAAAGGGATTTTGAAAGTTCATTGCTAAGGGCCTTAGCCAGGAGCACGATGTATGAAACCACCACACAGAGAGGGGCTTCGCACAGGAGCAAATGCTGCTGCCCAAGGTGGGCAGTTGGATCCGCTGACGGCTCAGGAGGCTGCGTGCTAGCAAGAGCGTTGTTCATGCCAAGAGCGAGCTATGCTGTTCTCAGCTCAGAGTGGGGACACGGGGGTGAGCTGAGCTTTCCTGAGTGGGAGAAGAAGGATCAGACATGAAAAGATAGCCATTTCTTACATTCTCAGTTTGAACCTCAAACAATAGAAGAGTTAAAAACCGAACTGGGTTTGTGAAAATCTACCATGCATGAACTTTCTGAATTAGGAGGTTTGGTGAGTTGGTCGCCTGATTTACTTTCTGCCTATGACTAAAATACACTTGTGTCTGTGTGAGTGAAAGCTGTGGGTAAAAGCTCTCGCTGTGTAAACCTGGGAACCTCAGCTCACTTCACAGAAGCCATGTAAAGTTGGAAGGTGAGAACCTATTCCACAGTTATCCTCTGACCTCTGACCTCTACACACCTGCCACTTCATGGGGGCTCCTCCCACCCATCATGTACACACACACACACACACACACACACACACACACACACACACACACACCATACTAATAATAAAGAAATATATGCTTGAAAGTGATTTTTTTCAGGTGGCCTTGGACCACCTAATAGAGATGAGTAGGTCTGCAGGTCTTCTGTTTCACTCTCTGCTCCCGTTCTGTGACTACATGACATTTGGAGATGGTTGTAAGCTGATGTTTTTATCCAAATGCAGCAAAAATGAGGGCTCAGACCCAAGAAAATACATAGAAAACTTAAAATTGCTCCTGAATAAAGGGTCTGCTGCATTACGTCGTGGAGTCTGTAGTCCTTCTGTCTTGAATTGACGGCTTTGACTGTGTCTGGCCCCATGGTCCTTCCAGTGTCTCACTATGTGGTCGGTTCCATGTCTGACAGTGTGGTCCCTCCTCTATCTGAAGCCATCCCTGTTATTGACTGTGTTCTCCCTCATGTCTGATCCTGAGAGTCTCCTTTGTCTGACCCAGGGATCTCTTCCATGTCTGACGCAGTGTTCCTTTTCATACCCAGTCTTCTTCCAATCTGAATTTGTAGTCATTCCATGTCTGATACTACAGTTTCTTCATGTCTGGTTACACGATCTTCCTTGTGTGTGACCCTTTGTTTTTTTTTTTCAAGTCTAGGTTTGTGTTAAGGAAGCAGACAGAAAGTATAAGTCCAGGGTCAAAAATCTACAATAGCTCTCTGTCAGTGTTTGTGCTGAAGAAAATCTAGAGACCAGCAGAACACAAGAGCTGTGTCTGACAATGTGGTCCCCATGTCTGACTCTGTCACCAACCATTCAGTGTTGCTAGGCACTCTACACATCCATCTAGGTGCTCTGCCTGCTGCAAGCCTATTGTCCTTCTTAGCCATGAGGCCTGAAGGGAGGGGATGCAGCCCAAGTTCTGTAGTATGCTTGTCAGGCCTGGACTTTTCTGAGCTTGAGTTCATGACCAGATGGTGTCTCTTTAGGACAGATCAACTATGAACACCAGTGAAGCCTTTTGTCCTTCTTACTGTCTTTCTTTCTGAAATGCCTGTCATTCCCTTACACAAATTAATCTTACTGGGGACTTAGAAATGACTCTAAGATGGTTTTCTGGAATGAGGATATGATCTAGAACCTTCCCTGCCAAGGCTTGCACAAAATGTTTACCCATAAGAGAGCTCTCTCATCTCAGGAAATAGAAGAGGTGTGGGTTTAGGCTTGGGCTCATGCATTGAGATCAGAGAAACTTTAAAAAAAAATGACAGAATGCAGGGTCTGACATACATTAGGAATGCCAGTCATGAAATGAATAAATCAGCTGCTTAGATAACACTTAATTTTTAGGACAGACATTTTAAGTATGTTTTTGTCAAAATTGCCCTGACTATATGGAGCATCCCAATGGACTACCCTTGGACCTTAGCCTTACCTTGAACCCACACATCTGTAGAAAATGAACTTTAAGACGGTAAGGATAGAAGACTTATCTTCAAAGCAAGAACTGAAAGGGCAAGAAAAAGGAGAAGGAGGAGAAGGAGAAGGAGGAGGAGGAGAAGGAGAAGAAGAAGAAGAAGAAGAAGAAGAAGAAGAAGAAGAAGAAGAAGAAGAAGAAGAAGAAGAAGAAGAAGAAGAACTGTTGTAACTAAAATAGATCAGACAAACAAGGGAGTTTGATACTGTTATGTTTGGTGGTTATGTGTGGTAATAAAGTTAATTGTACCTAGAGTTGATGAGTGCTCAAACATTTGTTTCTCAGACTGTTGTTATGACACTGATACAGTGGTACATACGTTTGTAGGGATGTTGAAGACCTCTGACACATTTTTAAACATTTATATATTTATTTGTTTTCATATGTATGCATTTTTAAAATCTCAATGTAGACAAGTTCTACTTCCAAGCCACAGGGAAGCTTGCCTCTCTTTCCATGTATCCCAGTCGGTTGTGGGGGGTCACATTGGGAGGGAAGGAGGACAGGATGAAGGACGGTGAGTACTTGGTCAAATGGGATTGAGGTTCCAAGAAATACCTGTGCTGGAATTCAGAGAGATTGGGGGTGGTCGGGAAGGGGGGGGCAAAGTCTACAACTGTGGCAGGAAAGAAAGACTTGCAGATGATCCTCATATCTGAATGTGGCATGTGCTGTTATTTGATGTTGGAATACTCCACCACTGCCACTGGTGATGTTTGGGTTCGGTGGGCACTACCTTTCACGTCCACAGAGAACTCTAAGGCATATGGTGAAGTTTGGTGTGCCTTACAGTACCAGGACACAGGCACATTATTCAGGAATGAGGACTTCCTGCTGGTATAATGTCGACTTTCTCAGCGTTTTTTTTTTTTTTTCTTCAGATGGTAGAGCTTTGAGATTCTCAAGAAAGCCCTTGGCCCTTCCTACGCCCCATATATCCCTTGGAGGGAGACAAGTGTATGATCTCGAAATAGCTCTGATGAAGCTGGGATCTAGTAAGTTGCTTTTTAACATGTGCTTTATCTGTGTGCAAAGCTGCCGCCTAGGTCCCTGCAGCCCCTCAAGACCCATATGGCTCCACGTGGCAGGTGCAGGACTCTGTCTGGAGTCGAGATATGGATCTTGGCACCAGAGTGCCTTGCTTTCCAGGATTGGACTGTGGTACATGTGCACACACTCACATGTCGGCCAGCACAAAGCTAGGGTCTCGATACAGTCCCAAGTCATTGTTCTTGTGGCCACCAGGGACCACCAGCTGCAGAGCTCAAGTTACAGCCTCCGGCAGACCCATGGTGGTGACTTCCATCATCTGTCACCCTCTCTGGTGTCAGTGTCATGTGATCTACTGCTATTGCTTTTGGACAAGGTCCTTCCCAAGACCATTCACTCACTCTATCCCTGAGCTCCTGGCCAGGCTGACTGGGAGGCTGCCTGAGGGACAGAGAGGCTCTGAAGTCCCACCCATTCTACTGCTGACTCAGCTCATATTACATCCTACCAGAACCTATTTGCTGCCTGCAGTCAAGTTCTCGGAGACCAGGACGTTGGTTCTCAGGTTCCAGGAGCTTCTAGAACAACCATTGGAAGATGCTGATTCATATACTTGTAAGTCTCTATCGTATCAATTATTTGGTTCCTGAATTATCGTATCAATTATTTGGAGATCACCATGAGAATCTACTGTTTCCCTCCTTTTGTTATGGCTTCCCGTGCTTTCTCTAAGCATATTTAGTTGTTGGTATCAAAGGTTGATAGGTATTGCATTGAAACTGAAGAAACCAAGTCTTATTTAAGAATATGGTACATCCCGGCCCGCAGCAGCTCTCTGCTCCCAGACCCGGTGAGAGAGAGACCCAACCGCCTGGTCAGGTGGGCACTCCTGAGGCTGCAGAGCGGAAGAGACCACCAACACTGCTCACCCCTGCCCACATCCCTGGCCCAAGAGGAAACTGTATAAGGCCTCTGGGCTCCCGTGGGGGAGGGCCCAGGAGCGGCAGGACCCCTGTGCCTAAGACACCACCAGAACCAGAAGGAAACAGACCGGATAAACAGTTCTCTGCACCCAAATCCCGTGGGAGGGAGAGCTGAACCTTCAGAGAGGCAGACAAGCCTGGGAAACCAGAAGAGACTGCTCTCTACACACACATCTCGGACGCCAGAGGAAAAAGCCAAAGACCATCTGGAACCCTGGTGCACTGAAGCTCCCGGAAACGGCGGCACAGGTCTTCCTGGTTGCTGCCGCTGCAGAGAGCCCCTGGACAGCACCCCACGAGCAAACCTGAGCCTCGGGACCACAGGTAAGGCCAAATTTTCTGCTGCAAGAAAGCTGCCTGGTGAACTCAAGACACAGGCCCACAGGAACAGCTGAAGACCTGTAGAGAGGAAAAACTACACGCCCGAAAGCAGAACACTCTGTCCCCATAACTGACTGAAAGAGAGGAAAACAGGTCTACAGCACTCCTGACACACAGGCTTATAGGACAGTCTAGCCACTGTCAGAAATAGCAGAACAAAGTAACACTAGAGATAATCTGATGGCGAGAGGCAAGCGCAGGAACCCAAGCAACAGAAACCAAGACTACATGCCATCATCGGAGCCCAATTCTCCCACCAAAACAAACATGGAATATCCAAACACACCAGAAAAGCAAGATCTAGTTTCAAAATCATATTTGATCATGATGCTGGAGGACTTCAGGAAAGACCTGAACACACTTAGGGAAGCACAGGAAAACATTAATAAACAAGTAAAAGCCTACAGAGAGGAATCGCAAAAATCCCTGAAAGAATTCCAGGAAAACACAATCAAACAGTTGAAGGAATTAAAAATGGAAATAGAAGCAATCAAGAAAGAACACATGGAAACAACCCTGGATATAGAAAACCAAAAGAAGAGACAAGGAGCTGTAGATACAAGCTTCACCAACAGAATACAAGAGATGGAAGAGAGAATCTCAGGAGCAGAAGATTCCATAGAAATCATTGACTCAACTGTCAAAGATAATGTAAAGCGGAAAAAGCTACTGGTCCAAAACATACAGGAAATCCAGGACTCAATGAGAAGATCAAACCTAAGGATAATAGGTATAGAAGAGAGTGAAGACTCCCAGCTCAAAGGACCAGTAAATATCTTCAACAAAATCATAGAAGAAAACTTCCCTAACCTAAAAAAAGAGATACCCATAGACATACAGGAAGCCTACAGAACTCCAAATAGATTGGACCAGAAAAGAAACACCTCCCGTCACATAATTGTCAAAACACCAAACGCACAAAATAAAGAAAGAATATTAAAAGCAGTAAGGGAAAAAGGTCAAGTAACATATAAAGGGAGACCTATCAGAATCACACCAGACTTCTCGCCAGAAACTATGAAGGCCAGAAGATCCTGGACTGATGTTATACAGACCCTAAGAGAACACAAATGCCAGCCCAGATTACTGTATCCAGCAAAACTCTCAATTAACATTGATGGAGAAACCAAGATATTCCATGACAAAACCAAATTTACACAATATCTTTCTACAAATCCAGCACTACAAAGGATAATAAATGGTAAAGCCCAACATAAGGAGGCAAGCTATACCCTAGAAGAAGCAAGAAACTAATCGTCTTGGCAACAAAACAAAGAGAATGAAAGCACACAAACATAACCTCACATCAAATATGAATATAACGGGAAGCAATAATCACTATTCCTTAATATCTCTCAATATCAATGGCCTCAACTCCCCAATAAAAAGACATAGATTAACAAACTGGATACGCAACGAGGACCCTGCATTCTGCTGCCTACAGGAAACACACCTCAGAGACAAAGACAGACACTACCTCAGAGTGAAAGGCTGGAAAACAACTTTCCAAGCAAATGGTCAGAAGAAGCAAGCTGGAGTAGCCATTCTAATATCAAATAAAATCAATTTCCAACTAAAAGTCATCAAAAAAGATAAGGAAGGACACTTCATATTCATCAAAGGAAAAATCAACCAAGATGAACTCTCAATCCTAAATATCTATGCCCCAAATACAAGGGCACCTACATATGTAAAAGAAACCTTACTAAAGCTCAAAACACACATTGCACCTCACACAATAATAGTGGGAGATTTCAACACCCCACTCTCATCAATGGACAGATCATGGAAACAGAAATTAAACAGTGATGTAGACAGACTAAGAGAAGTCATGAGCCAAATGGACTTAACGGATATTTATAGAACATTCTATCCTAAAGCAAAAGGATATACCTTCTTCTCAGCTCCTCATGGTACTTTCTCCAAAATTGACCATATAATTGGTCAAAAAACGGGCCTCAACAGGTACAGAAAGATAGAAATAATCCCATGCGTGCTATCGGACCACCACGGCCTAAAACTGGTCTTCAATAACAATAAGGGAAGAATGCCCACATATACGTGGAAATTGAACAATGCTCTACTCAATGATAACCTGGTCAAGGAAGAAATAAAGAAAGAAATTAAAGACTTTTTAGAATTTAATGAAAATGAAGATACAACATACTCAAACTTATGGGACACAATGAAAGCTGTGCTAAGAGGAAAACTCATAGCGCTGAGTGCCTGCAGAAAGAAACAGGAAAGAGCATATGTCAACAGCTTGACAGCACACCTAAAAGCTCTAGAACAAAAAGAAGCAAATACACCCAGGAGGAGTAGAAGGCAGGAAATAATCAAACTCAGAGCTGAAATCAACCAAGTAGAAACAAAAAGGACCATAGAAAGAATCAACAGAACCAAAAGTTGGTTCTTTGAGAAAATCAACAAGATAGATAAACCCTTAGCCAGACTAACGAGAGGACACAGAGAGTGTGTCCAAATTAACAAAATCAGAAATGAAAAGGGAGACATAACTACAGATTCGGAGGAAATTCAAAAAATCATCAGATCTTACTATAAAAACCTATATTCAACAAAATTTGAAAATCTTCAGGAAATGGACAATTTCCTAGACAGATACCAGGTATCGAAGTTAAATCAGGAACAGATAAACCAGTTAAACAACCCCATAACTCCTAAGGAAATAGAAGCAGTCATTAAAGGTCTCCCAACCAAAAAGAGCCCAGGTCCAGACGGGTTTAGAGCAGAATTCTATCAAACCTTCATAGAAGACCTCATACCAATATTATCCAAACTATTCCACAAAATTGAAACAGATGGAGCCCTACCGAATTCCTTCTATGAAGCCACAATTACTCTTATACCTAAACCACACAAAGACACAACAAAGAAAGAGAACTTCAGACCAATTTCCCTTATGAATATCGATGCAAAAATACTCAATAAAATTCTGGCAAACCGAATTCAAGAGCACATCAAAACAATCATCCACCATGATCAAGTAGGCTTCATCCCAGGCATGCAGGGATGGTTTAATATACGGAAAACCATCAACGTGATCCATTATATAAACAAACTGAAAGAACAGAACCACATGATCATTTCATTAGATGCTGAGAAAGCATTTGACAAAATTCAACACCCCTTCATGATAAAAGTCCTGGAAAGAATAGGAATTCAAGGCCCATACCTAAACATAGTAAAAGCCATATACAGCAAACCAGTTGCTAACATTAAACTAAATGGAGAGAAACTTGAAGCAATCCCACTAAAATCAGGGACTAGACAAGGCTGCCCACTCTCTCCCTACTTATTCAATATAGTTCTTGAAGTTCTAGCCAGAGCAATCAGACAACAAAAGGAGATCAAAGGGATACAGATCGGAAAAGAAGAGGTCAAAATATCACTATTTGCAGATGACATGATAGTATATTTAAGTGATCCCAAAAGTTCCACCAGAGAACTACTAAAGCTGATAAACAACTTCAGCAAAGTGGCTGGGTATAAAATTAACTCAAATAAATCAGTTGCCTTCCTCTATACAAAAGAGAAACAAGCCGAGAAAGAAATTAGGGAAACGACACCCTTCATAATAGACCCAAATAATATAAAGTACCTCGGTGTGACTTTAACCAAGCAAGTAAAAGATCTGTACAATAAGAACTTCAAGACACTGAGGAAAGAAATTGAAGAAGACCTCAGAAGATGGAAAGATCTCCCATGCTCATGGATTGGCAGGATTAATATGGTAAAAATGGCCATTTTACCAAAAGCAATCTACAGATTCAATGCAATCCCCATCAAAATACCAATCCAATTCTTCAAAGAGTTAGACAGAACAATTTGCAAATTCATCTGGAATAACAAAAAACCCAGGATAGCTAAAGCTATCCTCAACAATAAAAGGACTTCAGGGGGAATCACTATCCCTGAACTCAAGCAGTATTACAGAGCAATAGTGATAAAAACTGCATGGTATTGGTACAGAGACAGACAGATAGACCAATGGAATAGAATTGAAGACCCAGAAATGAACCCACACACCTATGGTCACTTGATTTTTGACAAAGGAGCCAAAACCATCCAATGGAAAAAAGATAGCATTTTCAGCAAATGGTGCTGGTTCAACTGGAGGGCAACATGTAGAAGAATGCAGATCGATCCATGCTTATCACCCTGTACAAAGCTTAAGTCCAAGTGGATCAAGGACCTCCACATCAAACCAGACACACTCAAACTAATAGAAGAAAAACTAGGGAAGCATCTGGAACACATGGGCACTGGAAAAAATTTCCTGAACAAAACACCAATGGCTTATGCTCTAAGATCAAGAATCGACAAATGGGATCTCATAAAACTGCAAAGCTTCTGTAAGGCAAAGGACACTGTGGTTAGGACAAAACGGCAACCAACAGATTGGGAAAAGATCTTTACCAATCCTACAACAGATAGAGGCCTTATTTCCAAAATATACAAAGAACTCAAGAAGTTAGACCGCAGGGAAACAAATAACCCTATTAAAAAATGGGGTTCAGAGCTAAACAAAGAATTCACAGCTGAGGAATGCCGAATGGCTGAGAAACACCTAAAGAAATGTTCAACATCTTTAGTCATAAGGGAAATGCAAATCAAAACAACCCTGAGATTTCACCTCACACCAGTGCGATTGGCTAAGATCAAAAACTCAGGTGACAGCAGATGCTGGCGAGGATGTGGAGAAAGAGGAACACTCCTCCATTGTTGGTGGGATTGCAGACTGGTAAAACCATTCTGGAAATCAGTCTGGAGGTTCCTCAGAAAATTGGACATTGAACTGCCTGAGGATCCAGCTATACCTCTCTTGGGCATATACCCAAAAGATGCCTCAACATATAAAAGAGACACGTGCTCCACTATGTTCATCGCAGCCTTATTTATAATAGCCAGAAGCTGGAAAGAACCCAGATGCCCTTCAACAGAGGAATGGATACAGAAAATGTGGTACATCTACACAATGGAATATTACTCAGCTATCAAAAACAACGAGTTTATGAAATTCGTAGGCAAATGGTTGGAACTGGAAAATATCATCCTGAGTGAGCTAACCCAATCACAGAAAGACATACATGGTATGCACTCATTGATAAGTGGCTATTAGCCCAAATGCTTGAATTACCCTAGATCCCTAGAACAAACGAAACTCAAGACGGATGATCAAAATGTGAATGCTTCACTCCTTCTTTAAATGAGGAAAAAGAATACCCTTGGCAGGGAAGGGAGAGGCAAAGATTAAAACAGAGACTGAAGGAACACCCATTCAGAGCCTGCCCCACATGTGGCCCATACATATACAGCCACCCAATTAGACAAGATGGATGAAGCAAAGAAGTGCAGACCGACAGGAGCCGGATGTAGATCGCTCCTGAGAGACACAGCCAGAATACAGCAAATATAGAGGCGAATGCCAGCAGCAAACCACTGAACTGAGAATAGGTCCCCTATTGAAGGAATCAGAGAAAGAACTGGAAGAGCTTGAAGGGGCTCGAGACCCCAAAAGTACAACAATGCCAAGCAACCAGAGCTTCCAGGGACTAAGCCACTACCTAAAGACTATACATGGACTGACCCTGGACTCTGACCCCATAGGTAGCAATGAATATCCTAGTAAGAGCACCAGTGGAAGGGGAAGCCCTGGGTCCTGCTAAGACTGAACCCCCAGTGAACTAGTCTATGGGGGGAGGGCGGCAATGGGGGGAGGGTTGGGAGGGGAACACCCATAAGGAAGGGGAGGGGGGAGGGGGATGTTTGCCCGGAAACCGGGAAAGGGAATAACACTCGAAATGTATATAAGAAATACTCAAGTTAATAAAAAAAAAAAAAAAAAAAAAAAAAAAAAAAAAAAAAAAAAAAAAAAGAATATGGTACAGCCTTGAGCCTAGAAAAGGACAAAACAATCCAGGAAGCCACTAATAAGTGGCCACCTGGCACTCTATCATTTCTGTTTCCTACCACTCCAAAGTAGAAAGTAGGAAGGGCACAATGTCCCTCCACCTCGGGATTCTTAACTCTATTCCCAACTGTGGTAAATTTCCAGACTCGTGGCAACTTCTGGGACCCACAACAGTGAGTACTGGGTGAGCTCACATCTATTATTTACCAGGAAGAGGGGCAGAAAGAAGCAACGAAGAGCCTGGCTCAGAGCCAATGAGAAAGCTGCTAGCTAGGAAAGGTGGTGTTGGAGGATGGGGACCTGTTCCTGCTGTGCTCAATACCCTATACTCCTGGGAGGCTTCCGAAGGCAAGAAGCAGCTTGGAAGTCTGCCTCGTCTGGATTAATGTGGAATAGTGTGTGAGTGGCAGTGTCTGGTTCTCTTCTTGTCGTAGCTTTTATGACCACTCCTTGGGCTACTTCCTTTTTGTTTTTTCTTTACATAGTAATTTCTCGTCTCTAACCCCTTGCAGACAGCCTGCCTTTTTTGTCTCTTTTATGGTTCTTTTTTATCTGTCATCACGCAATTCCTCTGGCCCCCTGGCTTCCATTCTCCACTTCCCTGAATGCCTGTATCTTCAGCTCTTTACTTCTGTGCTCACGTGTGCACACGTGTGCCCATCTGTGCTCACGTGTGCGCACGTGTGCCCATCCGTGCTCACATGGGCATACATCCGCACACGCACGGATTTTCTCATAGTCCTACTCATTGCCTCTCTGTCTGAGATCGTAGTAGATGTCAGAATGAACTTTAGCCGCACCCACTTTAGGTCCATTTCTCAGGCATCAGAAATCCTGAGATTAAATGGAAAATAGCATTGAGCGCTAGCAGTGGTTCATCCCTAATGACCAGATGGTCACATTCCCTGCGACCTGCCCTGGAAACTGGCTGAGCAGGTGTCTCCTCTCTACTCCACGACAATGTGCCAGCTAGCACCCTCTGGGGGACAAAGCAACAATGGGAAACCGAGGGTGCCCATCCTGTCTAGGAGGCTCATACTCTGTGTACTCAGGGCTAAGTCCTGGCATCCATGTTCCAGACTGACACTGGACCACTGCCCTGGGTTTCCATGTGAGTTCTTGGAAGCAGGCAGAGGCCAAGGCCAAGGCCCTCATCTTTGCTGGGCTTTAAGTCAGGGAAGTGGGCCCAGTGCACTGCAGCCCACTGTCTGCCCTAGGGGCAATCTGATCCGTAGATGGCAGCAGATCAATTAGTAAGTGATATTTATGGACGAATTGTCTGTTTCTGTGATCTGGTCCTTCTCACCTCCTTGCTGGTTATGTCTGAAGAATATAAACAGAAGTTCTGTTGGTGAATCCTGTCTACCTCCATGACCTGAAACTATACCATATGCAAATGAAAGGGGGATTCCTTGAAGAGGAGGGCCGCATTGCTAAAGTAGCCTGTGACTTTACACTTTTCTCAGGAAATGTGGTTGGCTCATTTCTTACTTCTTCCTAACATATTTCTCTGTCTTTCCCTTAAAATTATCTTAAGGCTTTTAAAGGCTTTGCGTAAAAGTATCCTGACTGTAATACAAACTAAACACACTTGGACAGTCAGAGGGTGAGTAATCACACAGTGTATTGCTCCAGGGCGAGGGACCTTTAGATTTAAGCTAGGGAAAGTCCTGGACAAGCCAGAGCATATGGGGACCCCAAATTAAGGCATAGATTGACAGGAAGTAGTGGGAAGGATCTCCTGTAAAATAGGGGGACTACAGGAAATCAGAGGTCAGCCTACCACTTCTGGTCAAATGGAGAAGTGCTCTTGTCAGCTGAAAGAAAATCATAGGTTTCTTTAGACAAACATAAACAACGCTTAGATGAAAGCCAGTAGAACACAGAGAATTTGAGGGCAGTGAGCATGTCAGGGGGTAGACAGGTGAAGATGTCCAAAGAGCATCACATTCTACTCTTGGAGCCCGCTTGTTGAGCATATCTGTGTTTCATGGATTGGTCAAAGAGGATCTAAGACTATGCATGTTTTTGTCTGCACCAACCATAGGCTCCAGGAGTCATATTGAGATGAGCTTTTCCTCTAAGCTCTTGGCTTGGCATGTCAACAGAGAGTGTGGGGTTGCCGGCAACTGCAGGCAGCAGGTTCCTGCCAGGTCATGATAATATTGCAGAAGTTGTGAAGGTGCCAGGAACCGGGGCCGTGGTAGGAAGATTCCACCCGGCAAGTGCGAGCTTGTACAAGGTTTAGAAAGAGGACTTATGAAATATAGCAGGCTCTGGTTTTCAAGTTCACTCTCTGATGCGGGCCTGCCTCTCTTCTGCAGTGGACCCCACTGACAAGGATGGGCAATGGGACGAAGGGGAAGAACCAGTCTCTTCCACCCTGAATGTCACTGAGAGTTTACACCAACCCAGGGGGTAGTGGACTTTTGTTGTGGCTTTGGACAGGATGACCAAGGGGTCCATTTTCTAGTAAACTATTGCTAGTTGAAAGAACTATCATCTAAATGGCATTCTATTTATAAAAGATGTGACAAACAGCAAAGGAACAGCAATAGAAATCTTTGCGTACAAAGCCTGTGAGTGTGGAGAGTCTAAAACACTGTGAGTGAAGTCTACCTGAGGTAAGCCCAGGGTGGCTGGGTGGAGGCAGACAACAAGGGCTGGGCTTGTGATGGTGGCACCCTGACTCCTAGGCAGGGCCAGCCTGGGTCCTCTTGTAGCCAACCTTGTGCATCTGGCAGGAAGAAATGCTCACTAAAAGATCAGCATGTAAGCCAGGGCCTGCTCCGCACCAAGTAAACACTGGGAGTGCCGGGTGTGACCCGTGTCTCGGGATGGCTCCAGGTAACTCTCCCGTCTTTTGCTGCTGTTCTCTCGGAGCTGTTGATTTTGGAAGCTGCGCTTCTGCACGACTAGATTGCTTCACATAATCTCATGCCCTTCCCAGCAGATAACATTCTTGTGGGATGACAGCAATCCTCAAGTCCTATTGGTAGCTTCAGTGTCAGCTCTGTCTGTGCACACCTGGGGACACCAGAGTGCTACAGACACCAGAGACGGGCTCGAGAGACAGCCATGTGCCACCCAACACCTGTGAGTCAATTTGTCCTAGAGGCCTGGTATGCAGTGAATTCATTTCACCTTATTTGATGTTTAGAATGGGTGTCACCTGGCTTTCTGGAACTAAAAATTAATGGTCTACAGCTCAGGGACTTCCCTACTTGAGTCAGAGCCTGCTGTGCTGTTACCTGAGAGCAGTTGGCACTTATTCTTAGCCCTCAGGCCCTTGGGCTCAGGCTGCTACAGGCCAGGTGAGAAAGTGAATTCCCGAGTCAAATACTCCTGCCTCCAGCCTGGTAGGAATTTGAAGCTTCAGGCCAGGCCAGGAATGCAGGGCAGAGGGAGGGAGCAAACTTTAGAGGGAAGCAGGCATGGGCTTGTTTCTCTCCTGTCACACCAGCCAGGGGTCTGGGTCCTCAGTGAGGGCAGCGGCTGAGAGTGACCAGGCAGGCAGGTAGCAGCCTGCCTGAATGTGTAACTGTGGTAGCTTCCTCCTGTTTCTGGGATTGCTCCTTCAGAGCACAGGACGGGGAGTTTGCTAGAAATCACTATGAGCAGAGACTTTCAGGAGGGCCATTCTGGGAGAAGCCCAGTCCATGGGGCCAGTCAGATGGATAACTGTCCTTCCTGAAGGCTGTCTGACTGACTGTTACAAAAGCTGCAAGGCCCCAGATCTTCCTACAGACCTATAAGCTGCTGTTGCTCGATAGGTTAGAAAGTCCTGCTAGTTATCACACTGGCAGCTTCAAAGACCTTACGGGACAGCATGGGCCCTTTCCCCACAAAACACAGAAATGTCTCTGTGGAAGTGTTGTAGAACAAAACACTTCTCGCTGAAACTAAAGTTCTTCTTTTCTTGTTAAAGTAATATCAAAACTTCTCATGTGTCTCATGTGAACTCTGGGACTTCAGACATTATGGGGAGGCAAACCTGTTCTCCAGGATTGGGGGTTTGGGGAGTACCATAGAGCCCCACTTCTGCTCCATACATTGCTTCTGACCACGGGGAGACCATTAGCTTCCTGAGCATCTCTGACCCTTATATAAAGCTCTTGGGTTTCCTTACACATCTTTTCTCTTTCCAAATAGCTAAGTTTGTAACAGCTTCGTCACGTGGACGTGAAGTGCTGAGGCTACCTTTGGATGGAGAGTGGAGGATTCTGATGTGGAGGGTCTGGGTGTGGTGGATATAGGTGTGTGGAGGGGGGGGTACAGGGGTGTGGTAGTCTAGGTGTGAAGACTCATGTGTAGAGAGCCTAGGTGTGGAAGGTCTAGGAGTGCAGAACACTCAAGTGTGTGGAAAGCCTAAGTGTGGAAGGCAGATGCTTGACAGAAGCAAGGAACAGGGAGGAAGGGCTCCCTCATTGTCCAGCACGGCCATTACTGAGTAGGCCCACTGGAGATATCACTGAGGTAAAGTGACACTTGGCTTCTCCTGCTCCTTCTGCGACGTGTCTGTTTCCTTTTCTGCTTCTGTCACGGTGGCTGCCTTGTCTTTTAAATTCTTCCCTCCATCCTCTTCATTCTCTTACCTAGAAATTTGTTTTTATTTTTAAATCTGTCCCTACTTTTATGTTAAAGGCAAAAAAGTAAAATTTTAGTTTTTAACTAATATACAAAATAGTTTCATGACAAATGTCTCGATGCTTTGCATTTTATTAAAAATTAACGTTTATTAAAAGGCTTCCAGAATATACTCCTGACGACATAAGACCATCTCTGCCTAACTATATTACGGACATCTATTAAGAGTATGTGAATACTGTCATTCGTGTTTTAAAGTAGTTTTCCTCAATGGACCATTGTTCCACTGAGATGGTGCTCTAGTGTTAGGAATTGAATTCTCTTTCTTATTTTAATTATTTCTTTTACCCTTTGAGATTATAATAGGACATAATTTTCCCCTTCTCTATCTTTTCTCTAAGCTTTCTATCCGTTTGTCTATATGTCATATAACACACACACTATATATATATCATATCATATAGCATACATATATGTTCCTACATATACAAGTACAACCTACTCAGTCTATATATTACTTGTATATATTTTTTCAGGGCTAATCATTTAATTTTGTGTAACCAATTGCTCTGTCTTCCCTGGGGAAGACTATTCTGGTCTCAGAATTCCTGCAGCTCTCTGCATAGGGTCCCGGGCCTCTGGCCTCTCCCCTGCAAAGTCTCCCACCTCATTCCGGTTAGTATGTCTATGGTAACTTTATGGGTGTAGCTCCTGACATTCCTGGGAGACAAAACAGAGATTTGTTTTTAAAACAAGATTGTTCTTTCCCATAATAGTGATGCAATGTAATTAACAATAACACTAAGTCTTAACTGAACGTTGAGGCAATTCTTTGGAACAGACCCCCAGGTGGATGTAACTCTGTTTTAGAAAAACAACAGTAACAACAGCAACAAAACCCTTTTGTTTTTACCGGCAGCTCTGTCGGGCTGTTGGTTCTACCCATTAAAAACCCTATCCTGGGTTCGGTCCCCAGCTCCGAAAAAAAAGAACCAAAAAAAAAAAAAAAAAAAAAAACCCTATCCTGGGGTTGGGGATTTAGCTCAGTGGTAGAGCGCTTGCCTAGGAAGCGCAAGGCCCTGGGTTCAGTCCCCAGCTCCGGAAAAACAAAAAAACAAAAAAACAAAAAAACCTATCCTGGTGCTGGTTAACCAGGAGCTAACCAGAGCCCAAGGTAACTGGAACTTGAAAAAGCGGAAGCCCTGAGGACCCCAGCTGACTAGAAAAGATGGAGGGGCAGTGGGTAGACAGGCCAGGCCACTCCACGGCGTGTGGAGGAGTGTGGGCATCGAAGGTGAGGACGCTCTGGGAAGCCTGTCTGTATCCTTTGCCGGCAGGGAGCAGGTGGCCAGGGCTGTGCCCCATGGAGGGCCGTGCCTGTTTGTAGACAAACAGCCCTGGCACCTGTGCAGCCCAAGCAAGGCTTCATTAAACACAGTTTCTGCCTCAGATCATTAATTTGTTTTAATTAGGTGGCCAAGGGTCCAAGGGGTTGAGAGGCTCTCTGCATATGGAATGCAGCAGCCTGTGGTTCCCAGCTGGGCCTTGGTAGAAAGAGAGGAGCTGTTGCAGACAGGAAAGGGAGCGGGTGGCCTCCAGGAGGTGGGGTGATCCTTGCCCTTCTGGGTTGGATCCTTCTCTGCTGACAGCAGCCCTGACTGCCTTGGGGTGGGACCTGGCAGGGGTCCCAGGCTGTCAGCTGTGTATTCTCAGCCACCAGCCCCTCATTAACCCTAAGCAACATTTTCGTCTTGATCATTGCCTAATGAGCTTGGGTGCCCGTGGGCCCATCGTCGCCTGAGCCCAGGCAGGGTGTTCTGTTTGGCCATCAGAAAGGAGGCTGTTGTGGAGGTCGGTGGGTTCTAGCCTCATAAATACTGTGGGGACAGGATGGGAAGATGGAAAGGTGACAGTGTCATCGTGTTTTCTTCTACAGAGATGCAGGGTGAGACAATCTGGTTCCGAGCCAACTCACGATCTGGGGAATTGTTGACTTTAAATTGGGGGTGGGGGCGTTTATACAAATTCCACTTACTGGAGTTTTGAATATTTCCCTCCACTTTTATTTTGGTAATGGACACATAACCAAATTTGCCATCTTAACCACCTCTCAGGGATCCACGTTGCTCTGTTTCTTCCTGAGATTACAGACAGTTGGGAAGGGCAGGTGCCTGACATCTGACCTCTGCTGAGCATGGCGTGAAGCTCACAGTTGCACTGACTGAATTCCCTTCCATGGCTTCTGTGGCTGGACAAGCTTATTTCTCTCTGTATGGAACGTTCCTTATTTCTGAAACTCACGAACTGGAATTCTTTACCTTTTTCTTTATTCTGTAGCACTTTCTACCTGCTCCCATCGTTATAAGCAATCCCTGGATTGTTCTGGCCTTTTGTGGTCCCCAGTGTGCAAAGCGAACCTCACAGGCCTTTCCTGCATGTTATGCTCCGAGCGGCCCCTCTGTCCCACTTCACTCTGTGTCTTCCCTCTTTGACTTTCGTTTGTGGATCTTCAGCATAAGCTGGGCTAAAATTTCACAGTGACCTTCTATAGCCAAGTCCACATTGGGAGCGTGGCAGCACACTGCGGCTGTCCCAGCTCTTGGGAGTTTAGTTTTGCTCATAAGAGAATGGTGAGTTTTCGACATGATCAGTTTTACGGTCATTGCTGGTCTTTTCTCTTTAGGACTGTACCTCTGGAATCTGCCTCTGGGTCCCCTGGGGTGTGTCATTCCAGGCTTGATGGTCACACCCCTCCTCCGTCTCTCTGATATTTCATCTACCAACCTTGGCACTGACTGTGTGGAGGCTCCCTAGTCTGCTTACAGGCTTGTATGACACTCTGATCTTGGCTCAGATGGCCTAGAACAGGACACTCTTCATGAGAATAACCTTTATTCCAGCTTTGTGTCCAAAGTCGCCGCTTATTCTCTGTCTTCACAGACTCACTCTACATTAGCAGATCCTTGACTACACAAATTATGGCACCTGGTGAATGGCCAAACCCAAACTGGCCACAGCCAAATTAGAGTTTGCAATTCATGGGAGGGTCCCATATCAACCAGGTAGTTGCCTATACCTATTAAAAGCACAGCTGTGGAGCACCTTAGAAAAGCATTTGATGCTATGAGCTTAGAGAAGAAGGGTCAGAAAGGACACACAACATATGTAGAGGCCTGAGGTGGAGAGACATCTGAGCAGATACTGTCCATTTCCACATACCCATGTGTTCTCCCTTGTCCCTCCCCAACAACTACATGGTAAGAGAAAGCCTAAAGTAGGTCTGGACTGATGCCATGGGACTAGTCCGGGAAAGGAAGCAGGGAATCATAGGTTTCTGATCAGATGTGAAGGTAAACATGGTAAAATCTTTTGGGATCAAGGGACCAAGAAGGCAAGCTGGAGATGGACTTCCCTTGGTGGACGGTTGTGTGCCGGTGTGAGAGGAGTGGATGCATAGGTGTCTCATGCTCTTTCCTATGCTACTGGCTACCCTTAAACCTACATCCTTCAGTTTCGAGGCAAGCCCTCATTCCCTATGGAACATGGGCAAGGGACAGACTGGTCCTTGGTCCGCTGGCTCCAGTGGGGTTCAGCCTCTAGACTATGGGCAGGTGAGAGTCAGCTTTAGGGTGTGGTCTTAACAAGACCTGACGCTGAGGCAGAAGACTCACCATGACATAGGAAGTCAATATTGATCCCCCCTCCCCCATAGATTGTAAATTCTAATTTGGCAGAGGCCAGTTTTGGTTTGGCAGCTCACCGTTTGCCATTACTTGTGTAGGCAAGGATCTAATGGTGTAGAATGAGCACGTGGAGACCGAGAGGAAGCAGTCGCTGCGAGCACAGTAAGCGTAAAGGCTAAGAAAGAGATTGGATGGGAGTATTATCTTGGCTCACAAAGTGAATCATACATAAAAAATTTAGCCTCAGAAGCCAGAAATGATGGCACATTTCTATAATTCTAGAGATTAGGTGGCTAAGACATGAGTTTGAGGCTAGCCTGATCTATGAAAAGAGATCTTGTCCTAAGTGGCTGCTGAAGGGGAAGACCAATTGTTTCCTGCACACAGAGGCTATCTTACTTTGAACCATTCCTCAGGGCCTTGCTCTGAGGTGGGAGTCATTCCAGTCCTAGTCAAGCCAGTTGGGTGGCATGGACTTGACCTGAGGAACTTGAGGTAAGTAGAGGAGTCCTCCACTCCTGGGCATTGCTGCTTTAGCCTAGGACTGACACCTTCATTCCTGATATTTGGGAGACAACCTGAGCAGGTAGCCTCCATTTTCACAGATGCTCTGTCTTCTCCCTTGCCCCACCCCCCCACTACATTGTGCCTATTCAGCTGGTGAATTAGAACAAACAAATTCCACTTTCTGTAAGATATAAGTGAATGGATCAACCTCCTTGGGGACACTTTTTTTTGTTGTGTGGCACCCTTCTTGGCCTGCCATATGCCTGCTCTGTGCCATTTATACTATGGGCCATTTTAAGGGCTCCTCTCCAGGTTGGCTCCAAGTGGCATTCTCTATATATCTCCCTCTCTTTCTGGGTAGTCTCTCTTGCTTGTTTGTGCCAACCTCATATACCAGCAAGAGAATGAGCAGCTTGCCCATGTAGCTCATGTTCTCCCAACTTTTCAAATTTCTGTCTACCCAAGGACAGAAACTGAGTTCTTCTCATACTCTGGAGTTCTCCATACTGGGCACACAGGAAGAACGTGGCTGACACCCATCTTGCATTGTAGATATAAAATGAACCACTGTGGTAAGGCTCAGTCATGAAGGATGTTTCTGGCCTGGCTGGAGGCTGGTGAGCCTTCTTGATGGTTCAGTTTTATAGGGAGAGGCAGCACCTGCTAAGGGCTCAAAAATGGGCTCTTCTGACCCTTTCCAGGGGCAGGCACAGGCCATGGAGGTACAAAAGAGAGCCTGCATTTTCTTTTCTTTTTAATTGGTTATTTTATATATTTACATTTCAAATGTTATCCCCTTTCCAGGTTTCCCCTCCGCAAACCCTCTATTCAATCCCCCTCCCATTGCTTCTATGAGGGTGTTTTTCCACCCACCAACCTACTCCCCCATCATGGCTCTAGCATCCCCCTGTGCTGGGGCATTCAGCCTTCACAGGATCAAGGTCCTTCCTTCTCATTGATGTGAGTTAAGGCCATCCTCTGCTATGTATGCAGCTGGAGCCATGGGTCCCCCTCATGTGTACTCTTTGGGTGGTGGTTTAGTTCCTGGGAGCTTTGGGATGTCTGGGTGGTTGATATTATTGTTCTTTCTATGGGGTTGCAAGCCCCTTCAGAGAGCCTGCACTTTCAATGCCTGACTCGTTTCCGTCCTTGGGTCAGATCAAGGATCTGGATGATGAACACTGTCAGCTACTGCAGTCACTAAGTTAGGAAGGGTTCTGTATTAGTGGAGTACTCTAAAGGATCACGAATCCGTTTAGGCTAAAAGACTGGATGTCTCAGTGGTCTCAACCTAGATCTGTAGTTCTGGAGGATTCCTAGAGCTGCTGATCTTCAGTCTATAGTAGAATTCCCCCCGAAGTAGGTTCTAATACCATTGAAAGAAAGAATGTCCCCGCAGCAGGATAGATGAACTTGCCCTCAAGAATGAAACCAAGCAGGCAAAAAAGCAAAAGCTTTCTTTTACATGGGCTGCCACCAGAAGGAACGGCCCATGGATCTTAGAGTGGATCTTCTCACCTGCAGGATCTGATTGAGAAAATCCCTCGCAGGTTCTATCCAACAGTTTGCGTTTTAGCTGCTTTCAGATGTAGCCAAGTTGACAACCGAAGTTAGCCAGCTGGGCTCGTATCTCTCTAAGGTTGATGCTGAATGCATTCCCATGGTGCAGGATATTGTAGTTGAGGAGTTGCAGAATCATGATCAGAGTTCTGAAATCTCAGTAGCCTTGAGGACATGAGCTCTTCTGTGTGATCATTTCCTGTTTTCCACAGTTTATCACCAGCATGCACTAACTGAAGTTTTTCCATCATAGAAGAGTCCTCGGCAACTGCTTGTTATCACTGGGCATGACGTGAGCTGGCTCCTGGTGCTCCTCTCCACACAATTCATTCACACATGCCTCTAGCTCCCTGGAGAAAATCCCGCCACAATGTTTAAGTGTATGCATTTCACAGCCTACCCATTTGTGTGCAGTCGGCAATCAAGCCTTCTCCTGGTTGACTCCTTAGTTCTTCCCCGAGCTGGCTTTCATTCCTTGTGGCCCATGGCTTTCCTTCCATCCACTCTTCTGGAAGACCCTTGCTTCAGTCAATAGCTCCCTTCTTCCTAGGCTGGGACTGGTCTTTTACTCCCCTGTTTCTATGTCTGTCTGGGTCTCATGTTCTCTTTCTCACCAGACAAAGATCCATAAAGGTGGAGTGATACTATGTCCATTAGTTTGGGGACATTCAGAGTGTGAGCTTTGCTTTGTCAACACTAGGCATTCCATAATTTTTAACCGAATTGATTAAGATGCATGGATATTCTGTTTCCCACAGAGGCCCTTGTGTCATCCCATATTCAACTTGTGTACACCAATCAAAGGAGAGGTTGCTGATGGTGTAGTAATGAGCTACCTGCAGCACAGACTTTATGGTCCTACGAAGGGACAGGCAGGGCCCACACTAAGCCTTTGGAAGGTGTCGCTTTTCTCTAGAAAGATAGGACACCAGGAAGGCCTATTTTCTCCCAGTTATGCTGGAGACATATTTTAGAATCAGCCCCCCCCCCCCACAAGTTTATTTTCTACCCATGATAAAGAGCAAGTGCCAGCAAAAAATCTTGCAAACTTATCAAGCCTACACCTACATTGTGGACCAGACCTCACACACCTCACCTGTCGCTAGCAGGACTATGTCAGGCTTTCTGTGTTATCTACGTGTGAGAGTGGTAGAGGAATCTGTCTCCAGATTGCCTGTGGACCTTAATTCTCCAGTACGGACTAATCTACTCTCAGAAACCTTCTCAGATCTGCTTGCTGTTCAGAATGGAAACTTCTGGAGACCATGCACAAGTCACATGTCTTTAGCACCATGGTAGAGCTTGGCTGCTGTTTTTTGCATCAGAAAAGCTCACATAGAAGGCTGTTCATTTTCCACCAGCTACCCAACCTTCAGGCAGGCCCTCAAGGATGGCAACATCTGTGGCTAGGGTTTTGTTTTGAGAGTACTCTTGTCATTTAAGTGTGAACTGCTAGATGGATGGCCCCAGAGTTTGAAAAAGTGGCCAATGATCCAGGGTGTACTGGTATACCTAGAAAGTGTGGCACTTGCTTAGAGAGCTGACATATTTGCATCATATCTAGTGTCTCTGGAGGCTTAGACATCTCATTGCAACTCCAGGGGTGTCTGTGATAGAGATTTTTCCCTGCTGGCTAGCAGGGAGGCTGTGCCCTCAGAGTAGCCATGTGCATGGGGAAGGCTCCCTTTCTACAGCCTGTTCTCCTCAATGGTGGAAGAAATTTTTGGGACATTCTTCATATGGAGACTGTCTTGTTTGTGTGCCTGACTGTGCAGGGAGGGACCTTACCACTCTGGGTAAGTACTTGGAGGAGCCCAATAGCATGTCTTGCCATGCAAATGGTCTCCTCCAGGTACCTAACAAGTACTTACTAGGAACTGGCAATGCACTTGAGGCACAGCACAGAACCCATCAAACTTCACAGAAGCTCTGTGAAGGAACAGGAAGAATGCCTATTCTCAGAGAGCAATTTAAGGTGTAAGGGAATAGACACATGTCTCAGGTCCACAAAGTTCACCTCTTCACATCTTGGATCCAAAGTCCATGGACTTGACCTTTTCAACCCCTGTCTTTTCTTTAATGCTTCCAGGCCCTCTGAGGGACACAACATTTCAGTTAAAATTATAGTCAACAACTTCAAGCCTGTACCCTCCAGTAGAATTAGGATAATGACAAACTATCTTCCGGGTCCTAGAGACTGACCATTAGTTCGTTCTTTGCAGTGGTCAGCATTGCTAATCCACTTTCCAGGAAGCACATTGGAGCCATGGAACATGGTCAGAGAATCTCCTAAAAAAACCCTGCTGCTCTCAGCCCCAGCATAGATTGCAGTAAGGAGCCTAACCCCCTGTAAACTGTCCTAACCATCAGCGGTATAGAGAAACACCAGGATGAGGACAGAGATCCAGGGTTGTTCTGGGTGGTGAGAAGCAGGTTTTCTCCACTAAGTCCTGTGAAGGTAGGAAGGCAGGCTCTGTTGTCATTGGGCTCTGGGCTAGCTTATCAGTCAGTCACAGTTAGAAAAAGCCCAAGACCGAACAAGTGTCATGCTTCAGTTCTGTAGGGCTGTGTGACCCATATCAGTACAGCCCTCCAGATCTTTCTGGAACTGGCCTGACTGCAGGGACAATAGCTGAAGGTCATAGCTGTGAGCTCTAGACCAGGGAGCCATTACTACCTTCCTAGTCGAGATAACAGTCAGGTGAGTGCTGAAGCCAATCAGCATATAGTATCTGCAACATGTTTATTTTGGTATTACCGTCCTCCTTGGGGACACTTTATAAGGTCTTCTTGGTGGTAGTTACTCCTTTCTCCTACCACAGGCATGAAAGACCTGACATCGCATAAGGAAGAAAACCTGGTGCTGAGTCACGTGTTTAATCACCAGCACAGAGGGTCTGTGGCAATGGCCTAGCCTGACACTGGAGTCTGGATAATGAGAGGAGTCATATCACTCTTTCCCCAACAGAATCCTGTCTCCAGGGAGGGCCTTGGTTTCAGTATTTCCATACTCTTGCTGTGAACAAAAACCACAGGAAACCCAAAGGGAGGGTGATGTGTCCTGTGGAAGACTGCTGGGAGGTTGATCTATTTGGCCTGTTTTCATGGTAGCTCCAAATCCTTTTGGAAAAAGCAGTCTGTTTGATCCCTATAACAGTAACATTGAGGTCCTGTTACAGAACTGGCAACTGGATCCCTCCTTGGGGATATGAGCAGTCAGACATCCACCTGCAAGCGGGTGCTTCAAGATAGTTAACCTGGCTCCTCCCGGAACACAGAGAGGAGAGGCAGAGAATTGGAAACATCCTTGTTTTTGCAGAGCTGAGGACTGCCTGAAATCTACTGGTTAGGGACTCAGCCTTAATGACTCCAAGCAAAGGTTTCAAATACGTGCTATACCTCAAGCTGTCTTCTAATTATAAAATCTTGCTAGACTAGACCCTCATCCAAACAGGGCAACTTTCCCCATTCATAGGTCTAGGCTACACACAGAATAGACAAGTAGATGATGGCTTGCTCTTGGCTAAAGTATCATTAGCCTAGTTGAGCTGGTAGCTTGGGGCTGACACTAAGTGAGTAAGTGTGGTGGTTTGAATAGGTTTGACCCTATAGACTCATGCGTTTGAATGCTTGGCCCACAGAGAGCAGCACTTAAGAGGTGTGGCCTTGTTAGAGGAAGTGTGTCTCTATGGTTGTGGCCTTTGGGGCCTTCAGTTCTCAAGCTCCACTCACTGTGAAATACTCAGTCTCCTGCTTGCCTGCCTCCAAGATAGAGCACGTTCGGCTCCTCTAGCATCATGCCTGCCTAGATGCTGTCATACTTCTCAAGATGATGATACTGTTTCAGACTTCACCTCTGAAACTGTAAGCTAGCCCCAATTAAATGTTGACTGAGTTGCTTTGGTCATAGTATCTCTTCACAGCAATAAAACCCTAATTAAAATAGTGACACAGGGTTTCTGTATTGTTGGTTCGCTGTAATGTTGAGGATGCTGTGTCTCAGGGCTGGTTTCCAGGGCTGTGCTGGAGGAAACACAAGCCCCTAGCCTTGCTCCTCATCCTGGGGCTCCCAGAGCCCTATCTGATCCCTTCCACACAGGTGTCAACCTGCAGAGGTTCTTCTGATTGGCAGCCTTTTGATGGAGTTGAGTCTGACACAGTGAAAGCAGCTCTGAAGAGAAGCCTCTGGACCAATGGGAAGCAGGTTTTCCTCTGGACCAATGGGAAGCAGGCGGATAGGCCAGACAGGTAGCTCTGGGCTGGCTTATCAACTCATGTCATTTGGAGACCCTGCACGTGTCATTTATCCATGGAGTAGGGCTGTGTGACACAATGTGACTCTTCATGGTCTTCCTAGAGTCAGCCCAAGGCATGGCTGTTAGTGAGGGCAATGGCTGAGGGACAGGTAGGAGTTGTAGATGAGGAAAAGGTTTCTCTCTTGCACCTGTTTTTGAAACTCCTATATGTTTTAAAAATATTTTTAAGTTTCTGACTATTTAGGTTTAAGTCGTTTGGTCATCTCTCTTTATGGTGTTGGTGATTTGGACACCTAACTGTTCATGGCTGAACACAGGAGAAAGTGAACACAGGTGAATTATGTTTCAGATATTGAGTTCCTGTTTTTCCAGGAAGTAACTGCTAGGTAGCTCTGATGCGCTCCATGCTTCTGCTTCCAGACCATCTCTGACCAACACAGCTCTGCCTGGCCCTGGCACCTCTGTTGGTTCTGATGTGGCTAGGGCAGGTCCTTCTTGGCAGGGATCAGGGCTCTTGGAAGGACAGCTTTACCTCGTCTGGAGTTAGCATTGCTGAGATAGGAGAATCAGAAACTGCTCCTTACTCTTGGACCATCTTTCCTTTATATCAGAGTTTGATGAGAGAGAACCTAGCATATGATATTTTCTGTAGTCTTAGAATTGGATGCTAAAGTATAGCTAATATGTTGTAATCGGTAAGGAAGATCACGTCTTAGTTTTAAAAAGGTTTTCTAAGGAGGAAGTTCTATTTTTAAGACATTGATGAAAGGCAATTGTGGGCTAATTTGTACAAATTTGAGTTATGACAACAGATTGAGTATAAAACTCTGCTCTTGAGAGATGGCCATGTAGAGGAAGATTCAAGTCTAGTGAAGTGATTCAGAACTGCTGAATGTTTGTGCTACATTTTCAGAGGTTTCACGTGTCTTGACATTCTGCTGCAATTGGGAGATACACATTGTAATATAGTAAATCTGGCCATTTGATGTGTGTCTAATACGTTTAATCAGAAGAATTAAAAACTAAGAATGCAAAATTGGATGTAACCATACCTACTTTTTAACAAGTGCCAAGCACAAATATTTGTCTAGTGAGTGAACAGGACACACCTGGGGAAGCTGGCTGAGTCACGAAGTGTGGTCCTGATGCCTTTCACTCACTGATACTTGGAGCTAGAGATCAGGTTTTAAACGACGAAGCTGGGCACGGTGGTGCTTGCCTGTAATCCCAGCACTTGGGAGGTAGACGCTGGAAGATCAGGAGTTCAAGGTCAACCTGGGCTGCATAGCAATGCTGACTAAGGTACAAGTGACTGTGCTTCAAAGAGAGAAAGAGAAGTGTGGGGAAGAGATAGGAGGAGAGAAAATAGAGATGAGAAGAAAAGAAAAAAGAAAACGCTGAAGAAGAGAGGTGCTTGTGCCTCACAGAGTGTCTGCCTGGTGTTGCACCCCAGCCCGTGGTGTGGGAATCTTAATTATGCAGATCACTTTTCTTAGGAAACTAGTCCTTATGTGGCTTAAAGCAGGCCTAGAAGAGTTGTCATGTATACGTAGACCCCAGATGTGCATAGCTCTCTCCAGGGTGTGTTCCTCAAGTACTAAAAGGAGAAAACCAGAGACCGCACAATTCTATAACAAGAAGGGGCAATAAGGTGACCCACTCTGTGTAATCTTTTCACCCACGGAAGGGAATAAACCAGACAAGACACAGGTCCAGAGAGGCCCAGCTTGTGGCCACTACATACACCTAAGGCCACCAGTTTCCCTTCCACTGCAACATCAAAGGAAAAAAATACCAGGATCTTACATCTACTGCATGAGGGAAGGAGAATTTTAAGCCTAAGATATACCTGTCTTCAGGATGTGTCTGAGAGAGCATCAGGAGGTGGGCTCAGGCCCTGGGACATTCAGGAGACCTGGTGTTGCTCCTACTGTGCTCTGAGATGTAACAGTTCTGGCCCAGCACCAGTGTTGAACATGCACACAGCATGTAGGAGTGTCATCTAAGAGGCAATAACAATTTACTGATTGGGCTAATAGGAAACAAGCAGGTGAGACATCTATCTATCTCATGCTCAAGTTTCTTCTTCCTGTGGTCTTTGGCTGTCCTTAGCAGAGAGGCACCGGAATGTGAATCCGCTTTTCTTTCTTCCCTCCTATTTTATATGATATTTGTGGCATTTCCCTCTGGGCCCTAGTATTCCTATCTCATCCATCCTAGATTTGGTTCTTGTCCACTCGGGCTGTGAAACTTCTGATCATCTGAATGAGTATCGTGTGCCACCAATTGATCATCTGTACTTGGAATAGTCCTGCCTCTGGGTCATGGGGATGGAGAGCGCAGGAGACGAATCAGGACCCTGCTAGACATGGAGAGTCAGCCAGAGTGAAATTACTGCACATTTGTTTCCTATTGGGCGAACCCTCTCCATTCCTTCATTTTTAAGCTCTGTAATTAAGTCCTTGTAACTCTTTGATCAGCAATAATAGCTGTTTACAACAGGCGAGGCGTGGCTGTATTGAGTGGCTGAGTGGGTGGCTCCCGCCACATGCTAGTGCCAGCTGCGGCTCAGTACGATGGGAACAGTCCTGTCTGCCATTTCTCCAAAGCTTCCCTTGAGCATCATTCCTCCGTTGAACTCAAGTTCCTGGGCAGAGCGAATGTGAGCTGGGCAGAATATGACCCGTGACCTCCTTGCTGGAGACAACGTCACACTGCCTACAAAAAATTGGAGGGGAAGAGTGTGAGGGACATCCACCTGCCTGGCCCTGGGCTCCTTTAAATGGACACAAGAGCCATTATTCACTGGTAAGTTATCAGTGTGTCGATTCTAAGGCCCTAAAAGACCATGGTCAGGGGCACCTCTAGAATAGTGGTTCTCAACATTCATAATGCTGTGACCCTTTAATACAGTCCCTCACATGATGTTGACCTCCAACCATAAAATGATTTCCTTGCAGGAATTCTACTAGTATGAAGCAAAATGTAAATATCTGAAATGCAGGTAACCTGACTGGCAACCCTCAAAGGTTCACAACCCACAGGTTGTGCAGCTCTAGAATCTGATAAGATAGTGAAGCAAATTGGCCCAAGGTGTCTAGCCAGGGTCCTGGGACTGTTTCCCTGACCCTGACTTAGCTTCTGTCCTTGTCCTCGTGTCTCTCACCATTCCAGAGTCCTTGTGGGCCCACTGGCTACTTTTGGCTTCGGCCAATGGCCTCAGGGAATGGGTCACCTTCAGCAGGGGTCATGCTGGCACAGTAAGGCCTCTGGAAATGGAAAGTTGTCCCATCAACTTCCCAGTCACTTATGGAGGTTGTTTATGTCTTCGGAAATTGATTCTGATATGATGGTGCATACTTGTAATCCAAGCGCTCTGGCAAGGCTGAGGCAAAGGGATCACAAGTTGTAAATTAGCTTGGGCACCTTGTCAAAAAAAAAAAGCCAATAAAATAAAGCAAAAACAAAAAACAAACAAACAAACAAAAAAACAAAGAAACAAAAATACCCTGAGTTCAAATCCCAGCAACCACATGGTGGCTCACAACCATCTGTAATGGGATCTGATGTCCTCTTCCGGTGTGTCTGAAGACAGCTACAGTGTGCTCATATACATAAAATAAATTAATCTTTAAAAAAAAAACAACCATCAAATACAGAACAAAGCTATGAAGAGTTCAGGGGAGGTATATGGGGCCTTTCCTGCCTCTAGTTTTAACACTGGTTTTCAGGAAAGGGTAGTTATTGTTGATACTTGCGTATTTGTTGATACTTGAGAATGAGGCTCAGTGGGAGGCAGCTACCTTTAGGAAATGGTGTTCAAGGAGACCAGAGATTTAATGGCTACAGAACTGGGTCTGCTTCCCTTCAGTGCTGCTCACTGCCAAGTTCCCTGTCACCATTGGGCCACCTTTCTGCAACCTTAGGCCAACGGTTCGAACAGCTGGCAGTCTGTCTGGAGACTCCTGACCATGGCCCCTGCGTAGCCTCCTCCCTGTTGCCATGCTCAAACACCATGACCAAGGCAGCTTAAGGAAGGGAGAGTTTACTTTGCCTTATGGTTCAGAAGGATAAGAAGAATCCACAATGGCAGCATTGGTAACAAGTGGCAGGCATGACCGCAGAGGTAGGATGTGGGGACTGAGGGGTATACCGAGGAGAGCCTGTAAGGCTGGCGTTCTGCTTAGGGATTGGCTATACTGGTCAGTGTACTCTCTCCTGGCCAGCTCTGACCCAAGGCTGAGGCCGGCTGTTGCCACACAACACCTGCAAGTGCATCAGTTTCCTTTAAGGACAACTAGTTTGGCCTGACTGTCAGTAACACACCCTTTGAGGGTGTCCTTCAACCCCAGCCCCTGTTTAATGACGTTCATGTGTCCTAGACAGCACAGAAACATCAGAGTGGAATATTTCCATGTAGTGAGAAAAGCAATTCACAGGTAGGAGACAGCAACTGGCGGGTTGCCTTCAGCGAGGCCCGGTCAGCAATGTGTTCTCTCCTTTCTCCTCCTTGGCAGTTACTATGTTCTCAAGAGAAAAAGATAGTGGAGATAGAGGAGAAAACAACTCATAGAAATCATTTTTGTTAGCCTTTCACTGTGTATAGCACAGGATGCTAAAGCTCTCCCTTGCTCCTGGTGCCTGTCTGTCAGTCACAGCCATCCAAATATGTCTTCTGGCTTCTTGCTCTAGTCAGGCCTGTGGATATCAGAGACTGACGTCCACTGCTTTCTGCTGCTGGCTTACCCATTAGGCCCCTCCCTGGGCTATGATTTCTGTGTTCTTCCCTGGGCTCTAAACCAAAGGTTCACTCCGCCCTCTGCCCTGATTGCCTTCCGTACAATAGTCTCTCAAAACCTCCACTTCTAGACACCGCATTTTTACTCCAAAGCTAAACGTGTCCAAATCACACTCCTAATCACCGTTTCTCCAAATGTCCTTCTCCGGGACTGTGAATTCTGAGCACAATTCCCAGGCACAATAGTCCACGAGCACCCTCTGGTTAATTATGGGTAACCCTCCTCAAACACTCAAGAATGTGCGCCACTCTGCTTCTTTGTGAAGGGTCTTAAGAGTTTCCTAATACGGTCTGAGAGGGACATCAATCACTGACCTTCATTTCAGGGTCAAAGTGAGAAAGGAGCCCCGTAATTAGCTGGAGATGAACTAGCAGGTGCGTCCTGGGCTACCGTCTTAAGTGGACAGACAGACAGGGCTATTTGAGGCTGTCCAGGATAAATAAGGGCAAAGATCCCTAGGATCCTATCAAACAGCTGTCGGCTCCCATAAACAGGACAATGAAGACTCAGACATGTTGTCATGGCTACTTCCAGGAGACGCAGAGCTGATAAAGTCCAGTCCTCTTTTAAGGGTTCAGCCCTGGAAACTCCATCCTACTGAAAGGAAGGGTCCGAAATCTAGATGTGAGGTAGGAAGCTACTGACCTTGGCACATCTGCTAAAAGTCTCCTTGGCCTCACAGTGTCTGGGGACGCACCGTAAGGTCAGTGGGAAAAACAATGATTCAGCATCTAGTGAAAGGACAGCACCCGTGAAGCCCTATGCGACCATCTAGACTTCAGAACCTCAGGGTATTGCTCTATTCTGAGAAGGGGTCATTGTGAACCACTCGGGTGATCTTTATCCAACACCGCTATCATCTGTGATGAAGGTAAATTCGGGACAGATGCTCAGGAGAGGGTGTGAGAGTGATGGTGTCTGCTGGCCACGGAGTCTGACCTGTACTGAGACAGGGTCAGGTATGGGAGACTGGGTCTCAGATTCCATTTCAGAACTAGAATGGTGGAATGAGCTTTATCTTGCGGGGACACCTGGTCTGTGGTGTTTTATAGCATCTCAGAAACTGGCATAGCACCTCACAGAAGCCCATCTGACAGCTGTCTACTTACAAAGCTTCCAATAGCTAATTATTGTCTTTCAAAGGCTTGGAAGTTCTCTGGGTGTAAAGGTTTTATGACTACATAAACAATATGCCTGTAGCCCTTTGGCCTCTTTGCAGGTGGGTACCCACAACTTTAGGACAGGCTTCTCTTATGTTCAGCTATTTAGAATGGGGCCATTGCTGACTAAGAACTTAAGGTAAGGCATTGAGGTAAGACTAGCCTAGTGTCTTAGTCAGGATTTCCGTTGTTGCTGTGAAACACCAGGCCCAAAAAGCATGTTGGGGAGGAAAAGGGTTTATTTGCTTAGTCTTCCACACCTGTTCATCATGAAGGAAGTCAGGACAGGAACTTAAACAGGGCAGGAACCTGGAGGTGAGAGCTGATGCAGAAGCCATAGAGGGGTGCTGCTTACTGGCTTTCTCCTCATGGCTTGCTCGGCCTGCTTTCTCATAGAATCCAGCACCACCAGCCCAGGGATGGCACCACACACAATGAGCTGGGCTCTCTCCCATCACTTACTAATTAAGAAAATGCCCTGCAGGTTTGCCTGCAGCTTGATCTTATGAGGGCGTTTTCTTAATTGAGACTCTCTCCTCTTAACGACTTAGCTTGGGCCAAGCTGACTTAAAACTATCCAGCACACTCAGGAAGTTTGGCGTCCTCACAAAGGGGAAACTTGGGACAGACACATGAGAAGGTAATGTTTTCACTTCCAACAGTAGAGGTGAAGTGAACTCAGTCAAGACACTTCGGGTACCAGAGGTTGCCCAGGGCTGGCAGCTGAAAGTTAGCTGTTGACTAAATCCAGAGGGCAGCAGGTCAGAGGGACAGGCTGCATTGCTGCCATCTGAGGCAGCTTAGCATTTTCTTCCCCAGGTAGAGTGCTGAAAAGCCAGGTTGGAAGGCGGACATGTGGGTAGGAGTGGATTACACCAGAGATTCTCAACGACATGCGGAATTCAAGCATTGACTCCTCATGCCCTGTTCACCTAGTCCCTCTCTCTGGGGCATTTCTTTCTATAGATTGATGTGAGTCATGATCTTTCTAACTATGCCCTTTGGTGCACATGAACTTGTTTCTTCCTGGTGAACCCCTTCTTTCCCTCCATCCCCAGCGCCCAACATTTCTCTCTAGTTTCCAGGAAGTACTTTTGATGGTGTGGATTGCCATTGTCCAGTGACCGTCCATCTGTGAACTTGTAAAGGCCTCTTTGAACATTCGTGATAATTGTGACCTCCTCTGGCTCCTTGGGTCAGGAATGTAAACAAGCAGTGGAGTGGAGGGGCTCTCAGCTGAGACCTGGCTGGTCTCCAAGAACCTTCCTCTTCCTTGCCTGGAGCAGTCCCTGTTTCTTCTCTCTGGTAGTAAAGTCCCAACCAATGGACAGGGTGACTACTGTCAGAGAGCAGACCAGCCAGTGAGACAACCAGCATTGTTGCGTCTCCTGTAGGAAGAAAGGACAACTTGTACTAAACAGCTTCTGTCTTACGAATGACCTTCAAATATTGAGGTTTGGGTGGGGTGAGTTACTTAGAATCTTAAAAACTAGTCTCAGCATGATATGCAGGAAAGAAATCATTTCTGGAAGAGGAAAACAGGAACTATGGGTATACATGATTCCCCACGTGATACCAGGGTGGAGGAAGGGAATCTTGTCCTTATGGTTTCTTATAGCTGTGATGGGTTTCATGGCCTCTCTCTTCTGAGCTGGGCTGGTACCCTGTAGCATCTCTCCCTTGAGCTTTGATGACTGTTTATAATCTCTCTCCTCATCTGTGGTAGGCCTTCATGGTTTCTGTCCTCCCAGCTGTGCCTTCTCATTCAGATCCATGTTGGTGAAGGCACCCTGCTCACATAGTGGGATTCTAGAGCAGATTCTAGAGTGATGAAGGGTGGATGAGCCTTGCCTTGCTGGGAGCCACTCACAGACACTCTGAGAGGCTGGCCTGGAAATGGCTGAGGCAGACAAACCACTGTCTCTCCTGTGTTATTTCTAGAAGAAGCAAGAATAAATTCTCAAGTGCTTGAACTTTTATAAAAACACCATTTCCTTGCAAAAGCAGTATGTCTAGGAAGGGCATCAGAAGATGGCCCAGGGTCATCTAGGGCCTTGCTGTGTAACACTGTTACCAAGGCAACAAGAGAATGACTTGTGACCTTCCTCATCTATGTTATTTCCAACCCATTCACACATGATAGCAACTCTTTATTTTATTTTCAGGAGACTGGGTTTCATTGATGCCAGGCTAGTCTTAAACTGACTATTTATCCAAGTATGACCTTGAACTCAGTTTCCCCCTCTCCCTCTCTACTTCTGGAGTGCTGTGGTTACAGGTATGTGCCCCCTCCTCCAGTTTATGTGGTGTTGGGGTTTGAACCAGTTGTCTGTTAGTGTGTGTCAGACAAATACTCTAGCAGTCAACTTGTAATCTGTTGTCAGTGCCATTCTGTGACATTCATTCATTCATTCATTCATTCTTACACACCTTTCTGAGTACAGCTTGATCCTGTTGTGACCCTGAACTGTCAAAAAAAAAGTTTCAAAGTTTAAGACACATTGAGAATAAAGGGCAAACATCTCTGAATGGTACCTTGGACTTCACCACCAATCTATCCTTGGCCACTGTTTTCCTTCCTGTTTCTCCCCCATTCAAAGTTTCAACTGCCCATCCTAGCTGACATTTTTTAATCTCCAGAATGAAGGATTTTTTTTTCCATCTTCACACAATAGTATTTATCCAAAGGTGCTTTACAAAGTCTATTTCTCCTCCTGCTGACTGGAGAGTTTTACAGATGGCATGCACAGCCTTGAAGCAATGGAGGGGCTTTCAAGGGTCCTGTCTCGGGGTAAGGTAGTGCAGGCCTCCCACTGGGCTTCAACTCTATGAGGTAGGAGGAATACATACCCTAGAAACTCCTGTATTTCACTGGCTTTCTGGTTCACACAGCCTTTCTGGAAATGTTGCTTAGAGTCTCAGAACTAGGATCTGGAGAGATTAGTCTTTTTCTTGGAATAGGAAAGACTGTGGGAGTAAACTTGGAGACTTGGGTGTTTGCCCGAGTTGGAATTGTGTGTGAAACCCAGGGGTACAGTTAAGTACTTCAGTTTGTTCCCTAGAGATGCCTGTGGTCAGTCACTGCATTAGAAGATTTTCTCATTGACTGGAGGAGACTATGATGAAGCTCTGGGCAGGATGTTTCACTGTCCTTAGAGTAGACTTAAGCTTGCCAAGGTTCTCCTCTCAATGGGAAGCAGAAGTCTGAGGCTGGGAGCCCTTCTCCTGCCTGTAGGAGTAGTGAGGGTGGGTCCTAATTTATTCCTAGTTTCTGAGGTATCTTATCTTCCACACACTTCTCCTGGCCGCCTGACTCTCAGTATACTGTCTTAGCCCCAGCTAGGGGCAAGACAAAGAAGGGCGGTTGGAGCTGCAAGGAGTCAAACTACTTAAGGAACAAACTGTAAAGGGGGCTGGTGGAGGGTAGTAGGATACATGAAATCCAGCTTTGATACATGTATACGGGGAGTCCTGGAGTCACAGAAACCGGTGGCAGAAAAGATTAGATACATTACCACTTTGCCACATGCTCTCCAGAGCCTGTTAGGTTGTGGACCATGGGAGAGAATGGACAGGAAGTCAACCAGGCTCTGTTCTGAATACCATCTTGTGTGACTCCAGTGAGGAGTCCTGAGCTCATGTCAAGACTCCAGTGCTCTAGGACTGGAGGATCTGTGGGGTTCACTCCTGCCCTCACTGTGGGGGCCCTCTAGGTCTCTAAGACCTGAAGTTCTTTGCTAGAAGCTGTGCTCTGAGAGCCCAGGACTAAGTAAGTGGGAACACCCTTATCTACTGCTCTGCCCCTTCTCTTAACATTCACCATCTCCCAGTTCAGAAGTGGATGCCCCTATGTGGTCATTAGAATAAACCCGGTGATGACTGCTGCTGATTATATGCTCCAACCCGAGAGAAGTATGTGACACTCTCTACCTGGTAAGCAGGCAGACTACACCTATTAGGACGTGCAGTGTCATGACTTAATGGCTTCTAAATGATTCTCACACCCACCCAGCCTTTCATTTCATGCTACCTTTCTAGTGTCATACTGTGCAGATGGGAGCCACACTATGCACTACTCCAGGACAGGCTGAAACATCTCAGTGAGATGTGCTTCCCTTCCTAAGACCTTGATGGTCTGACACCGTGTCCTTGGTAGGAGCTCCTGTGTTGATAGCCTTGGGAAGGAAATGGTCACGTGTCTGGGTTTCGTAGGAGCTCTCCAGGGCCATCAGTTTGGTGCTGTGACAGCATTTCTGCTCTGCCCACCTTTCATCTGGTGGCTGACCGTGAGCTTGGAGGCTTATACTCCTATCTGGTGACACATCAGGAACTGACTTGGGAGTTTACAGCAAGTAGGATTACTAAGCACTGAAGCATAAACACAGGATGTGGACGGATTTCCCACCCTCTCATCAGTCCTCACATGGAGCACTTGGAGCCTAGCCAGAACGCTCAGCAGGAAGGGTGTAGTTTGCACACATAAACATGTGAAGGAGTGTGCATGCATGTGACCACTGTGGATGTGCATGATCATGTGTGCATACATGCGTTTGTGTGTATGCATGCAGTGAGTGTGTCGCTCGCTGTACATATGTCTGTGTTCACAGGCATGTATGGCAGATAGCCAGCCAGACTTTGTCTTGAGTATAGTCCCGTGAAACTTCAATGAGTAGCTTTGAGCCCATTCCTGGGGTTCCGGTGCTCTGAGTCTGGAGGAGATTTGTGGGGTTCCCTCCTGCCTTCACTGTGAGGCTCTCAGGGGTCTAAGACCCAAAGTTCTTCCCGAGAAGCTGTGTTCTTGAAGCCCAAGAATAACTAAGTGAGACCACTGTTACATATGTGCAAAGTCCTAGGCAGAGTCTGGGTCTGAATGGAGTCTTCTGGAAGGCCTTCTTCCTGGGTCTGTGGTGCTGATGGGAGAACATGGTAAGTAGAGGCTAAGGAAGTAGGTTGGAATCCCAGATTTTGCTTGTGTCCCACAGTATACTGTTCCCATGGCTCTTCCTTTGAAAGCAAACTTTAAGAGGTCCCCCAGAGTCTGAGCAGGAAGGTGACCCATGACTTTCTGCCTAGGAGAGCTTGTGAGTTAACCTTAGGCACTGAGAAGGTGAGATTTGCAGCAGTGGTCATGAGAGTCGGCCTGTGAGCCTGAGAGGATGGCTTCGAGCTGGGTTTTACTCAGCCTGAGTTCTAGGCCCTGCTTCCATTGGCTGGTGCTTTTACCGAAGCACAAAGAACGAAGGATTTCCTTAATTGACTCTACACCTCACCCAGTATCACTTCAGAGGTGCCTGCCCCAGGAAAAGACACCCGGAAGGTTACTTCTGGAGATTCCCTGGCCCCATCTTCTTCTAATACTCTTTCTAATTCATGCAGCTCAGAACGTCTCCTGGAAGACATAAGGCAGCATCGGTTCCTCACCCCCTCATACAGGTCACATGTCTGACCTGCCCTACTGGGCGAGTGTCATGATGTGTGCAGAGGTGGCTCCTTTTGCAATTCTTGAAGAATCCTTCTCCATTTCTTGTTCCCCTTCACATTTGGAGGCACCACATTCCATGGCTTATGGCCCCTTTCTTCTTCAGAGCAGCGGCTGAATCCTTCTCGCATGAGGCCTCTTGAGCTCTTTCCCAACTCCCTTTCCACCGAGGAGTCTTTGGGTATATTCTCCCCAGGCCAGTTGACTGTCAGCACTGGCTTCCTATGGACCCTAACAATTCTCCTGTGATCATGTAGTCACATGCTCTAGACATGAACTCTGGACATCCTTGGGAGTGCCATTCTTCTTCGCTATGTGATGGTTTTACATTAGAATGTTGAAATAGATATGAAACAGGCACATATGGCCATGAAACCCAAATAGCACTGTATTGTAGATGTGGAGGGCCCCATGTGCACCCTGCATGTTTGGGGTCCTTTGGTAGGGTCTGGTCATGCTTCTGGGAGACTCTAGACACAACTGTTTGCTGATCTATCTCAGGAAATGTATCTTTGGTGTGTACATGTGAGCATATGTCTATTTGTTGTGCTTGCATATGTGTCCATGCATGTATACTGTGTATTTACACATGTGTGCCCACATGCGAGTATGTAAGCATGTGTTCGATATAAATGTATGAATGCATACATGTGTATGTGATGGTATGCATGTGTATTACGCATGCATGTGCACATATTTATATGTGAGCATGTGTGTGCATGTGTTTACATGTGAACATGTATGTAGTGTTGGATGTGTGAGTGAATTTTTCCAGAATGCATAGAGTATCTAGACAAACCTGATTCCTGCTTCACTGGGGTGCCAGTGCCTACAGGATCATGTGGGACTATGACAGGGTAGTCCTTGGTCCCATTCCTGGAGTGGACTGCAGCCCAGGTCAGGTTTTACAGCCTCTTCCGCATCACTCTTCATCTGCATCTATGCAGCAGGTTTATCACCTTTCCTCACTGCCAGTCCCTCACACCGGCCCTGTTAAGCTCCTACAGGAGCTCCAAAACGAGAAGTCTGCTGGTAAGAACGAGTGCTAACTCGGAAAGTGAGACACAACCAATGACGCTCTTTTTGTGGGGAGCAGACTCAGCAGATTCAGGCTTAGGACAGTTGGTGCCAGATCATTCGTGTGCTCTGGGGTTTAGCTATGCTTTGCAGGTGACTCCAAGTGGCCTTGTGGGCAACCAAAGGCATTTCTGCACAGACTTGAACTGTGTGTTGCCCGGAGAGGCACATTTTATGAGTTCTCTTCTCGAAAGAGATTGATACATAGGAAATGCTGATAGACAGTTATCGTGGATGTTAGAACTATGAGAAACAGAAGGGAAGAATGAAATTTGGAAAAGTTCATTTTAGTTGTTGGGTCAGAATTGGAACAAAAGGAAGAGGTTGGAGAGAGGGGTTTGGTGCCTGGAGGGTCACTTGTCACTGTGAATCTGGAGAAAGCACATAACCCTGGCTTGGATCTACTGCCTGACCTGAAGCTGTCTCTGAAGCATTTGGGTGTCAGCAATGTCACCGGTAACTGAGGACACCAGTTGCTTCAAAGAGTTTCTATGAAGACCACATTAAGTCACTTAACTGTATAACGTACTTAGTTCCCTAGAGTCTAAAACTACCAGTTGATGTCATATGTTGGAGCCTAGGGTACCACATACTGGCAGAATATCCCCTCTCACAGCTGCTGCTCTGGCTGAGATAAGGTTCTGCATCCTGGTCCTCAGGACGGTGCCCTAATTCACAAGCTGCTTAGAAAGGGGGGGGGGGAATCAGCTTCCGAGTGTTATCATGCTTCCCCGCAGGTGCCAACTTTGGGCAAAGGTGGTTACAAAGGCACACGGGCACAGATGTGTTCTCTCCCTGGCTATCGGGTAGGGATAGCAGCTGCTGGCTACCATGTATGTGAAGAAAAAGAAATAGCAGTCAGCACCATGGATCACAGCACAGGATCCAAATCTATTTCTGAGCTCATATCTGTGGGCCAGGTGAACTTCTCTTTGGGTGCCCCATTTCCATGACAGCTTATAGCCTTCTCAGGTGGGTGTGTGTCCTGTACAACCTGTTCTCATACCCTGACGTGCTGATAGTACAGCTGTCTGCACATGGAAGGCAACAAAAAAAAAAAAGCTTTAGTTGATGTACTTATGCACTTCTTTAGTCACAGGTTGAATATTCTCAGAGGTAAATGAGGTCAAGGTCATGGTGGGATTAGTGGTGACTTGTGTCTTCCTCAGAACTATTGTGGCCTAACTTCCCTCTTCACTCAACTTGGCCAGTTGAGAGGAAAGTTATTGTCATGGCTATTCCTGGTTGTCAACTTGATTATATCTGGAATGAACTACAATCCAGAATTGGAAGGCTCACCTTTGATCCTGATCTTAAGGCTGGGAGATACAAGTATCTGGCCTGGATCTTGGCATGGAAACCTTGAGGCATAGTGGCTCTGAATCCCAGGAGACTAAGGCAAGGGGATCTCTGAGTTCAAGATAAGCCTGGGACAAAACAAGTCCCACATCCAGGCATGGTGGTACACACGTTTAATCTGGGCTGCCCCTTCCGCTGGAGACCTACATAAGGACATTGGAAGAAGGAAGATTTGCTCCTCTTTGCCTGCTTGCATTTACTTGCCAGCACAGCTGTTGAACTCTACTAGCCTTGTGTGACTGAGCAACTACTGCGTCCTTGGACTTCCCATTCACAGCTGACCATTGTTGGGGAGTCCGACTGCAGACCGTAAGTCATAACAAATTCCCTTACTATATAGAGAGTACCCATAAGTTCTGTGACTCTAAAGAAGCCTGACTAATACCGTTATATAAACAGACTCTCTGCTTGGGTTGTTTCCTCGTCTGCCTTTGCTTCAAAAAAGAACACGCTGGATATCTGTGAGTGAAGTAAGAAAGACACATCAAATAGCCACCAGTTATGTATCCTCAAACTTCCTATGTCCGAGGATGGTGGAGAAGTTCCATCACTGTCCCCAAAAGACTGGTAGTACCCAGAAAAGTTCCCTTGCCCTGTGTTTTGTCATGTGCCAACCTTAGGACCAGATGCCTAGGGTAAATAATGTTACCCTACATAGCTGCCTTGACCAAGCTGCTTCTCTGGTTTCCATGGGCATCCTTATACCCCCTCAGGACCCTGTGGTGTCCAGCTCTAATGCCTGTATGGAAGCGTCTTTCTAACTGTTGATGCTCAGGCTCCAAATACCAAGACTGACCCCACAGTTCATGTCTACAGGCATAAAGACAAATATTTAAATGCTTGTAGACCCATAGTCAGGGTATGAGGCTCGTGGGCTCAGGTACTGAATTATAGTCCTGACTGCAGAACGGGTGCGACCGAGAACCAGGTGGTTGTGGACGGAGAACAGAGAGTACCGAGATGTAGGTGGTTGTGGACAGCGTACAAGTCACACTGAGACGAAGGTGGTGTGGCTGGTGTGTGTAACGGAGACCTAAGCGTGTGTGAACAGTATCCGGGGAGTGTGGAGATAAGGTGGGAGAAGGGCAGTGAGAATGTGGTGCTGCAACCCCGCTGGAGTTAGGTGGAAGAGAAGTGGTACTGAGAAACAGATGTGTTTGGACTGCGTGCAGGTGGCACCAAGGATAAGGCAGGTGTGTACAGAATGTAGGTGGCACTGAGACCCACATGAGTGCAGACAGTGTGCAGATGGGATTGAGGTCCAGGTGGGGGATGAATGGCGTGCACGTGGTACCGGGTCCCAGGTGTCATTTGGCATCTGGGTGCTCACGATCAGAGATTTACCATTCAACAAGTCACATCTGTACTAGTGGTAAGAATATGGCCAGGTAGATATAGCAACCTATAAAGATGATTTTTTTTTCAGGAAAAAATATAATCCCCCCCAATAATATTAGGAAAAACATAATCTCCAAATAGGAATTGGGTACATAGGTCCTTGGGTTAGGATGTCAGCTTATCTTTTGGGGGGAGTATATTTACTAAGTAACCCCCCTGAGCTTCCAGGAAGCACCCCAGCCCTGCCATACCCCCCCAAAACCTGTACGATGTCTGCAGCCCTAGCTCCTTACTGTGGCTTATCCCTAAAGTGATCCACGGGCTATATGGGAAAATCAGATTGGGAAGGCTGAGAGAGATGCTGAACTCTGTGGGCGCTGGTGGCTTCTCGTTTGCTTTGTTCAGTACATGCCCTTCTCCATGGCCCCTTTTGTCCATTTTGTTGATCCAGCCCAAGCAAATGGACCTCTCCATGAAGTCCACTTAGGGCTGGTGGAGAGCAGCTCAGATGGGGCTATTTAGAGGCATAGTTGAATTCGAGGGTACATGGGATGGAGGCACAGAGGCTCTGCCTTGAGGATGGCATGGGCAAGCTGCTCTCACGACCGCATGGTGGGTTGTTCATGCCAAAGGCGCGTGCATGTATTTCTGTTTGGGGCTGAGGCCTGGCTGGCCCCAAGGGATGCTCATAACACTTCTAATGAGGTCTGCACATCATTTCCCACCCTCAGTCGGTGGGGATCTGGGAGGCAGTGCTCGAGCAGGTGATCAATCATCTATTTAATCAATCTGAATTAATAAAGCAGACAAGGGTGGGCCGGGCCGGGCTTGGCCCGAGGCTTTGTAATTAAAGACAGGTGAAGATGCCTGGTGGTTGCAGGGGCGCATTACCCATCGCTGAGAGGAACTTTTGTACTCAAGAGAGAGACTGTCTAGGCTTCGGGCATTGCTTTAATGAGCTGCTTTCGCTGGGCTAGTGGGATGTGGTAGAAACCGCCCTCCACCCAGACTTCCAGACAAAGCCCTCATATTCTGAAGAAGTTTTCGTGTGTATAAAAGCTTTTCAAGTACACATGCAGGTCGAGCACTGTGAGAGCTTGTTTCAGGGGACTTGTCCACCTTCTCCTTCCTTCTTAGGTTTGGGCAGTGAATGGAGTCCAGCTCAGAAAACATTCTTGCTGTCATAACCAAGCCTGATTGTTTGTCTGTAAGATTCAGAGAATGGGTGCACCAAGAACTCAGTGGCTTAGCTCCCTCTGAGTAGCATGAATAACCCTGGCTGAGGCTGGAGCCAGCTGAGTTGTAGGCATGGTGGCGGGAGTGCAGAGCTAAGAGATTGGTGAGAACCAGAAGCAGGAAAGTGGGAAAGCGTTGAACTCTTAAAGCCCGCTCCCTGAGATGTACTCCTTCCAGCAAAGCTGCATGTCCCATAATGTCTCCACACAGTGTCACCAAGGGTTCAAATGCTTGGGAGTATGGGACATATTTTTCATAAAAACCACATCTACATTCCTTTATTTCCTGTCTCCCCAAGATTTCCAACAGCCTTGGTAGTCTTGTGCAGTCTCCAAGGGTCCCGCATTGTTGTGAACGTGTGTCTATGTAATGTGGCCTCTCTTGGTGCCTCAGAATCTCCTGTATATTGTAGCCTTCAGGCAGCAGGTAGTCTGTCCGTCCCTGAAGACATAACTAAGAACCAAACCTCCCATTCGCTACCTGAGCTGCAAGCGGCTTTGCTTCAGGGGACATTTCTTAGTCTTAGAAACTGTTTTGAAGAAAATGTGCAGATATTTTTCTTCCTTTCTAAAAGAGCTTCAGGCTTCCGCTCATTTCTTAAGTTATAATGTACCAGAAAAAGCAAAATTATTAGAACGGTAAGTGTGAAGTGCTGTTAGCTGTGAGTTATATCAACTTCTGACCTCTGGCATGGAGGCACTGTCAGAATGAAAGGTGTCCTCCAGTAAGAGCATCAGCCTTTTCAGAGCTAAGTGGGCACAACTGTGTACTTTCTTATTCCCCATTCCACACTGTCCACGGTTTCCAAACAGTGCCAGTCAAAGGTAAAGATAAAGGTATTTTACAATAGTACAACTTGCGTCTATGTAAAAAGCATTGTCTAGGAGACAAGCTGACATCTCCACTCCTGGAGCTGCCCGGTGCTCAGTCCACACAGCTTTCTCTGGTGCTTCAGGTGGTTGGGTTAGGATGGTCTGAACAGGTGGTGAATTCCTGGGGCCATTGCAGCCACAGGGCCCCGCCCTGCACTTTGCCTGGTCCCCATCCCCACCCTGCTCACTACTGCTGTGGCTTCAAGGCGTGCTGCAGATTACGGAGATGACATCATGGAACATTCTGGAGGTCTCCAAGGCCTTTCCAGGGTAGGTGCAGATGCTCTGCTGTATTTATTACAGACTGGACGTTGTATCCCCACAGCTGCTGCCCCGCTGCCCTCCCCACATTCTGACTTTCCTATACTGGGAGAGGATTCCTCCTGGCTCGCGGCCATAAGTCTGTGCTGAGTGAGGCTCCTCTATACTAGCTAGTGGAGAGTGAGTTCATCTGCATACAATGGCTTGCCATGACCGAGTTCAGCTACAACGGCTCCTGGTGAGCTTCCTTCTACCGTGGCTCATGATAGCTCCTGGCTACATTAGTCTAAAAAGTGTGAGCTTTTGCCTGTAGTGACTGAAGATGGCTTTCTGTTTACACTGGGAAGAGAAAGTCACAGCTGTCCAGCTGGTTGTGAGGCGGTTGCCTGGGTCCTATCCCTAGACCCTGTGTCTCTTTTGAGGTTACACTGACCCAGCAGCTGGAAGGCCAGCCCAAGGCGGCAGTTCTCCTGTGGGTTGATTACTGGTTCCTTGATTCTTATGCTACTGTGCAAGGGATCCTTTCAATCACTGCAGTAAATAGACTTTCAGTTCCTGACACTGGCTGTGAATTTAGAGGGCTAAATTCAGCCTGAGTGTAACTGGGCCTTGGGTTTTAGGAGAAGCTGTGGGATCCAGGTATAGGTGCCATTGTGCTCCATAGGGAAAGGGGCTGGAGCAGAAAAGTGGGGCTCTAGAGGGGTGGGTAGAAGGTCAAGTAGGGAGAGGACACAAAGTGCTAAGAGATCAAAAGGAAACGGTTCAAATGGAAGTGAGGCTGGGAGGAGGTTGGTGGCTTTGCAGGAGGCGGGGAACACATTGGCTTTTACAGCCCTGGTGCTTCACTTCCACTGACAGCAGACACTGCTGAGGCAGGAGGGAGAGGAGGAAGGGGCGTTCAGGAAGGTCAGCCCTGAGGGCAGGATTTCTACACTAGCAACCCTGGAGAGAGAGAGGCTTGCTGACCTGTTTGAGCCAGTCTAGGGTCAAGGGTGAATAGAGGCCTCAGTGAAGGGGAGCCTGGGGGCTTAGGACCCCAGGAATGTCAGGGAGCAGACAAACCAGACAGTTGGTTCTATGCCAGACCATCCAGGATGACATACTTGCCCTGCGTTCAGTATCCTCCTAGGGAGCACAGAGCAGGCATTATGGGGGCGGGGCAGGCAAAGTATTATTCAACTTCCTTTCTCCTTTAAATCAAGAAAGTAAACTTACATTTTCCTGAGTCCCTACATTAAGTTGAAGATGTTGCTGGTAACACGAGGGCCATAAGCGGAGTCTCCATCTGGGATCTGGAATTTGCTCTGGGGTTTGGCCGACCCAAGAGGAAACCAGCTGACCAATATATAATATGGGGCCTGCAGCTCTCCCAAAATTCTAGGCCAAACAGTTGGTCTGACAGGGTTCCCTATGAGCCCCACAAGGTCTTCCTCACAGGAAATACAGAGTGTGAGACCTGGTTTCGTGACTTGGAGAAACATTTTTCATCTCTGCTGTGGGGTGTGGTTGGAGACTCCATCCCAGTTCCAGAAAGATTTGTTTGTTTGTTTGTTTGTTTGTTTGTTTATAGAGACAGAGTCTCTGGTTGACCTGGAACTCATATACAGGCCAGATTTGCCTTGAACTCACAGAGATCCGCTGCATTTGTATTTGACTGTTAGGATTACACGTGTGTACCACTATATGTGGCCTGAGAATGTATTTTTTTATATTTAGGATTCCTAGCTTAGACAGGGGCTTGGCTTGGGAGAATGACTCCTGGACCACAGGCTGTATACAGTTCTCAGGCCTTCAGGATTTTCCTTTCTTAGCCTTGAATGTTTTGTTTTGTTTTGAGACAGGGTCTCTCTATGCATCCCTGGAACTCTCCACGTAGAGCAGACTGGCCTGAAACTCAGAGATCCCCTCCCTCGGCATCCTGAGTGCTGGGATTAAAGTTGTGCACCTGGTTGGCCCTGAATTGGTTTTCCATGTCCAACTTTTCCAAGTTACTTTCGAATCTTAAAACAAAACATAAAGTCCCTAAAAGTCAGCTTCTTCTAGCGTCAGCATTGGTGTCAGCTGAACTGGCTGGGTGTGTGGCCTGGCCTCCATTCCCAAGAGGGTCCAGGCTGGATTCTGTTTATGGAGTCTCAGCTCTTTTCATCTTGAGGAAGCACTTTGTTGCCTCACTCCAAAATAGCTTCTGCAGGAATAGGCTGTATTTTTAGGACACAGGAAAGGCTGGGGACAGACCCTGTAAGTCTCTTAGGGCTAGCTGGTTTCCTATTGCTTCTCAGAAGCAGGCCTGGTATTCTCATAGAAAGAAGACCACCACCTATAATGAGCGGTGGTACACGGCTCTGGCACACTCCCGGAGCCTGCTCATTTAGTGGACCGTAATTACCCTGGGTCACCTCGCCGTTCCTAGCCTGTGGTCTCGTTCTGACAAAACGAGAAGAGAGTTAAATGACATGCAGGAGCACTTTGAAAGGAGCTTGTTCTAGAAACGAAGGTGACGTTAAAGCTTGCCAGAGTCAGAGATCTAGACCTGGGTGGAGTAAGATATGGACCCGGACTATCAGGCAGGGCCATTCCTGAGAACCAAGTCCAAGCCCAGGGTCCTTATGACAGGTGCCAACTGAGAAACAAGAGAGCGGCAGGAGGGCCATAGGTCATCCTAAGTGTCTAAGCATTACAGATCTGATTTTCAACAACGGCCCATCTTTTCCTGCATTTAGGAGAGACATACATTTTTTGTTTTATTTTCGCTTGTTTGATTTTGGTTTTTGTTTTGTTTTGTTTCGTTTTCGAGAAGCAAGGGGGGAAGCTTTCACCTCCAGAGAAAGTGTTCTTTGTAGATGGGAAGAGAAAGAACCTCACTCACCATGTCAGGCTCAGCAAACAAAAGCCTCTCCTCGACCAAAAGACTTCCTGCCACCGTCCTCAGAGGCCCCTGTCCCCTATGATCTTTTCAACCAGCAAAGGCTTAGAGGAATGCTTGTGACAGACGCATCCTCTTGCTGTGCTGCTTTCTACAGAAGAGACTTATGGGGACCTAGACCTAGATCTAGAGGGAAGCAAGAATCTACCATGATTACAAAAACACTTGGATGGCAACCGGGCGCCCGTGCTGTTGTAACAATGAGTTACCATAACACTGTTTGTTATTGCTTCCTGCCTACAGATAGAAAACCATGTTCTCCAGTGTACAAGGCTCTCTGACCTATGCCATGTCTAACTCTTCCTGGTGCTCTTGGCCTGGGCAGCAGAGAATGCTGTGATATACTCCCAAGTGATTTGGATGAAGCAACCTTGTATACAGTAGTCTGGAGTCACTGAACTCAAAATGTTTCTCTTTTTGATGATGGCCTAGTGCAGGGGACAGGCAGTATTTGTGAACATATCCTCATCCACTTAACTATGAGACCTTGTCCAAGACCAGTGAGATGAGGCCAGGCCTGCATGCACAGCTGTGTCTCACATGGTGGCATGTGTTCCTGACTGACTAGGCATGATTTTGGGGTAAGGCATTCTGTGGAAGAGGATGGTTGTGGGTCCCTAGACTGGAGCTCTTCATGGGTCTACCTGGCATCAGAATTGTTAAACTTGGAACTTCTCAAGTGACCCTGCTGGGAACAGAGGTGATCTATCCCCCAATCAGCCTAGATATTGGTAGCTAGGAAGATCTTACTTCATAGAGAATCCAGGGACAGGTCAATTTCCTGCTGGTTGCTTCTACTTTTCTCTGGTCCTTCCTGAGTGGCCAGTTCCCAGCCTCACCTTCATAGCCCCTGAGAGGCCAGTCCAATCTGAGTACAGACGAACCAATGGCATCAGTCCCATGTTTCCTGATCTTGGCTTTTTCACCTACTTTTCACACCCTCAATTTCCTTGTCTTCCCAAGATGTCTGATGTCAGACCCCCATGGTATCAGTGGGAGTAATACGAAAGCAGAAGCTAGCTCTGGCCAATGCTAGGATGTAGTATCCCTGGGTAGGGCCACTTACAGCCAAGGTAAAGCTTATCAGTCTTTCCTCTACTTAACTTCTGCAATCTATGGTTACCACTGGAGGAAGGATATTATTGTGTATTGTAGCTCAATTTGCTCCGGGTACCTGATGTACTCTACCACACAATTTCCCACTCTGTACTTTACTCCTTGTGGATGCTCTTGCTTATATGTAATGCATTTCAACTGTTCTCTCAGACAATGGGCAAGTGCAGTGGCCGTCCATCCTGTGAGGCTGCTGAGTATTATGTTGCACCATGGCTGGGGTCCCAGGTAATTTGGAGACACTAATTATAACTCCACAAAATGTGAGCATTAAGGAGGATTTGGCCTCATCTTTGTCAAGAACGAACAGCTGTGCAGGTGGTCTGATTGCCCTCAGCTCCTGCCCTCTAGCTCCCTCGGTGTCTCATTTTCTAATTTTTTAAAAAGTGAAATCTCTGTTTTCTTCCGTTAAGACTGACTTTGTATTTGGCCCTCTCCATCTTCTTTATGGAGAGGAAATTTTACAAAGGTTCAAAGCCAGGTTGGGATTAGGGTCTTGGCTCAGAGGAAGAGAAATCGGATAGGTCCACACACTGTAGAAAAAAAATGGGTTTAGCTTGCTTTTCCCATCTCCAATACTGCAGGACATTGGCCTACACACACACACACACACACACACACACACATGCACACACAGACACACAAGCACGCATAAGCACACCTAGAGGTAGACAACTGGATTTTCAGACCCTGCTGACTTTTGACATAATGCTCAGGGCAAATGTCTGCATGAGACACTTAGGGTCCCTAGGTGCAGTCAAGTTTAAAGGATGGCTATGTCCATTGGAGGTATACAGATTCCGAGGGTCATGTTGAACTGATAAGAAGCTGTTTTGAGGGCCCCGCCCAGCTGAGATGAAGGTGTTCTATGTCCAGTGTTATCATAGCTGTGTCTAGTTGATATGGAGGTGTTCTCAGGGTCCTGGCCCCCCTAAGACAAGGGTACTATTGAGACAAGAGTATTTTGTAGTTTGTGTCCTCTGGAGGTGAGGGTCTCTGTGTTGTGTCCATATCCAGTGGAGCCACCCTGCTTGTGGGGCAGCTGCTCTGTGTAAACTAAGTCCTGGTTCTCCGTCATGGTCAGAGCCCCACAGTGCCCATCTCAGGACGAGGCAACCCCAGGAGGATTGTCCTTTCACAGAGCCTCTTTCTGTCTGCATTCCTACTGTCCTTGGGTGCTTCCTCTCTTTGAGAAGTTCCTTTCTGACTTATCCATACCTGGAAGCCACACTTCTGCTCAGACTCACCCGAATGTCATGACTTTTGAGCCACGTAGCTGATGGAGACTGCAGCTTATTCTAGAACTTCAGTCCAGATCATCATTCTTTGGGCTCACAGCCATTTTCTTGGTCTAGAAGGCCTTGGGAGTAGGCCTTACTGGGAGAGTCATCATGCATGCCCTTGGAGCTCGCCTGGCTCTGCTTCCCCAAAGCCTAACCCTCTTCCTTTCTGAGGCTGATCTATGACGTGCTTAACATCAAAGGTAGAGGTTTTCAGTGTTTCTATTTTTCTGCCACAGCGGATGATTTCACTGACCATGAGGCCTGAAGAGATGGACCCATGGTTAGGAGTCTTGCAAGGGAAGAGTTTGGTTCCCAGCACTCATGCTGGGCAGATCACAACCACCTATAACTCCAGACCCTGAGATGCTGACATCCTTTTCAGTCCTGCACAGGCCCCTCCACTAACGTTCTGAGAGCACCTTCTACCTGAGCAGAGAACAGTGCACTCTGTCTTTGTTTGGGGGGGGGGGGTTAGGGCAGGGTATTGTGCCCTATTCAACCTCTTGAGCCATATGGGAGGACGAGGGCAGGGAGGGTGGCTTCCAGTCACACCAGTCTAAGCTCTGATAGGTGGCCAGTGAGGGACCTCAGCACTTGATAGTGCTCAGTCCTCTGGAGACACATCTGCAAGGGTCATGCAGATGTGGGAGCAGAGGCAGAGGCTCTGGAAGCTGCAGGAAGTCAAGGATTTCTAAGGGAAGCAAAGCATCCCAGAGAAGGCCCAGGGTCCACAGACGAGGCTCCCGTGACCAGGTTTGGATGACTGTTCAGATGCATCATGGGATAAGAAAGCAAAGCCTACTGTAGAGCATGAGGTGTTTGGGCCGCACTGGAGGCCCAGGCAGAGGGTGAGTGAGACTCAGAGGTTATCCTGGGGATTCAAGGACCAAGTCTGAGATGGATTCACTTTTCTGGGGTTTGGGGCACACATGGTCCCAAGCAAAATGTCAGACTGTTGCTTCATAAACTGTAGGTCTGGTGGGAAGATGACATATGGTTGGGAGGCAGCCCAGAGGTGGTTGGAAGGTTTTAGGAGAGATATATAGGTATCTGGGCACCTATGGCTGTGTCCCCCACCCCTGTCATCTTTGAACTCCGAGACCCCTTCTTTATGGAACAACATAGCCTCCAGTCAAGGTTTGCACTGGGAAAACTTGCAAGCATTTTTAACCAGTGCTTTTAGAAGGGTAGCCCAGTGCCAGAGGCTCTGGTTTGGGCTTAGATTCTCTTTCTGACCCATTTCTGGGGCAACATCCACCTCATCAGTACCAGAATGCTAGGGTACACCTTCATGGGACATCTCAGGTATTAAGGCTGCCCTATAAACTCCTTGGAGCTACCACTTTAGTTTATTACAACGAGTGTGTTTGTCCTAGAGGCCCAGGGACATTGATACCATGTCAGAGCGGCTTGTATTCTCTCGGAGGGCCTGTCACTAACACCTGACACCATGACCTGGCATGTTACATGATGAAAATGTGGAAACGCTGGCCTGGGAACAAGCAAGGGTATGTGAATGCAGAATGCAGGGGTATATGCCTCTTAGTCTTTGAATGGCATAAGAATTGAGCCCCCATAGTGTTTCTAGCAGCCAGGGTGAGGGAGGAGAGTGGGGAGGTGAAGGGACATGGTTCAGCTAAGCTGGTGGAGTTTCTGACTGCCTGTAGCTCCTGGGCCTGTTGCCAGTTCTACTCACAGACCCAGCTGGCTTTAAGCCAGGCCGGCCGATCCAGGCTAAGGCTGGAGCTCCCAGCTCCCACATGCCTTGCACAGCTGGCTAGTCACTGGCTCACCATAAATAGAAAATAGTGTTCAGACCCTCCTGCCAGGGTAAGGCAGGCAAAGTTCTGGCCAGGAGAGCTGTGGCACACAGCCACCCCTGGCCTTCCAGCTCCTTCCTCACTGCAGGAGGATTCCCAAGGTGTCCTTTCACAGGCAGGAACAAATAGCAGTGCAGGAAGCACTCTGCCAAGGAGTCAGAATTTAGCTTAATGTCTAGAACCAATCGGACCTTGGGTATTTCTATAGCCTGGTGTGTGGGGAGGAGGAACAGGTGAACGAGGTTGCCGTGTCTGTGTCCTGTTCCTGCTCTGGGTGCTGAGGACCAATGCCTGTCTTTTCTTCTGTATTGTATTGTTTTGTTCCTCAAATATGGTAGCCCACTCTTGCTGGGAACATGGGATCATACCTCATGAGCAAGAGCCTCTGTGGTGGCTATTCCTCTGCCTCAGCTCCGCAGGTGGTTTCATCTTTCTGATCAAGTTCATTTTAGTTTCTCTTGTTCCCTGGAAAGAGCACTGTGCGTGCTGCCAGTCGTGCACGGCCATGTGACTTCATCTTAACTTCTCTGGTCTCAGTCTCTGTCACCAAATGAAACAGCCCAGACATTTGTCACCTTGCTCAGCCAGGGTTTGGGCAGGTGGGAAGTGGGTTCCTTAGATTCTGACATAGGCACATTTTTGTTGTAACTCATCCAGTGTCTTCACATTTGTGCCTCCACGTGGAGACCCTGGTGAAGCCTGTCCTGTACTCACTGGGCATAAGACTTACCTTGGTGGCCACCTTCCCTGATACCAAAGACTGGAGGCACTATTTGTGGGGAAGTAGAGTCTCGAGTTGTAAATAAAAGGCAACCTAGGTTCGGGCATCAAAGATGAGAAGTAGAGCTGAGGTGGGAAAAGTTGGACCCCCATAGCTGTCGAGATGTGGGAGGCAGAGCATTTGGCAGCCCTGGCTGTGAGAGCTGCCCCATGGCAAGAGGCAAGGCCATAGAAGGGCCATTTTGGAGGACAGATGAGTTGGAACTCCTGGTGATGGAACTCCACCATGCATTTATTCCCTGAAGGAGCCTCTCTGAGTTACACACCACTCTCACAGTCCCTACCACATTGAATGCTGTCTGCCTGTTAAGTTTGGTCCAAGACCAGAACTCCATCCATATTCAGTTTCTTCCCTCTCCAGAAATAGATACCTGTGTATGTTTCTGATGAGTGTGTTAGCTCACAGTGTTAAGTATTTGCTTCCTACATATATGTATACAGTGTATGCTCAGGCAAACCTGCACTGTGACTTGTACATAAAGCCTCTCTTGCCCTATCTACCTTAGTGGGAGCTAGATCTTAGTGGGGTATGCAGCCAGGAAAAATGGCACTCCTTGTATTCATTCAAATGAAATACCTCTTTCAGAGTTCATTGGAAAAATGTACAGTGTACAACTTTCAGTGACTTTGTTTATGGAACAGAAAAACAACAACAAAAAAAAAGCCTGTGAATTCAGACTTGTGAAGTATAATTGCCCAGGTATTATATTTCCAATAACACAGGATCATTTCAAACTAACTCATACCCTTCTCCAAAGTTTTATCCTACAGGCAAGAGTAATTCTGGAATGTTGCATGTGGTCTTAGGTTGCTACTGCTCTGATAAAACACAGCAGCTTGGAGAGAAGAGAGGCTGTAGTCTCTTATCCAGAGCTGTCAAAGCGGGAGCAAAGGCAAGAACTTAAGCAGGAGCCATGGAGGAATGATGCGTACTGGTTTGTCCTCATGGTTTATTCAGCCTGCTTTCTTATACATTCTATGGCTACTTGTCCAGGGGTAGCACCACCCACTGTAAACGTATATCTAGAAAGCAGAGACGTACCCTATGAGCTAACACATCCACCTTCTCACATCTATCGTTAATGAAAAATGTACACTACAAGTCAATCTGGTGGGGGCATTTTCTCAATTGAGTTTCCCCTCTTCCAAAATGACTCTAGTCAGTGTCAAGTTGCCAGCCTACATGGCCTTCTAGAATTTTTAATATGTATACAAAATACAAACAACATTAATTGTGGATTACAAGTAAACTGTTTACTGTAAACAGCCTCACTTATGCAATGTATTCTATACCACGGTTATTTTGTGTTTCTCTGCCTGTAGTAATAATGCGTGCTCTTTATAAAAAATACTTAAGTTACTTTGAAAGAAAACAGAATGCCAGTATACCTCCCCCCAAGTCATTATGAATAACAGGTACGAGCTGTGTTAGAGTTTTCCCCAGGCATAAAACACACATTATTTATTTTACAGGAATGATGCTTGCTAAGCATTGTAATCAAATTGCCTTTCCTCTGCGAGCAGCCTTTGAAAATTTTAACACTTATAAAAAAATCCCTAAGGTGACATTATACTTCATCTGTTTTGTTTACTTGTTTCCACTCTTAAAAACAATAGCACACAAATATACGTCTCATATCCTTTGCTCAGTTTGTGCACACTATCAAGTTCTAGAAGCAAAATGGTTAGATTTAAAAAAAAACACTGAGCATTTAATATTTTGAAGGTTATTATTAGATAGATTGCCAAGGAGAGTAAGTCTGCTCAAACTCTTGCTAGAAAGTGATTCTGGTTAGTCTGTTAGCCTCTCAACATGGGAGTGTTAGTGGTCTTTTTAACTGGTGTACAACCTCTCTGATTTACTCCTAGAGTGAAGCCAGCCTGGAACTGAAATCAACTGCCTCCTGCATGAGGTATACAACAACACGGGTGAATCCCAGGCCGTTGCACGATCTCCTCTTCCCAAAATGGGGTACAAAGGTATCCCCTCCCAGGCACCTTCTCACCATCTTCCCAGCCTTGAGGACTGAACCCCTATTCCAGCAGAGATGATTCTGATTTCTGTGTCTCCTGACCATCACATGGTCCCTGGTTAGCAGGAATACACGTCTGGGGATATACTCAGCTCAGAATGGTGTCTTCTGGTTTGCCTGGAAATATCCCATCTTCCCTTTGGCTGGAAACCTGAAGAGAAGCTATTTCTGGTACTGTATTCCAAAAGGAACGGTCTGTGACTGCCGAAGTTCCACGCAAGGAGCTGCTTTCTCCAGAACTGTGTCAAGATTTTGAAGAAGGGTTTGAAGCATTACCAAGCCTAGGGCCATATTCTCTGTCTGCTGAAAGTTTGGATCATTTAGCTTTCTAGAGGCAGAGTTAAGGTGAAGCCAGGGTCTCAAGTATCCAGGTCCCCCTCATGGGTCTTTTCTCAGATTTTACAAGGATGTCATGTTTATACCTTGGAGTTGGTGTTCTTAATAAGGGAGCTTGAACATTATTTAAGGTTTAAGCCTTCCAAAAATGTAAATGAACCCCACTTTCAGACACAGAATTTTCTTTTTGTCATTTGGCTTCTTTCAACCACAGACAAAACAGGGAGACACTTATTTTTAACATTAGGTCACTTGGTTGGAGGACGTGTAGCTCTGGAATTAGACAGTTCTGAAGGGCTGCTGGTCTTCAGTAGGTAGAGATTGATTAATAATGTCTGCCTTGAGTGTAAGCGGATGTAAACTGTCCTGGTAATCAAGTATTTACATGCTGGTCAGGCATAGATGATGTTCTATGATCTATCTTGCTTTCTGTTGCTGGGTTGAATACCACGAACAAAGCAACTTGGGAATGTTATTTGCTTACAGGTCTGGATCACATGTGGCCATCAAGGGAAGAACTTGATGCCACAAGTTCTTCATCTGTTTCCTTTACTTGTTTCCACTCTTAAAAACAGGTCTGGATCACATGTGGCCATCAAGGGAAGAACTAGAGCAGGAAGTCAAGGCAGGAACTTGGAGGTAGGAGCTAAGTCAAAGCCTTAGGGGAGTGATGCTTACTGGCTTGTTCGCCATGGTTCGCTTAGGTTGCTTTCTTAGAGAACCCAGCACCATCTAACCAGGAAGGGTACCACACACAGTGGGCTGGGCCTTCCTATGTCATTCATGAATCAAGAAAATGCCCCACCAACTTGCTTATAGGCTAATCTGATGGAAAATCTGTTTTAGTTGAGGCTCTCTGTTCCCAGGTGTCTCTACCTTACAAGCCGACAAAGAAAAAACCAGAATAATACTATGTAGAGTATTTGTACTCTGTTCACATTTTGTTTTCCAGACAGGTTGTTTCACCCCTATGTTTGGCCCAACACAGTCACTGACCTTTTGCCTTGACTAATGAGATGACCCTGACCCAGAAAGGTCAACCAAAACACTTGTAGGACATTGCCCTTATCTAGGCGTATGCTCTAGGGGAGGTGTTTTGGGCACAGTTTTGTACAATCAAATAAGACAGACTCAGCCATGATTTTTTACATCAGGGGAGTCCTGTTCTCCGGAGGACTTACTGGGTTCTTGTTAACAGGGACGTGTTCTCTTGACACACTGGCTGTCTATCTTCTCATGGGTAGCCTGAGAGGTCATTTGAAGGCTTTCTGTGCACAGGGCAACCAGAACTAAAAAATAAAGGAAGTTTCGATGTGAATTAGCATAGAAATAATTGTTTTCAATTATTTCTACTACTCCAAATTTAGTTTTCAAAACTGCATTTGTCTTTTTGTTTGTTTTATTTTGTTTTCTGTACAACTCCACCCTGATGCTCCTCTGGATGTTGCTGGTGATTACAATTGAGGTGTGGAACCGGTCCTGGTGGGAAGGATTTGGAGATGCCAGTACCCACCATACCACAACACCCAGTGGGCATTAAGGTGGCTTTTCCTCCCCGGAATTACTGTTTTCACTGTACACAGGTTCAAAGCCAGCATGGACAAGGGAGGATGGAAGGTCTGAAGAGGGCACTTGGTGCTGACATCCCCAGCAGAAAGCAAACACCTAATGACTTCTTTTCTTTCTCTATGCTTTGTGCTTTAGGACCTTGTCCTTTGGTAGCCACTGTGGGGATGGGAGAGTCATAGTCTATAAGGACAGGTCTTTTCTATTGACTCAGGATTGAGGTCCAAGATGATATAAATCTACTTCTTTGTCATCTGCTGTCCCATCACCTGACCCCAGTTGTGGGAGGATCGAGGTAGAGAGCAGTAGACATCATGACAGAGATTGATGGCCTAACTTCCTGTTCTAAGGAACAGTAAGGGACCCAGTTCTTGATCATAACAAGGTGAGTCATAGAGAGAAGAGATAGGACCTATCCCTGGGGGTGTTCCTGAGCTCTCTGTATGTCCTCAGATGCTGCAGGTATGGGCCCACAGGGGACAGGTCTGTACACAAGTGGAAACTGAGCTGATGTTGGCACCACGGCCTACAGAGGCAGGTTAGAACCTGATGCTTGAATGTAGCTGGGTTAACATTCTGCTAAATGCGAAAATAACCTCTCCAGAGGAGTTAAACAGGGTTCAGAGTCTCATGATATAAAAGTAAAAATATCTAAGTCGCTGTTGTCTACCTGCATTTGTAGCTCATACCCTCTTTAAGCTCCTTATGCAGTACAGAAGTTTCCGGAGCTTGCCAGCATAGAATACCAGTAGAGTGTGAGCCCAGAGTAGGGTACCACAAGGGTGAGCAGGGCTGGTGACAGTAAAACTTTCTTGTAAGAAAGAGTATGGGTGCAGTCTCAGACCCATAGTAGTGTTGAGCAGAGGTGTGTATGGCGGTCAACAATGTTTCCAATGGTTTGGTCCAGTGCACATGTCTACAGTACAGTGTACAGGGCTAGCTGTAGACAGATAGGTCTGAGACAAGATTTAACTGTGTGTGCCTCCAGAGGCCATTGTAAATATCCAGACATGGTGTTAATGCCATTTTGATTGCTTCCCAGGCTCATGAGAGAAAGATGAGTTCTCTCAAAGTGTTCTCCATTTCTGTCTTTTCTCATCATCTTGAAAGTCGGCGGTGAGATGCAGGTGAAACATTGTTCCAGTAGAATCCTGTTCACTCTTCCAGTACACCCAGGAAGAGCCCCACCTATTTCTCAGGGGTTGCTTGACTATGCCAGGCTCATTGAATTCTGTCTCTTTCTGAAAGTCAGTTCTCAAAACTCCCACAGCAGCATTAAGATTAGTGTCTGATTATTTTGGAGTCTAACTTCTTGAATTCTTTGTATATTTTGGGTATTAGTCCTCTATTGGATGCACAGTTAGTGAAGATCTTTTCACAATCTGTAGGTTTCTGTTTGATCCTAATGACAGTGTCCTTTGCATTACAGAAGCTTTTCAGCTTCATAAGGTCCCACTTCTCAATTGTTGATCTTAGAGCCTGAGCCATTGGTGTTCTGTACAGGAAATTTTCCTGTATGCCAATGTGTTTGAGGCTATTTCTCTTCTATTAAATTCAGTGTATCTGCTTTTATGTGGAGGTCTTTAATCCACTTGGACTTGAGCTTTCTACAAGGGGATAAGAATGGATCGATTTGCATTCTTCTACATGCAGACTGCCATTTGTTGAAGATGCTTTCTTTTTCGACTGTATAGTTTTGGCTTTTGTGTCAAAGATCAAGTGTCCATAGGTGTGTGGGTTTTTTTTTCTGTGTCTTCAATTCCATTCCATTGATCAACCTGTCTGTCTCTGTGCCAATACCATGTGGTTTTTATCACAATTGCTCTGTAATACAGCTTGAGGTTAGGGATGGTGATTCCCCCCAGAAGTTCTATTATTGTTGAGAATTATTTTCACTCTCCTAGGTTTTTTGTTTTTCTCTATGAAGTTGAGAATTGCTCTTTCCATGTCTGTGAAGAATTGTGTTGAAATTTTGATGGGGATTGCGTTGAATCTGTAGATTGCTTTTGGCAAGATGGCCATTTTTACTATGTTAATCTTACCAATCCATGAACGTGGGAGATCTTTCCGTCTTCTGAGGTCTTCTTTGATTTCTTTCTTGAGAGACTTGACGTTCTTGTCACACAGATCTTTCACTTGTTTGGTTAGAGTTACACCAAGATATTTTATATTATTTGTGACTATTGTGAAGGGAATTGTTTCCCTATTTTCTTTCTCAGCCCATTTATCATTTGTATAAAAGAAGGATACCAATTGTTTTTGAGTTAATTTTATATCCAGCCACTTTGCTGAAGTTGTTAGCAGCTGTAGGTATTCTCTGGTAGATTTTTGGGGGTCTCTTATATATACTACCATATCATCTGCAAATAGTGATACTTTGACTTCTTCCTTTTCAATTTGTTTGCCTTAATATCCTCTTGTCTTATTGCTGTAGCTAGAACTTCGAGTACTATATTGCACAGATACAGAGGGAGTGGGCAGCCTTGTCTTGTGCCTGATTTTAGTGGAATTGCTTCCAGTTTCTCTCTACTTAGAGCTTGCGGGACTGTAGGCTGCTCTGGGTGATTCAGTGAGTATCATTATTGTAAATTACTGTAAACTTGAAAGCACTGTGAACTTAGGCTACATAAAACGTATTTTCAAATTACTTCGTAATAAATTGACTTTTTTCTTACTGTAAAAAAGAGATTCATGTTTGATCGAATGATTATAAGGTAGAAATAGAATCTAAACAGGGTTTAATCTAAATTGGGATTTTTAACAAAAGATACATATTTATACAGAAATGAATTTTTAAGCAGAATAAATAAATATCCACACCAAGATATATTCTAATTAAATTCTGAAGACTAAAGTCTTGGAGGTAGCCAGAGAAAAATAACTTCTTACCTATAATGGAAATCCAGCAACAGTGAGCTTCTCACCAGGAACTATGAAAGTCAGAGGAAGCACAATGGGCTCCAAAAGACAGTAAGTTGTTTCTCTGGGACTCATTCACTGGCCTCAGACCCTTGTACATTTGGAGGCAGTTGTAGCCATGAACCAAGAGGTGTTGGCTACTGCTGAAACTATTGGCAGATTTCTGAGCCATTTGTGTGAGGCTGGTTTTGTAGGCATGCAGGATGCAAGTGATACAGGGTACAGGGGCTTTCACCCAGACTTCAGAGGAGTCTGGCAGTGTGAGGCAGGGCTAGAATCCTTGTAGGGAGTCCCAGAGACTGCAGAAATGAAGCTGTAAAACTGAAGCTAAAGATGCCAGGGAAGTCACCAGGAGTTAAAGTGTGTGATGAGGGAAAGCACAGGTAGCAATCAGAGCCAGCTGAACAGCCAGTCCATGGGTATTACATACAGCAAGCTATTATAGAGGGCGATGTTACTCAAGCCTGCTGGAACTCATATATGATTCCACAGATCGGGACACGTATAGAGCTACAAGATTTAAAGTCTGCCCTGCTGTACTCTAGCCTTGCTCTGGTCAGCACTTGTTTCTATGTTGCTATGCCCATCTTCCAGAATTTTGCCATCATATCTTGAGAGCAAGTAATTGGTTTTTCATTATTTATTTATTTTTTTACTTGCCCCCCCATTTTTCCTTTTATTGAAAATAGATTCATTCCTCATATAATATGTCCCGATTACAGTTTCCCCTCCCTCTACTTCTCCCAGCTCCTTCCCATCTCTCCTCCTTTCCAGATCTACTCCCTTTCTGTCTCTCATTGGACAAGAACAAGCTTCTCATTAGTGAGACATGAACAAATAAAATAAGACAAAAATCATTCCACAGAAGCTGGACAAGGAGTCACAATGGAAGGAAAGGAGCACCAAGACCAGGCACAGGAATCAGAGACCCACTCGTTCACACATGGAGGAGACTCATGAAGATACTAAGCCGGAAACCATAATAAATTTGCGGAGGACCTGGTGCAGACCCATATAAGCCCTGTGCTTGTTGCTTCAGCCTTTGTAAGTTCATATGAGTCTTGTTTAGTTGATTCCGAGGGCCTTTATCCTCCTGTGTCTTCACTCTTCCTGCCTCCTCTTCTATGGAGCTCCCTGAGCTCTGAGAGGAGGGATTTGATGAAGACATCCCATTTAGGGTTGTGTATTCCAAGGACTCTGCATGTGTAATGTTTGACTATGAGTCTCTGCATCTGTTTCTGTCTTCTGCAGGAGGAAGCTTCTTTGATGGTGACTGGATAGGCACTGATGTGTGAGTATATCAGAATATCATTAGGAATCATTTTGTTGACTCCTTCCCTGTTTTTGACCAGTAGTGTTTGCTTTTACCCTAAACCTCTGGGCTACCTAGTCTATGGTTCTTGGTCATTAAGTGGTGCTGGAGATGGCTTCTGTCTTATGTTGTGGGCCTAAAGTCAAATCAGACAGTGGCTGGCTACTCCCACAAGTTCTGAGTCACTATTGCCCTAGCATGTCTTGCAGGCAGGGCAGAGCGTAGGTCAAAGCTTTTGTGGCTGGGTTGGCATTTTTGTCTTGGTAGCCTGCAGAGTACCTTTCTACCCCCCAAACCACTGTAAGAGTAGCTTCTCCATGTTCAATGTGTTGTGTGAGTGCTGTCCTTGTCAATGGGGCCCTGCTGTCAGTTTTCAGAGAGTAACCTACTGTCTTAGTAACAGCCTCAGTTGTTTGGAATTTTTTTTTAAAGTGGCTCATAGGTAAATGTTTTCTTGAGCTTCAGAGGCAACTTGGATCTGCATTTTGGAGTCATTCTGGAACTGTCAAGATTTTACAAATTCTCGGAGCTGGATGGAGTGCATCTGCATTGTGAAATGGACAGGAGAATTTCTGAGATAGGATGTTATTGTTTAGTTATGAGATATCTCTTACTTGTTCACGAATTGGTCCCCAAGTGGAGCTATTAGTAAGTGATGATCGTGTCAGAGTCCAACTCGTGAACAAGTTAACCCATTGACGAGTTCACAGCTGGATGGATCGTTGGGAAGCTGGTTCCAGTTGGAGAAAGTAGGTCACGGGGCACACCTTTGAAGGTCATACTTCATTTCCCTTCTTGTCTCCTCTCTGCCTCCTGTCTATCCGGAGGCAAGCCACTTTCTTCTCTGCCATCCTATTTTGCCTCACTTCACAATGGCCTAGGAGGAATAGGGCCAAGTGACTCTGCATAGGAATGTCTCCTATTAGTCATTTGTTATACTTGTGATCAAACACTTAATTTTTTAAAAAAAGGGAGGAAGGAGTGATGGTGACTCAAGTTTGACAGCAGTAGTTTACCATGGCGGGGAAGGAATGGCAGTAAACAGCTCTGAGCTGGAGAATGCTGGAGCTGGTTCCTCACATCTGGTCAGATCAGAAAACAGACAGATCGGAAACAGTACTTGTTATAACCTCCAAGCCTCTCCCCCAGTAATTCACTTCCTCCAGCCAGGCCCCACCTCTCAGAATTTCTACTCTTTCCCAGAGCAGACCCACCAGCTGGGGACCGAGTGTTCAAACACATAATCTGTGGAGAACATTTAACATCCAAACCACATAACCTTTGAATTAGTGAGCCAAAATAAATCTTGCTTAAACTGTTTATTGTAAGTATTTATCGTGGTGTCAAAAAGTGACCGTATACATCTACAAATCCTACACACATACACACACCATACAAACATACACATGCACACATACATGCACTCGCAAGCATAATCTGTAGGCTAAAGGTCACAGAACACTGCTTAAAACAATTTAAGGTGAGAAATAAATGAGGAGGACTATTTGTTATGCTATAACTGAGGACACTATTTCCCTGACTGAGAAATTTGTGATAGGAAACATACCAGTTCACTCCACTTAACCCTCATATTTGACACAGTTCCAGTTGAAATTCTTGTCAGACTTTTGCTTATATAGCTGACTCAAAAAATGGTCAAAACTAGTTTGAGAAGACTAAAATAAAAAAAAAAGTATCACCACTCAGTTTTAAAAGCTATGGTAATTAAAGGAATCTTATATTGACACAGACAGATACATAAATCAGTGGGACAGAACAGATAACCCAGAATTGATCCAGCAGTTCAAAGGGAGTTTGGTAAACAGGGGACATTAGAAATGCTTTTGGAACAATAAGAGAGGCATTTGAAAAATAAAAAAGAATGTTGATATAAACCTTGAACTCTGTAAAATGTAGTATTAAATGTAAATGATTAAATGTTTACAAGGAAACAGGAAAAAAAACTTTCAAAATTAGGTTAAGCACGGGTCCAAAGTACATCCCACAGGGTGGGGGGAAATCAATAACTCAAATGTCACTAAAATGAAATCTTTGATTCTGTCACAAATCCTGCTATGAAAAGAAAAATTCAAGTACATTATAGATCGGAAGAAAATACATGCAAATCACATGGATCAAAGGGTTTGTATTTAATCTAAAATTACACTCAAAATTCAATAGAAGGGAAGGAGCAACTCAGTGAAAAATGGGGAAAATGTTTGGGTAGACAAGTGAACACTAGGTGTAATCTGACTCCTTTGTCAGCAGAATAGGGCTGGGGGAGAGGTGGAGGAGTACAGAGCTTGCCAGCTGCATGCACAACGCACAATCACCAAGACCCTTGTGTCCAACAGAGCAAGCATCCGTGGCATCAGGTTCTGATGAGGGTGAGGATCAACCAGGGTCTGCATGTATTTCTGATGAGAGTGTAAAATGTCCCAATACTGTGGAAAACAGCCTAGCGACTTCTTATAAGGTTAGATATCAATAGACCTGCTCCCCAGTCTTACTGTAGGAGAGGAGGTTGTACGCTCACACAGAGATCTGCCAATAAGTACACATAACAGATGTGCCCATAGTTGGTGGAAACTAAGATGAATTCAAGTCTTTATCCTCCCAGGTGGCTAGGTGAACACCCTGGGCACACCCATGCCACACAATGCCATTCATCAATGAGGAGAAGATGGGTGAAACAAGGTATTTTCCCAAGTCAAAGAAGCCAGACTCCAGATTAGCTCCATATCACCCCATTTGTAAGATACCAGGATCAGTAATGCAGGGCAGTCATTAGCAACAAGGCTCTGCGAGAGGGGCTTCAGGGAGATGATTGGACTATGGCTGCCTGGATACTGTGTCCAGACTGTTGTATTTTGTGGTAGACAGCTATTAAGAATCACAGACCTGCACATTGAAAAGTCATTGTCCATCAACATTGTGTCTGCAGTTGTTTCTCTAACCCGCTGTCAAGACAGAAGGCAATGGGGGCTTGAAGGAGGGATTGGCAGAGCCAGGAAGCACTGTAACCAGCTGCATGGAGGATCATGGGATGTGGAACAACTGTGGTGGATGAAGGGCTAAATGGGCTACCATCCTTGCTCTGGGCTGGTTCCCAAGGCTCTCAAGACAAAGGAGTGCTGGCCTCAATCTCCCTGATGGAGAACGTGCTCCTGAAACCTGTAGGACTGAATGCCATTGGCTGATGCTTAGAGACAGACACTTAACTTTGGCTTGTTGGTGTGGTCATTCCATTTTGAGTCTGGGCCCTGGAAAGCCCCATGCTGGGGAGTGAGGTCTTCCAGCAGGGAGAGAGCAGCTCTCTGTGACTGTTAGATGGAGGAAATAGTAAGTTAATTTGACATGAATATCCTCTGGAAGGGAGTGAGTGTAGAAAACACTTCAAACTTTTTAGTCAGATACAGGCTATGAGCAATAAGAGAAGCTTCTCTCCTGAACCCCCAGGTCCAGTGTGGCAGGGCCCCTAGGGAAGACAACAGCCCTTTCCAGTAAAGCCCACACGAGACTGCCATTCAGCAGAAAAAGCACCTGAGCGTGCTCAACTGCATGCTCCTTTACTGACACTTGTAAAAAGGCTGACTGGAAATACCCCTACTGCCCTGGTCAATGTGTCTTCCTGTTCTCTTCCCTGTAGCTCTGCCCTTGCTGCGTGGGACTTGTGAACTCAGCTCTTCCTTAAAACTGGACTGCCCTTACCTCTAAGACACAGGCATGACCACACCACCAAGATTCCTGATGTGCTTCCTGGAAAAAAGCAGCACAGCAGGACATAGGAGAGAAGCAGGCTGCTTCTGGCCACCATCTCTGCACACCCTCAGTTTTATGAAGTCTGTAGGAATCAAATTGGAAAGCAGTATGAAGCACTCATTGCCTCTTTGGGAGTAACTTTCAGAACGGTGTCTAGATTTGCTAGGGCTGCTAAACTTGTGAGTTCATGAACATCTCCATCTAGTCAAAAGGACGCTATAGGAATTCTGTGCTGGGCAACAGGACATCTTGTGTATCTGTGCACTTAATTCTTACGTATGCCTTGCCTCAGAAATGCTGGCCTGGTTGTCTCTTCCGTAGGTGCCCAGAGACAGCACACTATGGTTCTCAGAAAGGCTGTGGTCTGGCATCGGTTCTTTGGTTTGAATTCATTCTGCTTAAAACCAAGTATTGTGTTTACAAAACAGAAGATTTTCTCCTCCATTTCCTGTTCCTACAGTTCACGGCCTCTTGAAAAGGCCCCTGAAGCTGCAGAGAAGGCTGGCAGAGAGCCAGGGCTTAATAGCATGTGGATGTTCTGATGCCCCGCTGGCTGGGGACCAGGGACTCTGCCAGGTGGACATCCAGGATGCCAGCAATCCCCGGACAAGGACCTTGCTGGTCGTCTTCTTCCTTTTCCTGGCCTCCTTCTTCACTAGCATTCAAGACCCTAAGGCCTTTCACAGCAAGGAGAACCCTGGGCCAAAGTAGAGCTGTCAGTGGCCTTTCCTAGGCCTGTTCTCCATATGTTTTCTCACATACATAAATGTAGCAATGCAAGACTGAGCAAGGATTTTACCCCCATGCCTCCAGTGGGAAGATTGTGACCTAGGATACCGAACAAGGATCTTAAGGTTGCTCATGGAATAAAATCAGCATATGAATAATACTTCGGGACCTTGTTCCTTTACCACAAACTTCACTATGACTTAATTCTCTCCCGGAAAAATACTTTCAGACTAATGAAGAACACCTGGTTCCTGACTACTCAAGAGACGTAGCCTTGCATACAATGTACTGGAATGAGGGGAATGGAGAGAAGGAAGGCTGCAGGGAGGAAGATGTTGCAAGGAGAAGGGCCAGATGTGCAAGGATGGGCAGGGACCTTCAGTGGTCAGCTGTATGGGAGCCAGGCAAGACTTTGTATGGGGTCACAGGCTGGTAGCTAACTCTTGGGAATAGGGAAGTCAAGAGCATACCTAGGCGTTTGTGCCTTAGTCTGTATGTATCATCTGCATCTGAATCTATGCCATCTCCATCTGTATCCACAGCTCTCTCTGCACCTGCATTTCTAACTGTGCCTTTACCTTAACTCCCGTCTGCCTCTCCATCGACTTCTAATCTTGATTTCCCCAGGAGTTCTTGTCTGAGAACCAGATTTCAAAGGAGGCTCTCAACACCCAGAATCGTTGAGCCCTGTGCATCTGGAGAAGCTAATCTTTGCCTTCCCTCGAGGGCTGTGATTTTCTTCTCTCAACAAAATATCAGACAGAAGAAACGTAAAGGGGAGATTTATTCAGGTGGACTTACCATTTTAAAAGTGTCGGTCAGTTTTAAATGTGTGGTAGGGAAGGAAGGCACAGTGGAGTTCTGGTGTTTCAGTTAGGAGTCTGCAGTGTGGTTTGCTCATATCTTGGTGGCTCAGAAAGCTGAGAAATTGTTAGAAATAAGAAAGCAGTTAGGATATGACCTTATCCCAAAGATGCGCTGTTGGGGGCTATGGCTCGTGTACCATGGATGTCTCTCACCGCCTTCAAAAACAGTGCCATCAGCCTGGAAAATAGTTGCTCCATCACACAAGCCTGTGAGGGATATTTTGAATTCAGATAGCAGTGTCTCTCAGCAGTGCTGTTCTCAGCATCAGACCTTAGGCCTTCTCTATCTACAGGGATAAACCTGAAGACTTTGTGCTGCCTTACAGTGTCTGCCAGCGGCTTCTATCAGTGCTGAGACCCGGAAGAACAGAGCACTTGGGTCTTGGGGAGGGACTCCTGGTCTATTCAGGCTTTTTTTTTGAAATTATGTATATGATCGTTTGTGTTCATTGCCAACTTAACAGGATCCAAAGTCATCTAGGACACATGTCTGTAATGGAATTTTGGGGATTAAACTAATTGAGATGGAAAGACCCATCCCTAATGTTAGCACATCACCCTAGAGGCTGGAGTCCCACTCAACAAAAAGGACAGAGTGAGTTAAGCACCAGCTTTCACTTAGCGTTTCTTCCTGGCGGTGGATACAATGTTACCAGCTGCTGCCTTTGGCTCCTGCCGTCATGGCTTCCCATCAGGATGGACTGTGTCCCTTTCAACAGTGAGTCAAAATAAATCTTCCTTCCTTAAGTTGTACTTGTAGGTATTTTGTCATGCCAAAGAGAAAAGTAATTGTGTTGGATCAGAACGGACCCTCAAGTTTGAACATATAGGTGCTATGTGAGTCTCTCCTATGTGAGTGCTGAGAAGACTGGAGGTGAGATGAGGGAGGGAGGGCATTTTCAAAGTTACATTGCATACATAAAATCATTTAAACAGCGTCAATTCCTGGTAACATTTGAACTGACCATTAGGCATGTATGTGTTGTACTAGTAGCAACCCCCATGGCACACCTTTGGAATGAGGCTACCCAGTCACTGGCCATCCAACAGGGTCACTTCTTCCAAATCAGCTCTCCATATGCAAGGTTGTTGCACTGGCTCCCTGTAGGCTAGGTGTCTGCTTGTTGCCCAGACAGCTGTGCACTCTGCAGAGCAGGATGTAGGTCACTGACCTCTGGAAAGTGTTGGTGTTTCCCAAATACCAGGGAAGGCAGAAATTTGCCTCTGAGTTAGCCTGATCCACGGTGCCTTTATAATTTATGCAATAAAGCCAGTTTTCCTTCTAATACATCTGAAGACTTTTAAAGTAGGGGCTGATCATATCTCCAGCCCCACTCTCTCCAGGGCCAGCACAATAGTGCTATTCTCTCCTGCTGTGGCTCAGAACTGTGGTTCCTGTAGAAGTTGGCTTGTAATTCTAGCCCCGGGTGATAAGGAACTGTCATTACAACTGCCCTTTGCTGGGGTGGGGGGTGGGATGGGAGGTCTTTGCCTAAAACAGTTGAAGAGTTGAAGCCAAGCCCCTGCATACTCTCTAATTAAAGGTGACCTGGGAGCCACGGAGGCTCTTAGCATCAACAGTTTGCATTGGCAAGGCAGTCAGAAGTCTGTTGTTGAAGAAAATAGCGCATGAAGTCTGTGGTAGCTGATCTGTGAATGTCTTCCGCCAAAATTCAGTTTAGATTATGGTTTTCACGTCTGTGTGCTCATTGTTTGGTGAACCAGAGGCGACTGTTGGAAGACTTTGCCTTAGCCTTCTCACCTTGCTTCTTTAGAGCTTCCTGGTGCTCCAGCCCCGTCTGGAGACTTCATCTTGCTTGCACTCTGGCAGACCCTTCTCACTTCCCCTGGGAAGTTGTCTTTTGTTAGTAATTGGTAGTGTCACAAGAATGCTGCCCAACATTATTCCTCATGCTCCACAAAAGGCCATTGCCGTGCAGGGAGCATTCAGGTGACTTCTGCATGCATGCTTTCAGCATCCAGGTGGATTTGTGCCGTGGTGGCTCTGTGGCTCCCTGTGAACAAAATATCTCAGTCATGTGTTGCTGAAGTAAGTCTATGTTGTCATTTTCAATGGAGCTTAAGAAAAAGTTCTGTTAAGCAGTTTGAATGCTATTTTTAATGAATGAGTGAGAAGAGATAAAGCTGAACTTTAATTCTTAGAGAGACACTAAGAGCTCCTGATATTTTTAATGTATTTTCAATATATATATATACACATATACACAAATACACATATACACATATACACATATACACACATACACACATACACATATACACATATACACATATACATATATACATATATACATATATACATATATACATATATACACATATACATATACACACATATACACAAATACACATATACATATATACACATATACATATATACATATATACATATACATATATATACACATATACATGCACACACACATACATATATATATATATATATATACATATATATATTTGAGTTCTAGTTTAAGCTTGAAACTTGCTATAAGTGACCATGGGCAAGTTTTAAACTCATGGTTTATAACTGGTAGGAGGATGGGGTGAGAACACTCAGGAGATTCTGCTGGTAATTGTTGGCTCTCCTGGGACTGTTAGGCAAAACAAAAAGAAGTCCTATTTCTCATATGGGCTAGAAAGGGTTAAATGGGCTAGACAAATGCTCAGTGAGCGTAAAGTGCATGTACTTCAGCGTGATCAACAATAACCAGAAGTCCAGTACAGTCCATCTGGATTCATGATCTCAGAGTTCTGTGTGTCTTAGAACATAGAAAAGGGCATTGCAGAATTGCGTTGGAAGCAAAGTGATGGGTGTGGAGCAGCTCTCATGGGACTTTAGAAAGGTCACCCCAGGAATTGAGTTTCTGCCATTGGAATCTGCATTGCTGAACACTCAAGGACAGTAGACTCCAGATCCCCACAACTATGGGAAATATTGCTATGAACCCAGGCTACACTAAAGAAACACACTTTGAATCTAATAAGGAAATGCCCCAGATTTTATGGTACTGAACTGCAGGTTATGGTTCCAGATGTGTAGCCACAGTTGGCCCCTGCCAGGTCAGATCAAAATGGATGTTAATTCACTTTAGAATGTCCAGAGGTGTGTTTTATAACAGTAGGCAACCTCTTAAGTCAGTCAAATTGGAGGTCATAACCAATCATGACAGAAAAATATTCTGAAGCATGGAGAGCAGCTCCAGCATTGGCTGAAAATTCTGACTCGTTCTCCATAGGCAACTAGACTTTGTCTTCCTGCCCTGCTTTCAGGGTCCAGGGGTGAGAGGTCCATCCCGAAGAGGACGTCTATTGATGATCAAACCTTGAAACTGACAGACAGCTAGAGAGCCTTGTCCTGCGAATAGATGACTGCTATGGAGGAGAGAGCTCCTGTGGGTGACTGTTATGGAGAGGGCTCCTGTGAATGACAGTTATGAAGGAGAGGGCTCCTGTGCATGATAGTTATGAAGGAGAGGGCTCCTGTGGATGACAGTTATGGAGAGGGTCCCTATATATGACTTATGGGGAGAGCTTTATGGTTTTTACATTTTCTTTCACTGATCCTTTAATTTGGACAGTTGCCACCTGTTGTAGTATAGTTTTTGGTTAATGTTGCATTACTGAAAATAATAGTTATGTTTCTTAAAAATAATTTTAAAGAAATTGAAATTGTTATTAAAGAATTAAAGAACCTACATTCATTTTAATAAAATATCCATGATTAAGCATAAAGTTGAAAAATGTAAATTCCTTGGCATTTTGGGTTCTTTTTGCTCAGTTTAACATTATCACTTTTTTATTTACTCCTGTTTCTCCTTGAGGTCAGGATACGTCCTTAGTCTGCTTATGGCTCAATGTCTACAGAGAACTTTTAACCTCTCTGGAGTCTAAGAATCCCATTAATATACCCTTAAGTTATAGAGGGAGTAAGATGTTGGCTCTTAGTCTTTTGCTACTTGGTGTGTGTGTGTGTGTGTGTGTGTGTGTGTGAGAGAGAGAGAGAGAGAGAGACAGACAGACAGACAGACAGACAGAGATAAACAGTGAAATATACAGAGATGGAGACAGAGAGAGTTTCACAGAGAGAGACAGAAAGACAGAGATAGCAACAGAGATAGAGAGACAGAGAGCTAGAGACAGGGAGAGAGACACACAGAGAGGAGAGAGACAGACAGAGGCAGAGAAACAGACAGATAGGGACACACACACACACACACACACACACACACACACACATTTGTCCATGTGTATGGAAAGTGAAAGGGAACATAACCAATCATTAGATCATCATCTGATCACAGAATTCCTGATTAAGCTGTGACAAGGGCAAGAGCTGCTGTCAGTTTACAGGTCACAATTCTCTATGCTTTTCTTGATAGCTAGTTGGTTTCTGTCCCTGTGACAAATACCTTAGGAGGAGGGGGTATTGAAAGGAGGAACATTTTAAGGATTTATTTTGGGCTTGTGAAATGGGTTCCTGTCACCAGGTCTGGTGATATGAGTTCAAATTCTGGGACCATATGGTATAATGAAGTACCAACTTCTATAAGTTGTTTTCTGATCACCACATGTGAAGTTTGCCACAAACACACACACACACACACACACACACACACACACACACACACACGCCTACCCCAAGTAGGAAAAGACCAACAGCCAATACCTTACTCTTTTTTAACCCTAAGGGTATGTTAATAAACAAACAAACTTAAAAAAAATTTTTGGCTTCAGAAAGCTCAGTCCTTGGTCACCTGGCTGTATTGAGGTAAGGGTGAGGAACTGCTTACTTTATGACAGCCAGAAAGCAGAAAGAAAAAGTCCTGAAGAGCAGGAGACAAGATACATCCTTCAAAGGTATGCCCCAGTGACCCAATGACCTAGTGACCCAGTGACCCACCTCCTCTGCTTAGGTCCCACCTCCTTTCATTGCCTCTCAGTTGCCATTAGTTGGATTATGAACCTATCAGGCAAAACTTTCCTAATCCAATCCCTATCTCTGACCAATGGTGGTTTGGGAACCAAACCTTACACATGAAATTTTGGAGGGATACTTGATGTATAAGTCATAATAAAAATTGTCTCCTTAATTACTCAAAATAAATCATAATGTATGTGCATATGAGAAAACTATTTATCTCTTCTTTGCCAAGGTTGGACTGAGTCAGGCATCGATGCCACAGCTAGGTACATGGGACCCGAGAAACAATGCCTTGGAAGCTGCAGAGCTCCCTTCTGATGCACAAGCTTAGCAGTGTGCATAGTATGTTTGTAAGAGCAGCAAACAAGTAATGCCATCGCCACCAACTATACAGCCTATAAGGAAAGCATTAAAGAATTAAGCATAAATAAGATGTGTGTTTGACAGAATGGTTAAGAAGATGTGGCTGAAGCTGAGGACCAGGACTCCAGCCTTAAGCGAGCAGCTTGCTTCTCACCATTCTTTCAACTCCTTCTTTGGAATTTGGTGTGAGCCTGGGCACAGTTCTCCAACAAACAAGACTATCTGGCAGGTTACAGATGATGCTTTCAAGGAAACATGAGCTTGCAGGCCAGTGTGAACCCAGATAAACACAAGTACCATAAACTCACATCAAAACAGTGAAGAAGCTATGTGGGAGCTGCTGAGATGGGCAGGCTCCTGACTTAGACACTGTGTTTAAGGTAGAGGGAGGCTTTTGGACATCTCCATGAGGGAGGGAAGGTAGCAACAGAAGGAAGTCCTACCTCACATCAGTAAAACAAATAATTAGGAAGGTGATGGTAAAATAATGCAAGAAATACACGTGTGAAGGTTGAAGAGTGGCTGCTTGCCACCACAGCACAAGTAGATAAAAACATGTGCATATATATGTACATGTGGTGTGTATGTGTGTATACATACATGTATGTGTATGTACGTGTGTACATGTGTATATGTGTGTACATGTGTGTATGTGTACATGTGTGTGTACATGTGTGTATGTACATGGTGTGTGTGTGTATTGACTTTTACTGAAATATAGCTAAGTCATGCTTGGAAATACCTTGTTTTAAACATATTTGTCTGAAAATTAAAATGGCATAAAACATGAATTAAGCTGTCAGGTCAAGAACTTAAAAAATAATCAATGGAGCAAATCCAAGGAACATGAAGGAAATCAGTAATAAAGATACAAGAGAGATCAATGAAAGAGAGAACACAGGAGAAGAAAAAGCCTACGAAACAATAGAAATGACCCACAAAATAAAGGCGTGGGGTTTTGTAAGATGTCTGGCGAGACCAACAAGGAACAAACACAAGTAAACAATATAGAGTCTAAACATAAAAAGGAGAAGGCACAGTAACTTCAGTTACAGTTACAATGCTGATTTAGCTTCAATTACTTACAATAGAAATAAGGAATTAATCAAAGGATATTATGAACAACTACACTAATGAATTTATAAATGTAGACAAAATGGATGCACTTAAAAAAAAACAAAAACAAACAAAAAACCCAAGAAACTAAGCACAATGCCGAGGCCCACAAACTACTCAAGAAGTTGCAACAGGAATTAAACCTTATTGTTCTCACAAAACCCAGCTCAGAGTTAACTCTAAGTTGTTTTGAAAAATAGAAAATAGTAAAATAGTATAAAAACAACAACAACAACAACAATGAAACGTCTGTCTTAGTTACCAAAGCTGTAATTTTTGTTGCCAAAGCAATAAAGATGAAAATGTGGAAGAAGGGTTGTAGGTTAATTTCACTTCTGAATGTAGATGCAAAAATTGCTAAATAAAGTATGGTCCTACTGAACCCAGAACTAAATAACACGACTTGGAGGGCTTTGGGAGGGCAAGACTGGAGCAAGATTTAATACATTGTTAGTGGACTTAGAAAAAAATCACAGTTCTCCTGATGGATGAAAAAAGGGCAGTTTACAAAGACTTTAAAATCTTACCAAACATTAGTGCCTAATCCACTGCCAACCACACTTCAAAGAAAAACCTCCTAAGATTGGAAACGGGGTTAGACCATCTTCGATGGCAGTTTAAGTCAATGTACAGGTGTCATGCAGACAGAGCAAAAAGCATTAAGAAGTAAAAGTAAAGTGACATGGAATTTCATGAAACATGAAAAAAGATAGGAAAACATGAGAATGAGCAAACATAGAATTATCATTCAATGAATTTCATACATTTCCCCAAGTTTATGGTAGATGTGCAAACCTGAAGGCACAAGAAGATCTAATGGAAATAAGACGTGCTTTCTGCACTACCCGGGGGTGGGTCCATACTGCATTGTTCTTGGTTCTCATCATAACTTAAAAGGGAAACTTACACAATGTCCGAAGCCCTTGACGTCCTGCAGATGAAGGCAGAGGATGTCCTCAAATTCCTTGCTGCAGGAGCCCACTTAGGTGGCACCAACCTTGACTGTTAGATGGAGCAGTGCATCTACAAAAGGAAAAGTGACATTATCTACATCATAATCCGAAGAGGACCTGGGAGAAGCCGCTGCTCGCAGCTTGTGCTGTTGTTGCCATTGAGAACCCTGCTGACGTCAGCGTCATCTCCTCCAGGAACACTGGCTGGTGTGCGAGTGAGCGACCTGTGCTAAAGTTTGCTCCTGCCACAGCAGCCACTCCAATTGCTGGCTGCTTCACACCTGGGACCTTCACTAACCAGATCCAAGCAGCCTTCAGGGAGTCAGGGCTTCTAGTGGTGATTAATCCCCGGACTGACCACCAGGCCCTCCCAGAGGCCTCTTAAGTCAGCCTGTCTGCCATTGCTCTGTGTTAACACAGAGTCTCCCCGGCGCTATGTGGACCCATGCAACAACAAGGGAGCTCACTCAGTGTGTCTGATGTGGTGGATGCTGGCTTGGGAAGTACTCTGCATGAGCACCCATGCGAGGTTAGGCCTGATTTCTACTTCCACAGAGACCCAGAGGAAATTGAGAAGGAGGAGCAGGCTGCTGCCGAGAAGGCTGTGACCAAGGAGGAATTCCAGGGTGAACAGGCCACACCAGCACCTGAGAAAGGAATGAAGAAGGAGGAAGAAGCAGAAGCAGAAAGAAGAGGAAGAAGAGGAGGAGGAAGAGGAGGAAGAGGAGGAGGAGGCAGATGAGGAGGAGGAGAGGAGGAGGAGGCAGAGGAGGAGGAGGCAGAGGAGGAGGACAAGGAAGAGGAGGAAGAGGAGGAGGAGGAGGAAGAGGAGGAGGAGGAGGAAGAGAAGGAGGAAGAGGAGGAGGAGGAAGAGGAGGAGGACAAGGAAGAGGAGGAAGAGGAGGAGGAAGAGGAGGAAGAGAAGGAGGAAGAGGAGGAGGAGGAAGAGGAGGACAAGGAAGAGGAGGAAGAGGAGGAGGAAGAGGAGGAGGAGGAAGAGGAGGAAGAGGAGGAGGAAGAGGAAGAGGAAGAGGAGGAGGAACACCACCACCACCACAACAACGAACTCCCCAGAGGCCCGTCCGAGCATCAGCCACCAGAGAGTGACTCAGCGTTGGGTACAAACACTGAAGATGTGGACAGCATTGTTTTCCTTCTCTCCTGCCTGTCCTTCCTCTCTGTCCTCAGACATCCAGGATAACAGGGTGGCAGCCAGCACTTACATTGTTATACACACTTCCTGGCCTTTCCTGAATAGCATTTCCAGCACTTTATTTGTAGAGTTCTTATTTTCCCACTTTTAAGTTCAGGGCAATTTCTTGTGAATCCTAGCATGGTTCTGGGATCAGCTAAAAGTCCTTTTGGTCATCGGTTGAAGCACAGTGGGGAGGGTACCCTTTGTCTTCCTGATCTTTGGGGATCAATTCTACCTGCTGTGCCTCCCCTCAGTTCTTGTTTTATAGAGGAGGTGCATAGAGGCTCTGCCTCCTCCATTATATCCCAATCCCAGCACCATAAGGGTCCCACCCAGGACAGGGAAATCAAGGCCAGCAGAGACATAGGAACCTCATCTGGCATGTGAAGAAATCAAGGCCACGAAGATGCAATGACCCTGGAAGCCAGTCTTTCTGGTGTTAACCCACAAGCAGCCACTATGGCCTTCCTGACATGAGGACAGGGTAGCCTTTATGCTATGGATCCCTCCTCTCTGGGTTTCCACGCCCAGGGCATGTGAACAAACAGGCAAAGACCAGAAGGGGTGAGAGGAGTCTGAACGCTGGGCGGCCCCTCTAGGGCGGCAGAGGCTCTGGAGAGGCCAGTATTTTCTGTTCTAAATATGGACTAAGGGAGACAGTTATTTTTAGGAAGTAAATGGTAATGATTAGACTTTTAAGATTTAAGTATTCATTTAGTCATAAAAGCTGAAGTCACATGATACAAAAAAAAATAGTCTTTTCCTCCCGGTGATGACAGGGTCCTTTCAAGAGCAGTGATTGTCCTTATGAATGCGATCAGACCTCCACCCCAGGGTCCCAGAAAGAAAGGGCAGCAGCTGACGTCACCGTCCTGCTTGAAGGAGGCTACTGCTCTGTGACTAAGGGCATGCTGCCACTCCCAAGGTTCTCCTCCTCAGTGACCCTGTGTCTCCCCAGCTCCTCCTGACATTGCTCTCCCTGTGATGAAAACATGAAGGAGCTGTGCACTGTATTTGCAGGAGCAGACTCGAAGCATCAGGGGATGCTGTGTGTTGTTAGGCCGTGAAAACAGCTGGGTGTTTATGAGTCTCAAAACTCTGAAGCTTTGCCGGGGCAATGAAGTCATCTGAAGAGCATCACCAGTTCCAGTTGGCTGAAATAATTAGTCCGAAAGGGAGCCATGATGTGGGGGATAAAAAAAGAAAACAAACAGTTTAATTTGAGGAATCTGCCTTGGGGTGTGCAAAAGCCCCATAATTACATGCCGTCAGCCCTGTTTGGAAGCAGTTCCAGGCGTGGGTGTGAGGACATGGCGTGTTGGGGGGCTCAGAGAGAAGGAAGTTTCTGCAGAGGTATACAGGCATCAGGGACTTCCTGAGGAGAGCAGTCTGAGAAGCTGGCAGGTCCGGCTTCTCATCCCACCACTCACTGAATTAAGATTCGCTTTACACTCAGGCATCATTGGCCAGGTAGACTGGTTTGAAAACGCGTGCCTTCTTAATGCAGGCAAGATTGCTATAATGACGTGCCAAGAGTCATAAATAATTCACGGGGAGCCTCAGAAGGCTGCCTCTAGTGTAAATAGCCAAGTAAGAAGCTAGCCTCCAGAGAAAGTTTATGAGGATCTTAGGCTCAGCAAACAGGTTGGGCCCTGAAGGCAAGTAAGCCATGGGAGGACCTATGCAGGCAAGAGTTGTTTGGTGGTGTGGGAGCGAGGTAGACATGTTGAGGCCCCACTTGTCTGTGCTGTAGTTAGTGAAGGCACTAAGGAGAAGTGAGGGACTTGGGTTCTAGATGGCCATACATGATGAGCTCCTCAATTTTTATTATCAACTTGACACAAACCAGAGTCACCTGAGATGAGCAAATGGTAATTTAAGAGTTTGTCTCAATCAACTGGCCAAGGGCCATGTCTGAGAGAAATCGGTTTAATTTTTTCCTTTTATTTATTTTAATATAGTGTTTTTATTAATTCTTTGAGACTTGATGATTAATGTGGGAAGGGCTGGCCCACTGTTGGCAGCACTGTCCCTGGGCAAGTGGGCCTTGGTTATCTAAGGAAGTCTACCGAGCATCGATCAGTGAGCTACTTTTGACCCTGCTTGAGTTCCTGTCCTGACTTCCCTCAGTGATGAACCTGGAAATGTAAGCTGAAATAAACCCTTTCCTCCCAAGTATCTCCTGATCATAGTATTTATTATAGCAACAGAAAGCAAATTAGAACATATGAATTAGCAGGGTTGTGGGGTAAGATTTGTGGAGATAGATGAGTGAATGAAGGACGACCAGGGCAGGGTGGTAGATGAAATCACCTGAAGGGAATGGTACAAGGAACCAGGCAATGGCATAGAGGTTTCTCCCACTAGGGAGAGTCACCATCTTGTATATCTGGAAGATTCTCTGCAGTGAAATCCACAGTGAGAAATGTCTGAAAAGCCCCACTTAGATCCACAGTGAGGAGTACCTAGGGGGTCTCTCCTCCAGTAAAAAAGAAAAAAGGACATTTGAGAATGTCCCAGCAGAGTCACATTGAGGGATATATCAACATCCCTCTAGAGACAGAGTCACAGGGAAGGGTACCTGGGAGTCCATCCTGAGTTGGAGCCACTCTAAGATACATCTGGGGGTGACTCACCAGTCACAGCCACAGCACCTCAGTGAGGGACATTTTGAGATTTCTCTTGAGTCACAGCCATCACGAGGGATGGCCAGGATGTGTTGTCTGACCTCTGGACTCAGCCATCAAGCAAGCAACCTGACATAACTTTCTTCATGTTTCCTGATGATGGATTGGTAATTCAGGATATGTTGTGTGTGGCTACTAGGCAATGTCCAGGTCTTGGAATGTCTTTAGTGGGCATTCCTCATCAATCCTCTGAGCTCCATAGGGTTCTTGAGGAAAACTGGGCATCTCAGCTGAGGAGTCACTGTATCCATTTGCCCCCAAACCCTTAGGATCTTCTGATATCACTATTTTCTGTTCAGCTGATGATGAGCTTAGGTACACTTTTCAGTTCAGTGCCTGGAATTTTCTAAAATTGTGAGAACCAGATAACAGATGGTGAACTCCCAGTGAGCCTCTGGGAGGCCACACACTTTCTAGAGGAAGGGCAAGTAATACAGACAGGTGGAAAGTGAAAGAAGACAGCCTTCCCCTACATCTAGCCCCCCAACCAAGCCAATCTGGCTAAAACTGAGTGCAAATGCAGCCAATGCTAAGGGGAGTGGTCCAGTCTCCCCAGATACCCATTGACAAGGGAGAGTTAGGATCCCTAAGGCAAGTTGCTAATATTTCCTAGATGGTGCATCCTAGACCTGAAACTGCAGGGTGAATTCCAATGTACCTTAGAGAGCTGAGTATGGCTACTCACCTTCAGTGGTGTAGCAGGAGGATGGTGGGAGGGTGAGGAATATGTTCTCATTCTTTCCTTCATACTAACAGATAATTAAGATACAAAGTCAACCAGTCATTAGAAAAATGAAGAGTAAGCCTTGGGTCTCTCCCCTCGCGTGACTGTAAGAAAGAATATACATGAGATGTGTTCATATTTCTGTTCCTTGGTGTAGCCAGGAACTGTGGGTGCCTCTGCGTTTGTAGAATAAGCAGTGCGGGCTCTCAACAAGAGGCAGACTGCATAGCATACCACACGTGAACTGTAGTGGACTCAGGCTCACTGCAGTCCTGTGATTGTGTCAGAACCACGAGTTGTATGATCTTGAAGCCTGAGAAGGAGTGAGATACTGAGAACCTCGAGGTTCTGTGTGTGAGGTTTGAGACACAATACTATCCTATCCGTGAGCTGTCAGGTTCTATGAATTCAGGGCTCCAGAACCTGCTCACCTCTGAAGTCACTGGAAGACATATCTAGAGAGGTATTTAGGTCTTGGCACCATTTACCAGTGGTGGGATTTGGAAAACTACAGAATTTCCTTAAGCCACAGAATCCAGATCTGTAAAGGGCCGCACCACAGAGCCATGGAAGGCTTAGTCCCTTGAGCTGAAGTTTCTTCAGGAACAAATGATGGGCATTTTCTCATTTGTGTGGAAGGGAGAGATAATGATAAATGTGATTTGATAATGGTGTGCAAAACAGGATTCCCAACCTTCGTCTTTATCTCCTTTCCCACTTTGTGGGTTTGATGGAGCTTCCTGTTCCCAACTTGATAACACATTGAGCTCTTTTCCTTTCTCAATTTCTCTTTTGTCCTAATTAGCTTTAACTGTCAACTGACACAGCCTGGAGTCATCAAAAAGCAAGTCTCAGTTGAGGGACTATCTAGATCAGATTTGCCAATGGACCTGTATCGAAATAGTATTTTGATACTTTTGATATTTGATGTAGGAGGACCCAACCCTTTGTGGACGGTACCATTCCCTGTGCAAGCAGTTTTGAAGTTTGAAGTTTGATCCTGTGGGCCCGTTCCTGTGTTGCTGATATCCCTTCCCTCCCAAGTCCAATGGGGGAGGGCGGGGAGAGAGAGAGAGAGAGAGAGAGAGAGAGAGAGAGAGAGAGAGAGAGAGAGAGAGAGAGAGAAAGAGTATGGGGTTAGGGAGATTCTAACCTGTGGTAAGTCCCTTTCTCTCCAAATGCTCTGAGATCCCACAAACTTTAGGACCAACCAAATATGAAGCCCCTTTCAGTTGTATTCTTTCTTTATGCTGGTGCTTTGTGCAATGGTGAACAGAAGGGAAGGAGGAAGTTCTTGCTTGGATCTGAGATATTAGAGATGGGGCCTGGCTTTGGGGTCTCTGCATTACTTTGATTCATACGGGAAGATGGAAATTTTGGCAACAGAAGGGCTTCTAGGAGTCATAGCCTTGGGAAGTTCCGAAACTCTTCCAGGAGAGTTGGCCCTACTAAGAAATAGTTATTTGGTAGAAGTAATGGTGGCAGCGGGGGGGGGGGGGGGGGGTTTGGGGGGTAGCTCAGCTTGGCTGGAACATGGGAATCAGGTAGTTCACTGTGGGGCTTTCTAGACCCAACTGGGTCTGGGAGAGAGGTGTGTTCTACAGTATCAGCACCAATTCTAACTGAACAAGGTGGAACATATGGCCAGATAAATGGTTCTTTTGTCCCGCTCTGCTACTTGTGAGAGGTGAGAACTGAAAGACTAGGCTAGACTTAGTATTTAGACTCAACAAATTGGGTAGGCAGGTGGAAGTGGTTTCCCAGGAGGCTGGTGAACACAGCAGACACATGACCGTGCCAGAGCATCAGTCCCAGACCCTCCAGATGCCACCCCAAAAGCTGGAATTTGTCAAAATGGTGGGAGCGTTTAAGAGCCTGAGCCCTAATCTATATCATTTGCAGAATTAAATTCCTGAGAAAGCACAAAAGACCCAGGGATGATAATGATGAAACAAGAATTCATAAGTGGGGCTGGAGAGATGGCTCAGTTGTTAAGAGCACTGACTTCTCTTCCAGAGGTCCTGAGTTCAATTCCCAGCAACCGCATTGTGGCTCACGACCATCTGTAATGAGATCTGACGCCCTCTTCTGGTGCGTCTGAAGACAGCTACAGTGTACTTACATATAATAAATAAATTAATTAAAAAATTCATAAGTGATAAAAGATTTCCCTTAGAATCCTGAAGCAGAGAATACTTTAGTCAAGACAGAAAGACGGGTGAGAGAAGGGAGATTAGGAAGTGTGCTGGGTCAGTATTGCAGGGTATGTAGATGTCAGGACTGGTAATGAGTAGAACTGGAAGGGTTATTATTGAAGGCAAATAACATACTCTCCTTGGGGTAGGTGACAAGGTCTTTCTACACAATGGAAAGGAAAGGAAGTGGTCAGAAACACCGAGAATGCGCAAAAGCAGAAATGTTAGTGCACGCTGTGATCTCACAGGGGCAGCCGTGCAGTGGGAAACTCTTCACCTATCTGACTAGAAGAAATGAAAATGCCTACTGCCGGGCAAACCATCACTGGTGCATAAACTCTTTCAAGTACTTTTGGAGACGTGTGAATTGGACCTGTAGCTGGAAAAGAAATGTATTGGTATTAACTGAATTTAAATTATATTGATTCTATGATCCATCCATCCATCCACTTCTTTCTTCAGGATTTACCCTGTGGACATTTAAACAACAGATGGGGTAAGCGAAGAATGGGGCAAATTATCCAGCAGAGAAGCAACACAGGACTGAGGAGATATTGACTTGGGGAAGATGGACCTTCAGATATGCCCCAGAGTAGTGACAATGTGTCCGAGAGGTGTACACAGTGCTTGTGTGGGGTGCTACAGGAACTGGTTGGCCCTCTGTCCTCTTCCAAGCTGCATTCATTACTTTTATGACAACTTAACCCAAGCTAGCTTCATTTCAGAAGAGAAAAACTCAATTGAGAAAAGATCACCATGAGATTTGCTTGTAAGCAAGTCTGTTAGCCATTTTCCTCATTAACGCTAGATGTGGGAGAGACCAGTCACTGTGGGTGTGCCCCTTCTGGGCAGGTGAGCTTGTGTACTATAAGGAAGTAAGCTGAGCAAGCCATAAGGAATAAGCCAGTTGTGGTGATCGGCCCAGAGAGTGGCACTATTAGGAGATGTGGCTTTGTGGAAGAAGCGTGTCACTGTGTGGTGGACTTTGAGACCCTCCTCCTAGCCACCCGGGAGACAGTCTGCTCCTTGTTTTCCTTTGGATGAAGATGCAGAACTCTCAGTTTCTCCTGTGTCATGCCTTCCTGGACACTGCCAGGCTCTCACCTTGATGATACTGGACTGAACCTGCAAGGCAGCCCTAATTAAATGTTGTCCTTTATAAGAGTTGCCTTGGTCATGGTGTCTGTTCGCAGTAGTAAAACCTAAACTAAGACACCAGTAAACTGCATTCCTCCATGGTCTCTGCTTCGGTTCCTGCCTCCAGACTTCTACCTTGTGTTCCTGCCCTGACTTTTCTCAGTGATAGACTATAATCTGTGAGGTGAAATAAACCCCTTCCTTCCCTAGTTGCTTTTGGTCATGGTGTTCATCACAGCCACAGAGACCAACTAAGACACCAGTGCTGCTGAAAATTCTACCAAAGAACAAAAGAGCATGAAACAGACTGGAAAAAAGAGGCCAGCAACCAGATACTGGTGAGTGAAGCCTCAGACTACGCAGCTTGCTGGCTCCAAGGCGCACTTTAAACAGTATTCTCTGTGGAGCTCTAAGTGATTGTTAAGTGTAATTAAGTGACAGAGGTTTGTTTGTTCTAATTGTTATTGTTTTTAAATATCAATTTGAAAAAGGCATCCAAACCTTCATTATCAGTGGAAGAGGTACACTAATGTTTTTTATAGAGAGGAAGGCAAAAGTCTGTTTTTACACTTTGCTTTTCAGTTTTGAAATGCACCTAAAGACAGAGCCTAGAAGTGGATATGTTAGGTTTGTGAGAAGGTAGCCAGGACATGGATATTTCTGTGTCAAGATGCAAGCACGTTTCAGCCATGGCCGAGTGTTAAGACGTGATGCTACATAATCTTCATGAAAGACCAGCTCAGGGGCTTGTCCAAGGGCATCTCCTGTGGAGAGATAGTCAAGGCTCCTCTGTTCCAGTTAGAGGAGTGGGCTTTAGCTCCTCAGAGGAGGTCAGGAAAAGTCCCACCCTGCTTTGAGGGTAAAGGATTCCAGACGAGGCAACACATAGATAGGGTTGAGGTGTTTCCTACAGGGGCTCAAGCAGGGGTCCTGGTATAATTTCCCTTATGGGACAGGCATGTGTTCACAACAAAGAACAAAGGTCCTGCCCCACCTGTCAAAGGTCCACACGAGGACTTGGCTGGGGGTGGGGGGAGAAGGAAGCCTGTGAGTCCTGTGGCTTAGACTCTTAGTCCTTGGATTTCTCATGGGTCTCTCAGGCTTTGGAATACGCCTAGAATGCAGCCTTTCTCCATCTTGGCAATATAGCAGTTCCTGTCCCAGGGTGAGGTTCCTGTTAACAAGGCCTAGCGCAGATAGCATCTCCATGGGTCTATAACCAGGACACAAGCTGTTGGGCAGGGACTGTGGATTACTTGTCCCCAAGAAGTAGCCTGAGTATAGGGCCAGGGAGGCCTCCATATCCTCTTCTAATCTCCTCTTCTACACACGTTTCCTATAATGACTGAGGTCTGAGCCAGAGCCCTCTTCTTCACCCCTGGTCTCCTTGGCACAGACATTCAGCCTAGAGTGCCCCCTGCCCCGGTTGGCCACACAGCCTGTGTATCTCCTCTCCTGCTGTTCCCTGAGGTCTGTGATCTATACCCACACCCATTATCTGCTCTCTGCCACTGAGCCCTTCACCTCTGGAAGCTAACCTGTGACATTCACATCTCCCTCTGGTCCCCAGTACCATCACCCCATGCCCTGCCAACCTGCTATACTATGAAGCCCCATGGAGACCCCATCCAAGTCCCACACAGCAGCTTCTTGCCTTCCTTCCTTGGTAACTTCACATTCATGACATTTTCATGGCTCTCTTCACTCAGTGGCTTCTGCCATGGGTCTGTCTCATGAACCTCTCACTTGGCAATTCTAGTGGAGTTCATAATCTTGAGCCCTATTGCTCTCAAGGTCTGGCTTCAGCTCATCCGCCCATCCCCATAGTTTCTTCCTCAGGACCCAGGACTGGAAATCCTTGCCCTGTGGGCAGGTAGCTGTGGTCTTACTTGTCCTAGCTCCCTGTTTCTTGAATTTGTATCCTATCTTTCTACTACATGGGAGAATGCTGTGGTTTTCCCAGAGATACTATATGGAGTTCTGACAGGAGCAGGGTTCTGTATGACCTTGAAGGTAGAGATGGAGGTAGGCTAGAGACTGGGACGAGTGCGGTTATAAAGCAGCTTTCCCCAGGAAGCTTAAATTTGTGTTGGTGACGACGCAGATCCCACTTCTCAAATATATGGATATGTTGCTCTGGTTTTGTAATGTGGCTCAGTGATGGCTGCATTTTCCAAGTACCTTCATCCTTACCACATGCTCACTTGCCTCCAGAACCCCTCAAAAGTCCTCTGTGTTGCGTTTTACCTTCGCTCTTCCAGTCTTCTTTTAACTGGCTGGTCTCTTGCCTCCAGAAGTAACCACCTTGGTGTGACTGGAAGAGAGGCCATACCTTGGGGGATTTGGTGTTTTGGTGTGTGTGTGTGTGTGTGTGTGTGTGTGTGTGTGTGTGTGTGTGTGTACCATTCTTCTAGTCTTTCATAGGCCATCAGCCTAAAGACAATTGGTTGAAAGATGCAAATGAGATTAATGACACTGTCCCAGTCACCAGCAATTTCTCAAACATTCTGTTGAAGTAGTGTTCTATTTTCAGAAATGGGAAGATGTCTCCCTGGCTGCTACCACAGCAGCCTCTTGAAGCCTCAGGCCTTGAGCAGGAAAGTAGGTCATTTAGCCTCAGACAATGATCTCGCTAGAGACCAGGAATGGAAAATTCAAGAAACATGTTCATCCAAATGCCTTTTATTCTTGTATTTTTTTTAAAATGGTTTCATTAAAAAGGCAAGGAGAGCTGTTGGCCATTACTTAATTATGTTGTTCAGCACATAATTATTGGATACATTGACTGTGGCTTACACTGAGTCCTGGGAAAGTTGCACTGTAGTTGGGGAAAGACAGAAGGACAAAGGCAAGCATGCTAAAGTAAACAGCCAAAAAAGAAGATGGGAATAGAGACTCAAGAGAAGCATATATATATATATATATATGCATGAACCAGGATCCTCACATACCCCAGGAGGCTAGAACCTTCTGGATAGGATAGCCTCGAGGAGGAAAATAGTGCCATAAGAATCAAGCTCGCAGCTGAGCAACACCAAATTCCCAAGAGACTCACTGAGCTCCTGTCTGCCCTCTAAGAGGTCTGTATGTTGGAGTCACAATAACAGCAGAGTTCTGTCCCAGAGGGTAGGAGCAGGACAAATGGGATCCAGCCATCCCCAAATGGCCCATGTTTCAGCAGCAGCTCAACATGGCAGCCTGTGATTTGAACTGCAGACTGCTCAGGGGAGTTCACACAGACATGCATCACCCTTACGTCCAGCTGGGATACAGAGAGGATGAGTTATACCACACCCTTCCCTTAGAACAGAATTCTGGAGAACATCCTCGAATGCACGTGGAGTCAGCCCTCCACTGACCACTGACCACTGAGAGAGACATGTCTGGTAGTTTCAGCCCCTGAGGCCTTCGCCACCAACTGTGGCAGTGTTATTAATTGGTACAAGAACCTTTCCCAGGATTTCAGGGACTATCAGAAAGAACTCTTACTACACAGTTATTCTAAGACATATAATTAGCTGAAAGTATGACACAGTGCACACATAAACATATAATTCTTGGGACTTCCTAAGAAAACTGAGAGCTCTGAGTTAATCACTATCCATTTATAGCCCCAGAGAGAAGTTATGTCCATTTTTTTGAGGAGACATGAGGGGTCCTGGGGGACATCCTTATTCTCGAGGTTTCTCTACATAACACATTTGAGAAGCTGTTAAGGCATCCAAGGATGATCATAAATGAGTGGAATCTTTTTTCTCACTACAATACCACATAAGTCTGCTTCCCACTTACCTGTGACTCAGGCTGAGCCATCTCCCTCATATCTCTATGTCTATATCTCTATATAGCACCTCTCTCTACCTCTTTATCTATCTCTCTGAGTATATTAAGATCTAGATCTTCTGTTTGTTTAGGATTTATGTGGCATCCACTAAACCTTTTATTTCCTATTATTTCCCAAAGGGAATTGGACCTCTTCTGAACTCCCCATCCCTCGCCTTAATAGGCACAGTATTGACTCTTATAAATCACCAAAGGGCCTACAGCCAAAAGACATGTGTGTGGAAAGACAGTCTTACTCCTTGTGGTCCGTGATGTGACTTGCCCTCTGCTTTACTATGGTCTGCCTCAATTTCCCATCTGTCAAATGGGGAGATTCTGGGACCCATCTCTTTGAGCTTTGTATGACTAGATAGGTTAACCCGATTAGCCACAATTGGTTCTTTCAATTTCTAACTTAGTAGAATGTGACCTCCTCTCCCTTGCACTAGATGGACACCTGAAAAACCAGAGGTGGTTCCTTTTATCTGCTTAGGTATGAGGCTACATATAGAATGCAGGAGTGAAAGACAGAGGTCAGGGCTAGAGGCTCAGAGGCTCAGAGTCCATGTTGTTTCTGCAGAGGACCCAGGTTTGGTTCCCAGTACCCACACTGTAGCTCACAACTGCCTGTAACTCCAGCTACAGAGATTCAGTGCCCTCTTATGATCTCCATGGCACTGCATACACACAGTACACATTGTACTCATAATATAGATACATAATATAAGAAAATAATGTTTAAAAAGACAGAGGTCAGAATAGGACTGAGCAAGCAAAGACCTTTGCCCTTGACTACTGGGCACCAGCCTAGGGAGTCTTTCCTGTGACGATGGTTGCAGCCTGTAGCCCCTGCTGTAGCCCCAGGATGCTGTCTCCCTACACTGGACTCTCTAATAACCCATGCTGTTTGCACCCCATTTCAGCTTTGATCTGTTCTCTGGGAGGGGTCTTCCCTTTGAATCATTTAAATCAGACAGTGCCAACCGTTCTTATGCCCAGGTATCCAGGTAGACAACCTCTTATCTGGTGATAGGTCCCTGATGTCCACTACTTTCTTGAAACTCAAAGCAAGAACACTTATAAAATGAATGAGTTCTACCAAATGTCCCACCCCAAAGTCTCCCCCCAAGAACCCACATGCATCCTGGTTATTTGGTATCTGAGCCAAACGTCCCAACTTCACGGTGAAGTTCTTGAGCCTGTACAGAAGGCTAGGGTGGTGGTGGTAGTGGGGTGGACCCTCACTAAGGAGGGGACAATAGCTTGCTGTTCACAGGTGGCTTGATGGCTAAACATTTTAGTACAGATCTGTAGAAGTGACAGGAAGCGTGGGGTCTGACTACAAATCAAACTGCTAGTCTAGTGGCCGTATGCAAGAGGAAAGGAACGTTTCAGGGGCAGTGTCAGGGGAGAGGCTGTTCACATGACTGGGGACTGGCTCCAGGATGGAACTGCAAGCCCTGCCTGGGGACGTGGGCTGTCCTGAGTTCTGTGCAGTTATTTCCTCACATGACAAACCCAGGGGGGGTGATAGCCTTATCCCACAGGGCCATCAGGAGATCGACACCATCCATCATCCTGCCCATAGTCTTCAAAGTATGAGATAGGGCAGTGAGCATGAGATCTGAGCATGCAGACGGTCCACTGGAACCCACACAGAGTTCCTCCTCCTTAGGGGCACTCGGAGTCTCCACCTCAGCAAGTCCCAGATTTTAGTCTCTGTTTAGAGGAAGACAGAATCAGGGCCAGGTGCTCAGGAAAGGATAGCTTTGGGGTGGAGGCGGTGCCCTCTCTCTGACGTGTTTATCTGCTCCTCAGAGCCTGTGTCAAACACCTGTTCTTTTTGCTGGGAGAACTGAGCTGGAGGCCTCTAAAGGCCATCTCTGAAGTCAGGCCTTCATACACCACCTAAGGTCAGCAGAGGGGACAAGGAAGTACCTATCAATCGAGTGCTTTGGGTTTATTTTTGTTGTTGTTGTTTTGTTTTTTTGTTTTAAATGGTCAAAATGCCCACAGCCCACTGGTTTCCACCAAATTCTGGCAGAGCATAGCCTTTCTGAGACTATTGGTGATTGTTTAATTAGCCTCATGAGACTGGAGCTTTGCAGACCCATCCCATGGAGCTCAGATGGCTGCTGCACTGACTGCTCCTTGCTCGGGGATTGGTAATAATGCTAGAGCACACCACTGGGCCCTTTAAAGATCAACTAGAATATCTCAGAAGCTCAGGGCGAGCCTGCCTGTCTGGCATCATCAGACCACTTTCAGAAACGTTCTAATTGGTAGATTTTTGTCTGCATTTATCCTTACCAACTTAAAAAGTGAACTTTTCTCTTTGTACTTAGCTGACTTGAAGCAAGAAGAGCTTGCCTGGCTGCTGTTGTCTGGTCCAGAGGCGGGTCATCCTGTCCTGCCTCTCTTTTATGTGACATTCTCTTTGTGAACAGGTGTGAGGGCCCAGCTTTGAAACTCGAGCTTCCAGCCTGGCCTGGAGCAGGGGAACCAGGGGCCTGGGGCAGCTGCTGTGCCTCCCCTTCAATCCCTGCTTTCCCTCAACCTCCTTCTCCTCTTCTTTTGCTTCCTCTCATACTCCTGTTCGTTCTCTCCCACCCTCCCCCTTTGTCTTCTGTTCCTCCTTGTCTTTGTCCTTCTCTACTCTCCTTCTTGATCCTCCTCCCTCCCCCTCCCCTTCCTCTGCTCTCTCACCTCCCCCTGCTCCTCCCCCTGACCCCCCTTCCCCTGTTCCTGCCACTGGAGCATCAGCCTGGCAGAGGCTGTGGGAGCATGAGCAGGCTAGGCTCACTGCACCGCGAGAGCAACTCTGTGGACCTGTCTGGCCCAGGGTCAGGAGGTCATAGAGGTGGGCGGGGCGCGGGCAGCAGATTGGGAGCCCCCTGCCCCAGCAGCGTCATTTAGACAAACAAGCAGATGGCAGGTGTCAATGGGGACAAAGAGCCATCTGCGCAGCGAGGCTGCCCCACTGTCTCTCACAGGGACTTCATTAAGCCCGACGTCAGATAGCTGTGCTTCAGTCAGAACCAGCAGGGCCCTCGCTGGCTAGAAGAGAGGCTGTAGCTCTGAGCTCTACCCAGCGCTATGCCTGCCAGGCCAGACACAGGCCACAGGGGCGGGGCCTGTGTGTTCACAGTAGGGCTCCTGTCTGCTTTCAAAGGGCCAGCCTTGCAGACTGTGGTAACCTAATGGCTGCCAGAGGCAGGTCTGGTGATGGAATTTAGCATCTCAATGGCTCCCCCTCTAGCATCCAAGGCTGCCTTCTGGGTACACATCCTTGCACCTACGCTCCCAGGTAGCTGCACAGCCAAGTCCTAGATATATAAAGCTGACACTGGGCTGAGGCCCAGTAGAGCATACAGCTCCCCAGGAGAATGGGATCAGAGGCTGTGGTCCAGGCAGCTCTTGCAGGGCTGGGGGTTGGAGGGAATCAAGAATGATGTAGCACCCTGACTCTTCCTAGCTAGTATCTTTCACTAACTAGTATCTGTCATGAAGGAGAGGCTCTGGATTTGGGCATTGGTGAGAAAGGCCCCAATCCAGGTGCCGTCTTGACCAAAGTCTCTTCATCAGGATGGAAATGTAAGCACCTATGCTGGTTGGTTGTTTCAAACCTGACAAAAACCTGGACTTAACAGGAAAGAGAGAATCTTAACTGAGAAGACGGCCCCACAGATTGGTCTGTTGATAAGTCTCTGAAGTTATTGACTTGATTCATGATCGATGTGTCCAGCTTTCTGTGGGCAGTTCCCGTCCTGGGCAGGTGGTCCCAGAAAGCAGGCCGAGCGAGCTTCCTGTACCACCACAATCAGAGATCTGGGCAAGAGCAGCCAGTCGGCATGACAGGAATGCCAATAAGCTCAGTAGCACCTTTCCCACCAGATGACCATGCATTTCAGTGTGTGAGATTACAGCACCCGCCAGCCTTTCTCTCTGTGAGGAAGAGAGCAGGGCAACCTCACATAGGTTGCACCTGACGGGGCAGGGCAGACCCAAGGATAGCAGTGCAGCCTGGGCCATCAAGGGAGGCAGCACGTGGCCATACTTTCTAAAGCATCCTGGGAAGAATGTAGGACGATCAGGGTGAGACCTGCTCCTGGCAAGGGTCTGGGTAAATTCTGGAAAACTGTGGACAAAACACAGAACCACGTGGAGCCCCTGAGGTGGATGGATTGGCGATGATCCCTGGACTCTGGTGCTAGAGACAGGAGGGACTCATGAAGAAGAGAAAAGGGAGGTGGTGCAAGAGACAGAGGGTGCCATTGTGTAGAGCTGTAAGCCCTGGGAAAGGTTGCCTTCCATTTTAAGTGTACAGAGCAGGGAACAGGCCTTTTAGATAAACTTCATGAGACTATAGCTTGGTTCGTCATGTTATGGGCTCTCATAGGCACTATCCTCATCCAATCAGGATACCATTGCCCAGCAGAAAGCCTCTATCCATCACCCATGCCTCTGCAGCCTTCTCAAACCACACCCTCCAAAGTGAGCACCATGCATTTTATGGAAAGGAGGTCCTGAGACGGGGCACTAATGTCTGCTTCCCTCCAGTCAGCTGTGTGTGGGAGACTCATGCCGCCTCACACACTAGCACATCATTGCCTTTCCCTGACAAACAGTGTTTCATTTGCTCACTTGGTGATACCCAGGAATACAATTTCTGGCTCATGTGATAACTTCGCATCTGTCCTTTGAGGAGTCGTCAAACTATGACAGGTTTTAAGCAGGACTGTCTTAGGGTTTTACCGCTATGAACAGACACCATGACCAAGGCAACTCTTATAAGGACAACATTTAATTGGGGCTGGCTTACAGGTTCAGAGGTGCAGTCCAGTATCATCTAGGTGGAACATGGCGGCATCTAGGCAGACATGGGGCAGGAGGAGCTGAGAGCTCTACATCTTCATCTGAAGGCTGCTAGGAGAAGACTGGTTTCCAGGCAGCTAGGACAGGGCCTTAAAGCCCACACCCACAGTGACACACTTCCTTAACAAGACCACACCTACTCCAACAAGGCAACATCTCCTAATAGTGCCACTCCCTTGGCCAAGCATATGCAAACCATGACAAGGACTATAGAGATGTGCTATAATTCTTAGTGTAGATATGCCTTTTTATTTTATACACCCAGCACCCAATTTTGAAAGCTGGATGGGGTGTAGCAAGGAATGGCTTGTTCCTTCTTGCTTGAAATGTACATTTAACCAAGGAGACATGAGAAGCTAAGGGGCATGGAGCATGTCTGGAGTTCTAAGTCATCTACTGGTGCTATGTGAACTCCTCATGACTGTGACTTCTGATAAGGTGGCCGTGGGCTGGGGTCTGATATGGTGGCTCTGGGATTCAAGCATGATATTCACTGACTTCTGTCTGGAAGCTCCTGAAAGCTGGGGCAACAGTTTTCTGTCCAGCACCTACCGTGAATGTATGAATCCTATGCTTGATCTTAGGCAGAGCAATAAATATATCATAAATATGTAAATACACAAATGAGCAAGCCTTGTCTGGATGCATGCGAGTAGAGTATGGGATGCCCAGGAGGAAGCTCACTCAAAGGGCTACCACGAAGCTTGGGCAATTGGAGGACTGAGTGAAGCTGGGGGCCGATCTTGTGTTCTACAGTGGAGGGAAAGAAGGGCCTCTAGCTGCTGTCTGGGTTCACCACCAGTGTATAAGAATGAGGGTACGTTGGCTGGCAAAGAAATCAGAATAGCAAAGGAAATAGTAGAGTCTGTCTAGAAATTAGTAAGATTTAAAAGACGGTAGAGGAAGGGAAGGAGAGAGAGGGAAAGACAGAGGGGACAGAGAGAGGAGAGAGAGGAGAGAGAGAGGGGAGAGAGAGAGAGAGAGAGAGAGAGACAGAGACAGAGAGACAGAGACAGAGACAGAGAGACAGAGACAGAGACAGAGAGGGAGAGAGAGAGGAGTCAGTAAAACTCAAAACTGATTAGTTGAAAAGATTAATTAACCTTGTGTTATCTTTTGTCAAACCAAGCACAGAGAGATGGAGATGGACTGCAGGTGCTGTGTGGAACACTGACACAGGGTCTGAATAGACCAAAGGGATGTTAATGTAAGAGAAAGTAGATCTTGGAATTCAAGAGAAAAACTTACACTTTGACTAAAGATACCAGTTAATTTACCGTTTACATAAATTCAACAATTTGGTTGAAAAGGACAAATCAAAAGCTATTAGAACCACAATTCACTAAAAAGAATGAAGATGAAGAGCACAGTACACATTAAAAGAATTAAACTTTATTCTTATTTCAGTTGTGTGTGTATGTAGTGTATGTGTGTGTGGTGTATGCATGTGTGTATTTGGTATATGTATGTGTGTGGTATATGTGTGTGTGTGGTATATGCATATGTGTGTGTGTGTGTGGTGTATGCATATGCGGGTGTGTGTGGTATATGCATATGTGTGTGTGTGTGGTATATGCATGTGTGTGTGTGGTGTATGCATGTGTGTGTGTGGTGTATGCATGTGTGTGTGGTATATGCATGTGTGTGGTGTATGCATGTGTGTGTGGTATATGCATATGTGTGTGTGTGTGTGGTATATGCATGTGTGTGTGTGGTGTAGGCATGTGTGTGTGTGGTATATGCATGTGTGTGGTGTATGCATGTGTGTGTGGTGTATGCATATGTGTGTGTGGTGTATGTGTTTGTGTGTATGTGTGTGTGGTGTATGCATATGTGTGTGTGGTGTGCGTGTTTGTGTGTATGCGTGTGTGTATGCGTGTGTGTGTGTATGCGTGTGTGTGTGTGTGTGTGTCAGAATGTCATTTGATGTCTTCCTCTTTCACTCCTTTGAGATAGGGTCTCAGTGAGCTTGGAGCTTTTAGTTGGAATTTTTAGTTGGGCCTGTTGGTCACTAAGCTCTAGTTCCAGCCCCACTTCATCCCCTAGGTGCATACAACCATGCCTGGATTTATGCAGCTGTTGGGATCTGAACTCAGGCCTTCACACGTGGGCTGCAAGCTATTATCCACTGAGTCTCCCACCCTAAGAAAACTACACACACACACACACACACACACACACACACACACACACACACACACACCTTGATCCACAGGCAGCAGGGAGAGTCTGTCACCTTCATCAGATTTAAGTATATGGGACCTCAAAGCCTGTCCCCAATGACACACTCCCTCTAACAAGGCCACACCTAATAGTGCCACTATGGGGGTGGGGGTGGGGGGTGGCATGGCATCAATTTTCATTCAGACCATTTCAAAAGCACCACTGAAAAGAGGGATCAGCCTGGCTCTATCCAGCAGACATGAGTCTGTATGTAGAAGACCTGATAGGCTTTTCTGAGAGTGGTAAATATGTTTTTCAGATTTTCAGGATAAAAAAAAATCAGTGTTTAAAAGTTAGTCATATTTTTATATACTTACAATGAATGACCAAAAATTTAAATTTAGAACATAATAGCATTTTCAATAGCATAAAACACAAATTTCATAAGGACCAATCTGATAAAACTTGTGAAAGACTGAAAATTATAAAACATTCACCCAGAGAAATTAGAAGATACGCTAAATAAATGGATACTTACAGTTAATGTTCACAGAGCCAAAATTTTCCCTTGGTTGACTCATATGTTCAGTCTACATATGCTAAGATCGTGTGTGTGTGTGTGTGTGTGTGTGTGTGTGTTAGAGGTCAGGGAGAAGAAGGGAGAGAGGAGGAGGAGGGGGACGGGAGGAAAGAGACTGGAAAGCTGATGGTAGAATTCACGTGGAAATGAGAAGACCTGGATCACTCAAAATAGCTTTCAAAAAAGGCACAAAGCTGGAGGGCTCACATAGCCAACCTAAAAACCCACCATGACATTCTATAATGAAGACCTAGTGGTCTGACATCTGGATAGACACATAAATCAATAGAACTGAATTTGGAGATAAACGGCCAAGATATAGCTCACTCAGCCACAGTGAGCGCGTGGAGGAGCTGGAATTCTGCCTGTGGATGAGGTGAGAAACGGCACAATCACCTGGGAAAGCATTGTTTCTGAGCTTTAAACAAATAAGACATACAGCAGCCATAGGATTCAGAAGTTCCACTCTGGAGTATTTACCCAATAGAAAGTGGGTGACGTTGGGGAAAACATGTTGTGCGCGGTGACGTTTGTCTCACCTCATTTGGGAAAGCTCGAAACTGGTCAGATGTTGGTGAACATGTGGATAAACAGATAGGGGCCTTGCCCTACAGCAGGATGTGGCTCTGTACAAGAAGGAACCAAAGTTTGATGTATCAAAGGTCGATGAGCTGCAGTCATTACACTTTCTGAAAGCACCTGGCAGCATCCACTTATGTAAACATCTTGGAACTTTAAATCAATTTACCATCCAAAAAGCACATGGGTTCATAAGTGCATATGGACTTCTAATCTTACTGAACTTCGTATTTCAAATATGTATTGCTTGTTGCCTGCCAATTAATCAAAGGTAGCCCAATAAAGCTATTAAAAATAAGCAACACAGTTTTACCAGAGTTTCAACAATCTTATAGAAGTCACCTTCTATAAGAAGCCAAGGATGCTTAGTCATGGAGGTGAGTGCTAGGCCCAGATGGTTCCCCTTTCCCATGCTGGGTCCTTAAGATCTCATGTGACACCTCATCTCTGGCTTAGAGTTGCAATGGGGCAGTCTTCAGAGGGAGATTTCAGCAGGGAAGCATGACTGTAGAAGCCACTGTATTGGCATATTAGATCCCTGGGGTTGGAGGCTTGGTTTGCTGCTCCTCCTGGATTCCCTAGTGTTCCTTGGTGCATGGCTGCCTTGCTCCTCAGCACTTCGTAAGTCTTCTATCCAGGTCTGACGCTTCTTGTTAGGACTCCACCCTCCTCAGAGCACTACCACCTCCCGGATGACCCTAGGGTGTAATCATATCTGCCGCAGCTGTTTCCAAATGACTCCAGGTCGATGTTCCAGAAAAGATAGAGTTTTAAGGGAGACTCGTCCTACCTGGCTGATACTGTGGTCCATGGCACAGGCAGGTCTGTCTTTCTTAGAGTCCCCATGTTGCATTACCTGACTCAAATGTCTGAGGGCAGTGACATCAGGATGTCCCCACACTGAGAGGTGTCCCCAACAGCCCATACATTTGATCTTGGACCTTTGCAGTTGTGTAGGCAGAGGATACAGGAGGGTTTGGCAGGGACAATGGCAACTTGAGGTGGTCTGGAAAACAGGGGTCATCAAGGGACACAGCCCTCTGCCTTCAGGGTGATTACAACAGCTAACTAGGCCACTGTCTGATCTGGGGAGTTGGAGTTTTGGGAGGTACATGCCAGACCATACTCTACTCTCGTTGCTCCAGATGGTTTCTGGAGCTGCAGAGAACCCCTCTCAGGATGGAGGATAACCTTTTCTGCCATGGATAAGTGAGACCAGCTCCAGAGATTTGTACTTTAGGGAAATAAAAGTCTCCTTGCTAGCAAAGAGCTTCCTACTATGTAAAACAATAGATCGACTCTGAGGCCACTTGTGTTCATGACCGTCTGCAACATCCTTTACAGAAATTACATCTAAAGGACATCCCCCATCTCCTTGCTGGCAGAGAGATGCCTTCTTCAGGTAGAATGGATTGCTTTTCTAGAGGACAGTTTTGGAACCACTTGAGGGGAGTTAGGCCTCATAGGTGTAGGCTTCAGAGTGGTATTAATAAAGGTGTGTCCCTGCATTACCCCTTATGTGGCAGTAGACATTGAAGGTAGGGTATAACAGATAAGAGCTTCCTGGAAAGGGTTTGCCTCTTAGTATAACCACAACCTTGCCCTAGCTGAATTGGACTCACCATTGATGGTAGAGATAGCTATTCAGAATAGCAAGGCCTTGCATACCCTGGATGACACAGGGCTGAGGATGTGGGTTCCAGATGTGAGTTTAAGGACAAACAAGTTGTTAGATGAGTGGAGTGGCTCACATGCATTGATGAAGACCTTTCAAATTAATGTCCAAGGAGCTAAATATCTCACTGAGGCACATGGAAGGAAAAAGCACCAATCACCGGCTTCTCTCGAGAGGAAGGCCCTCATATAAGTCTACTGTGCAGACTGAGACAGAGTCTAACGTCACTCATGATGTCATTTGTCCACAATGCCTTGATCATGCCATGTGAGGAAGCAGACCTAGGACTGAGGAAAGCAAAGACCCGCTGGACCAGAGGGTAGAGAAGCTTGTGTGGGAGGCCAGGTGTGGGGCTAGTGGGCTTTGTGTTAGGCAGAAAGCAAAATGGAGAAGCAAGCTGTAACGGAGGGATTTAATGGGGGAATGGGATGGATAGAGTGAGAGGATGGGACAGGGATGAATGGAGGGAGAATGAAAGATCTGGAATAGATGGAGGGACAGGGATGATGGAGACATGGAGGGAAGGAAGCGTTGGGATGGATAGAATGATGGGGATGGAGGAAAGGACTGGGAGGGATAGGAATAGAAGGAGGATGGGGTTGACTGTAGAGCCTAAGGGAAAGATGGTTGGTTGGTCAGACTCTCAGAGCCCCACTGCAGACTTACTTGCAAGAATTGAAAGAGTCAACCTTTGGTGTACTGTAACTTTTCTGTGTTGTGGTCCACAAGTCCTTCCACTCCTGTTAGTTGATCTTCTCCTTAGCACTGACATAAAGGATGGTCATTTGGATGCTTTGCAAAGCTGGACCATAAGACATTCGCGGCATGATGACCATGGGGTCACGCTTAGCCATGGTCTTCTTTGGAGGGTTTGAGATGTACCTGTTCATGGCTGTACTCTACCACACCAGGGGTTCTGGTGTTTCTCCTCACACCGCTTCTGGCTGGAGACCTCCAGTGTGCCTTTCTCAGGCACCATGAAGGAATGTCTTGTACGTCACAGCTCAGTCTTGACCTCCTAGGGTCGGTGTGAACCTGGCTCAGCATAGTTGCTTCAACACACACCGTGAGAAGCATGGCTACTGTAACCTCCCTCTCTGTCAGGTAGTGGTACCTGTGAGACGGAGAGAGCTGCTGAGGCATCAAAGGCACAGGTCTGCAGACTGTAGAGTTGGCTATACTTTCCCTCCAACACAGTACTGGAGCAAGGACAGATACTGTTTGCAGAAGCATGACCTGGACAAAAATGAATCCTCAGACTGAGACCTGGTCCTGTTTAATATCATGTTCCTCTGGCCCCAAGTTGTTAACTGGAAGGATCAGAATCCTGGGCACTCTGCTACAGCTGAAGCATCTAATGTCTACATACCTATGTCTTATTGTTCATCCATCCATCCATCCATCCATTCATTCCTCCAAACTGCAGCTTTCCTGCCAGGAGTGCTCCATTTAAACAGTGCATGTGTGATAGAAACAGTATAGCAGTCCACACTCATCACCCTGGATACCACTTTCCAGCCCTTGGTCTGAGGTGTGGCCATTAAGTGTTCCCAGCACTGGTCTAAAAGACTGAAAAAAGTCCTTGCTTCCTGACCTACACAGCTCCATTGTTCCCCAGGGGCACTCAGCCTGTGAGAGGCACAGGGCTTCAAGGGTTAACAGTCCATGACATGGGAAAACACAGATGACCCGAAAGAAAGTCTGGGGGCAGGGCTGAGCCAACATTAGCAGCTGCTGGAGTGGGACGTTTTTCCCATTAGAAGTGGTAATGGTCTTAGGTAGTTACTGCTTCGAGCCAATCCAGCCATCCCAGCCACTCTACATGGAACTGCTGCCCCTCTCTATCAGAGCAGCTTTGCTGACGTGCAAGAGGTGGGGGTTTGTGAATACCCAGTGAATTCCATGTCTAGCATAGTGTTCTACTACACCCCCAACACCTAAGTTTGTCTCTTACTACAGATCTAGGGTAAGCTTGGGACACAGCATGAGAGCAAAAGAAGGGCTCTGAGAAATTCTGATAGCTCTTCTGACTCAAGGACCTGTAGGGAGCTGGGGGCTGGCAATTCCCTACTCCCTGCCTTCCACTGGCTATCAGAATAAAGGACGCCTGGAAGTTGCCAGGCAGCCTGCCCCCGGCTTTCATCACTAGCATCCTTAGGGGCTCACTAGGGCATGGCCACAGAGTGTCTGGCCAAGGGCAATGGCTTGATAGGTGGGGTTCTGTACTCTATAGCTTCTTGAGTTTACAATGAAATGTTTCCTGTTGACTGTGGTGGGAGAATGGCAGAACCCACAAAGAGTGGTTTGTTCCACATGACGCTGTATGATTCTCAAGGAAGCAGGACCGTCGTGGCATCTCAGGAATGCTCTCAGCCCGAGTACCTCTCACCTCTGCACCGAGCATCTGTGATGTCGAAGGCATTTCCCTCTCCCGCTTTACTGCCTACTCATGCTTGCACATGCTGCTGCCCCCAGGCTTTGGGGAGAACCCACCTTCCTGTTCCTTTCCAGAGACACGTTTCTTAACTTCTCCATAGTCAGGATCCAGGTAGGGCTCATGAGAAGGAGGAATGGCATGTCTGCTACTCAGGATGATGATGGCGCCTTCCTTGGCAGCACCCAGCCTGGGGTGTCTACACATTGATGTTCTGGGGGATGATGGTGGAGCTTTCCCCGGCAGTGCCTGTCGCTGCCTGTCTGCACACTGGTGCTCAAGGTAGAGGGAAGTAGCACTTTCCCCACAGGGGCTGGCAATCCCACTCCTCAGTGAGCCAGACCCACTATCCCAGCATTTAGTCTGAGGCAGAGGTGGCTTTAGACAGTGGCAGGCAGCAGAGATGGGAAAGTCGTGTTTGTTGTCAAGACTCAGAAATGGGCTGCCTTATCTAATTGATAGGTGATTCTCCTGGCTGTCCTCTCTTTAGTAAGAGTGAGTGTCCTATTGCAGGAAAGGAGGAAAAGAAAACAGAATATATGGACGATAAAATGCCGCTGGACAGGCAAGAAGACAGCAGGTGCTGGGAAATTCCCGCTCAGCCTCAGGTGTTCCTTGGGTTATAGCCACACCTGCTTGCAGATGCCTCATTCAGCCTGTAGGCTGGCTGGCTTTGCTTGCAGGTGGGTGGGTAGGCAAGCCCTTGGAAGAGCTTAGCCTAGTTCCCATTGTCCCTGTCAAAACACAGGGCTCCATAGAAACTCCTATAACATATGGGATCTGAGATTCAAATATCACACACAGTGAGATGTGATGTAGCTATCTCTCCAGGATGTCATGGCCACTGGACAAGGAGACGTACCATAAGAGGAGAGAGATTCCCCAAGGACGGTCTCAGTGGGTCATAGTTAGTCTGAGGACTCTGGCTTCTTGGAGGTGCCATGGCTGAGAGAACAGGATGGAACCATGTCTTACTTTCTTTTTCTACTATGTGGCATCGTTACAATCTGGTTTAGGAAGAATATGGCTTAGGGAACTTGGAAGGACTCGTAGTACAGCCAGCCTGAGAAATACGAAGGTCTTCATGGGGACGGGGAGCCTCTTGTGGTAGAGGTAGGTAGGCACTTGGGCACATATGATGGTTGATTTTGATTGGCAAACTTGGTTGGGTTTTAAAGCAATTAGGAGATGGTATACTAAGGGATAAGAGTCACTTTGAATGAGATTCACAATCCCAAAAGCTTGGCTTAATAAAATAGGGAAACGTTTTCCCCGATTCCTTAGGGCAGGTGTTCTGAGGTCATGCTTAGTTGTTATAAAAGGGGCGTCCACACCATGCTGGTTTTGCAGGCACACAGAGTGTAAGAATTATGAGATCATGGGAGCCAGTATCAAGGTTCCAGGAGAAGCTAACGAGGCCAACGAATGTGTGGCAGGGTTGGAGTGCCTGTAGGGAGGCCCTAAGGACATAGTGAATGAAACTGTGAAGGCAAACTTCAAGCTTCAGTGGAGCTTCTGGATGTCGCCAAGAATGGGTTATCTACTGAGGAAACCACAGACGCCAAGTGGAGCACGACGGATGCTGTGTGTGCTGCAGCCAGGTCATGCCACCATGGGCCCTGGTTGCTGGATATGAACTTCAGGATACAGAGTTTGCTCTAGTAGGGTTCTAAGCTTGCCTGGGTCTAGTCTTCTTGTTCTCTGATCCTCCATTTTGGAATGAGAATATTTACTCTGTGTTACTGTGTAACAGACGTGACATGCTTTTTATTTTACAGGGGCTTACAGCCAAGGGCACGGCTTGAGAAGAGACTGCAGACTTTCAAACACTGAATTTCAGAACTGAGAACCTATCTCGCTTCCTGTCAATGCACACAGGGGTTGGCACCACATTTCAGAAAGTGTTCTTCCTCTCTGGTTCTGAAACACTCCCGGGTCTATTTACTCCATTACTTAATTCTCAATCTGTGGGGATGTAAGGATCCTCAATAATCAGAATGAGAAGAAAGTGTTCCTACTGCTCCAGCACATAGGAACAGACTCACACTTTTCTTGGTTACAGGTGAATAATCTCAATCCCTCAATATGGGCTCTTCTGTCCATTCCGCTCCCTACACTTCCTCCAGTACCTTTGGCCTCTATAGCTGAAGTCTCCAAAGTGACTAGCAATGGGGACGGAAAGAGAGAAGGTCCAAATGGTTGAACACTGCAAATGTTGATGGTACGAATGTGTGGATTCTCTGCAGGGTAGGGAACGGGCCCCGTGCATCTTCCAACTTTCCAGCAAGGCTGAGGCCAATGGGACAGTTCAAACTCATGCTGTACCGCCTACTTTGTAGGCCCCATTGAACATCTGTTTTCATTCCTTATTTTCAAAATCATAACAATATTTGTCATCATCTTAGTTGAAATACAAGAATGAAAAATAACTCTTTAAAGTTTCCTTTCAATATGTTGCCAGTGTTTTGAAATTTTGTTTAATACTTTTGATTATAAAGTGGCTGTTGAGTAAACACAGCATAGAACAATGCTGTAACCTTGACCTCTGCTGATCATCCTTCTCCTTTAGAGAGATTTAAGCATGCTTAAGATTTAAGCATTCTAAGAATTAACCTGTGTGCCCAGGAATGTGAGTACCCTGAGTAGTGGTCCTGGCTCATACAGTTGTCATGACCAAAACAAATGCATTGGAAGACTTGGATGTTCCAGAGCTTGGGAACAACAGGCCTCCTCTGCAGAATGGACAGGGAGGGGACAGGTTGCTTGCTGTTCTCAAGGAGGCTCAGAGTCTACAGGAAAGAGAGAGGCCAGCAAAGCCCAAGAACAGAACCATCCTTCTTTCAGGGAGCTGAATCCCTGACATGCAGTAGGGGTGTGGTCCAACATTATCTATCATTGTGATCTATTCATATGATCGCATCCTTGAGAAGAGGAGTCAGTGCACATATGGTGAAACTGGGAAGGGAAAGGACAGAGTTGGACTGATCATGACACAATTCCTGCCCTCTGTCTGCGTTCCTGCTATACCAGTATCCAGAAAGGTCAAGACTAGAGATTCAGACAGTAGAGGCACCAGGGGCCACTGCCCTATCAGAGTGCCCTATCACTCTTGTGACTCACCCTCTGTTGACTGGCTTTTCTTGTCCTAGGTTGGTCAGTCTTCCCTGTAACGGATTTTTATCCTTCAGGAGGCCAGCATGCCTACATGAGTACTTTGGAGGTACTGTGGTTGAAAGATGACTGGGACTTTCACAGGGACATGCAAAGTTCCTGTAGTGACTCTGGGACTCTTCCTGTGTGTGTAGAAAGGTCTGACACCAGCTCTTGGCCATTTCTGAGTGTACCCACTGTTCAGGCCGAAGGTGAACACTCAGCTCTTTCCTTCCAGCCACCCCTGTGGCAGTCTGTATGGGAAAGGGAGCTAGGCCTAGTTGCTACTCAAGGCTCATGTCTACAAGCTCCATAGTGCTTCATGTGTCTGCTGCGTTGGGTTCTGCAGAAGGGATGAACTTCTCTCGGTCCAAAGAATAGTCCTTGGGTCTTCTCAGGCTGACCAATATCAAGAGAGGCAACATGCAACTCAGAGTGGGTCAGAGAACCGTATACTACACGCCTACTCCCACCCCCAGTGGATCCATGGCATAGAGATCTGGAAGGGACATGGCCTCTCAGCATGCGGACCAAGGAAACAAATTGGGAGAAACCACAAGGCTCACCCTTCAAGAGGTTCATCATGTCCCTCTTGACACCTCATCTCCTTTCAGTGGCTGAAAACTCCCTGGTGGCTCCTAGGCTCAGTGTCTGCCGTGCACCAAATGCTGGAGACAGTCCCAGGTTCTTGGCCTGCGAGTACTGGGATAGGAGCCTGCAGGCTAGGGATGGGACACTTAAGTTCCCAACCACTCCCAGCTGGCTTGGGTAAGCTGGCACGTTAGTGAAACATTTCTTACATAGAGAAGCACCTTGACTTAGTTAGGCAAAGAGGAATTAGCCAATGGAGTAAACTCTGAGATTCTGTTGCCTTTGAGGACACTGGTCTAGCTGAGGCTGACGTAGGCTGCATGGGGAGTTTAGATGAGATACTGTCTGTGTACAAACACAAAACCTGGCTAACTCCCTAAATTCTAAGATGTTCCAGATGCCGGAAGACTCGCTGTCTCTGGTCAGATGCTCAACCAATCCAGGCCACCCTTCGCAGGCTCTGGAACTTCCCTCCTCAACAATTTTTCCTCAAGAAGGGATTAAGGGCAGGGCACTTTTGGGAAGCCCTGGGAACTCCCCAGCGGAGTTCTGCTCTTGGATTCCAAGAAAGTTCAACATGGAACCACCAATTCCTGAACATCACCAAGTGGGCACTTCACCTTCGTGATTCAGTGGTGCTTTCTAGCTGAGTGCCCTATAGCTTGGTGACAATACAGCTCTGTACCTGGTGGGTTGTCCTCTCTAGGCCAACCTGTACCCATTTAAGGATTCAAAAGTCACAAACCTCTATGGGAAATCTGGGAAGCTGAATCTCTGGAGACACTTACGGGGTTTCTCACATCTGAGCTCTTGTAAGAATGTGGGCGTCGATCAGTTACTCAGCTCTACAAGCTTCAAGGCCCAAGTGAAGGAGAACAAGAAGAGCATCATGCTGGCCAAGAGCTCTCTGCCTGTGAAAGAAATGCATTGCGCTCTGAAATGTGACTCTATTTTGAATTTGTGAAGAAAGCAGTCATTTGAAGTCACCATGGTGACTATCATGTACTGAGCACTCCAAGAAGTAGGTGCTAGATGCTAGGTTAGGTTCCTTATGAATATTGTCTCTGAGTCCATTCATGGCCTCAATAAAACAGATCTTGTTCCACAAGGAAACTAAGGCATTGAGTCGATGTGTCCCACTACATCCTTCTCCCCTGGTTTCACTTCATAACTTGGATGACCTAGAGCTCTCTGTTTTCTTGCCTCAGCTTCCCAAGTGCTGAGATGAAAAGTGTGTTCCATCAAGGCTAGCTATTGCTCGACCATCTTGTTGCCTGTATTGCTCGAAGGAGCCTCCATCTGGTCAGGGCAGAGCACTGTGCATAGCTTCTTCTTAGTGTTCTGACCTCAGCGATAGCTTCGGTGAGTCACAGTGATGTAAATGTAGATCAACTTGTAAGATCCTGCTGAGAATCTTAGGCCAATCAGGGCTTGGGCATCAGGACAACCAAGACCTGTGAGTCTGTGGTTTCTCGGTCTCTACTTTCAGCCTTCCACGAGCCTGTGGACAGTCTATTAAAGGACACTCATGTGGAATTGCCCCCAGGGACATTCTTCTAGTCTAATAAGGGTCATGGCTGATGTCTATTTACAGAGGGTGGAAGATGAACGTTCCCTTTGATGGGAAGTGAAACCAGCACTGAGCCCTAGGGTTTCTCATTTGCTCATATCTGAGCCAATAGATATCAAGCTAGGCCTTCCCATAGTCTCACAGAAGACTCCCTTTCAGGTGACTAGAGCAGGGCTGGGTGGATCTGCTACCTGTGGCTGTGTATCGCTGGTCTATTGGGACCCAAGGTTGCCAGCATGAGATGAAAGCATCACCCCATGGTAGCAATAAACAAGAACAGTCAACCATTTCTCATGGCTCCCAGCCAGGGTTCTGCAACTCCATCCACAACCAGACAACCATATTGGAACCGCTGTGGTTGGGTGTCACATGATCCAGACTCAGAGCCACTTCTTTGCCTGTTTTGTTTTTTTTTTTTCCCCCTCCTGGTAGGGAACCTGCTGGTATGTGAGAACATTCTCAGTGGCATCATCTGCTTCTTGGAAAACTTTCTGGAGAAGGTATGGCCTGCATCACCACAAGGAGACAACCTTCATAACCGTGGAACTGGGTTGCAAACCAAGGCCATTGATACGAGGTTGTTTATTCTCATGCCATTCTGGAAAGAAGCTCAGAGAGTAGAGACCAACAGCTCTGCCAAGAACAAAGTTAGCAAGATGAGATATACCTCTGCCCTATAGTTCTGGGGGTCTGTGCATCTCTTCACATTTATGAGATCGTCTAGTCAGAGCGAAGAAGAGTCAGAGTCCGTGCCTGTGCCGTGAGACCTACTTGCGTGTTACCGTCTTTCACACTACACTCAGAAGGAAAGACAAGGGTATCGCTAAGGCAGAGTTGCCGGGAAACAGAGTCCCCCAATAGGACCTTTGCACCAGGTGACTATGCTAGGGATATGTAGATGGCATAGGAGGGATGGAAGGCAGGATCCAGGTGGCAGGCTCTTTGGAACTCAGGACTCCTGGAACTCCAGGCTTGGTGGAGTCTATGAAACACAAGTAAAGGATTCCACAGGCAAACAGGCTGGACAGAGGCAACTTCCTACTCTTCCACATGTTTCATGGCTGCTGTTCAGGTCTCTTTCATAGTCATGTGTTCCCTAGGATCAACAGCTGCCAGTAACCCTTACCCACCTGTGGTTGTTGCAGCCACTGGTCCACAGGCTCCCATCTCCTCCAGTCGGCATGTTCCCTATTGTGACTCCTTAGCAAGGATTCTTCAACTTAAACTTTCCCATCCCCTGGCTTGAATACCATAGCAGGGCTTGACTGATTCACATGTAAGTTGAGGCTCAGGGCTTCAGTCCCACCATGGCTGGACTATGCAACTCCACAGAGATTCTTTAACCTGGGATGAAGGGTAGCTTCTTCTCGCAATTCCTTTGTGACACTAAAGTTATTTAATATGTAAAAATAAAGATTAGCAACACACCTGATGTAATTCAAAGTAGTTTTCAACGTGGGGACTGGAAGTAGTCTCTGTTCTCTAGGCGTTAACATGATTTGTGTCAAAGCTGAAGATACAGAATGTAGGTGTTTGCTCCTACCTTCAACTCTGTTCACATGAGGGAGCTGAGGAAATTCTTGCATGTGCAGTTACCTGATGCCTTAAGACCCTTGCAGACCTGCTGAGAATCTCCATGCTGGAGAGGCTGGGGAAGTGGGGCAAACTCTCCAGGTGATCCAGGTGGCCATGTTCTATAAACTATTCCTTAGGTCTTCCAGAAAATTCTACCAGGGAATAAGACGTCAACTTCCTTAATGCATTAAGATGTGACTGCACACACTTTCGGGAGCATAAGGCCTATGACTTCCTCCTCTAGAGGAAGAAAGGGATCTGTTGTTATCTTTCAAAGGTGGGATATATAAGGACCAGAAGTTGCCTCTTGATATTAGAGGTGCAGGTGGTCATACGTTTGCTTTAAATTTGTCTATGTTCCATATGGCCTTGTCCTGAGAACACCTTTCCTTCATAGCTAAGTTTCTAGGAGTGGCCACCAGCCGTGCTGATTCTGTTCTCTGGCTTCCCTCCTTCTTTGCAATACTGGAAGCTGCGAAGCACATCTCCATGGAAAGGTTTCTGCTGGCTTCTCGGAAACCCCTCTCCTTCCATGTCTCTTCTCCAAGAACTTCTGAGGATCCTCTTCAACACTGGGCACATGTTCTCACCTGTAGACCACCTTGAGCACAGCAAGGCCGTATTCTTGTCTTACATCCTATGTGGTGCCTAGGGATATCTCCTTCCACAATAATCTTCAGGTTCATCTACAGGATCCAAGAAAAGGGGTTCTGGTACCCCTTTCACGTCACTCTCCAGGTAGAGGTTTGCCTGCAGTCTGAATCTCGGGTCTCCCCTTCCTGTGCTGGGTGTGAGCAGCCCTAGGGCTGTGTGGTCTGTACTTCATCTCTGGGTGTCGCAGAGAGAGCTTTCTATTAGACTCCACTAAGAATTTTGCTCAGTTTGGAAGAACCATTTGCTCTTTCAGTCCTGGGTCTGGACACCTGGTTCCGGGATAGTTGTGGCAGTCGATCTTGATGGGCATTGAGCCTTGTTCTGAGAGTCTTCCATAGGACTCCCTAAGAGCCAGGCCCAGGAGCAATTACGGCCACCGGAACTCTGTGGGTGTTTCTGCCTTCTTCCCGTGGAAGTGCTGCCTCCAGTCACAGAGGGACAATGTGTCCTCATTTTCCCGAGTCCCTCTGCCTCTGAACCCAGTAACATGAAGCAGTTCCTTGTGTTGGCGCTGCCTCGACAAGCCAGCTGCTTCACACAGCCAGGAAGGTGCCAACTTTTGTGTCGTGCTATCAGAATGGAATGTTTTAATTGAGATATTTAGCTAAGATAAACACGACTTTTCATAATGCCTCTCTCTCTCTCTCTCTCTCTCTCTCTCTCTCTCTCTCTCTTTTTCTGGAAAAGTGGGAGGCAGGCTTGGAGGATGGGGACATGAGAGAAATTGCAAAACTGAACAGAACCCTAGGCAGAAACTGACTAGGGCGGATGTGACCAAATGCTTGCGGGAAAGCATGCTGCAGGGCAGGCAGGGAATTCTTGGCTCTCTGTCGGGATCTAGGAATGTCCTGGGTGGCTGGCTCCTGGCCTTTCTGTAGTGGAGGTGGTAGAGACTGGGGAAAGGGTAAAACCTGGAGCAGCTCTGGTGCTCCACAAGGCAGGGAATTCCTGAGAGATACCTAGGGAGTCCTCAGGCCGTCTTCTCAGTGTACACTTATAACCAGGCACTTTCATGACAAATGGGTTGCACATATGTCTCCCTGGGGTGTCTGTAAATGTGTAATATTAGGAGTTGGGGGAGGGAATAAAGAGCCCCCCATGTGTCTTAGGAAGAAGGGACAGAGATGTTTGCCTCAATCTCTTCTGTACTAAAAAGAAACTTTGTAAGCACTGAATTTTAATACAGTTGCTTTTAAAAAGGGCTGAGTCCCCCCAGGTAAATGCCCAAACAACACAAAAGAGTCATCAGGGGTAGTTCAGGGCAGGTGGATGGCTCCACGTTTATCTTTATCAAATGAAGCTTTAGAGTGTTGATCACACACTAAGGGAGGAGCAGGAGGTCAGCTCGCTGGCTCTGCTCATGAACCTCGTGATGCCTGAAGCTGCATCCAGCTTGAGAAATTCCCAGCCAGCTGGTGGAGAAGTCTACCCCCTTCACCATCCACCGAGGGGAGCCACAGGTACCGGTGGCTGGGTTAAAAAAGGGCGGTCTAGACATGTGGTTTGGAAAATCTCATAAGGAATTCGGTGAGGCTTTGCAAAGTACAAGTCAACATCTGAGTGGAAGGCACAGCAGCTCCACACTTTAACATGCAAACAGTCTCGGCCAAATGCAGTCCTTTCTGGCTTTGGATGGATGAGCCACGGGATTTTCTTATACTTACACTGAGAGCAAAGAAAATGCTATACAACATGACTACATGAGAAAACCATAAGAACATTAGAGAGATCGTGTTTAAATAAACTTAATAGTAATATAACAACTGATGGATTTAAATGTGCTGGTTATGATAGAAGACATGTTTCCATTGCTCTACTACTCTATGGCATGTTAGATTAGATACTTTTGCACATGTATGTATGTATGTATGTATGTATCACAAGAATGAGAAAGGCAACTTAAGGAAGGGTTTATTTGGGCCCTCACCTTGGAGGTACAAATCCATCACAGTGGGGAAGGCATGGCAACATGAGTATAAGAAAACAACCAGTTACATGGCACATGTGGTCAGTCTATAACTCTCTCTCTCTCTCTCTCTCTCTCTCTCTCTCTCTCTCTCTCTGTGTGTGTGTGTGTGGGGGGCAGGGGCCTAAGAGAAGCTGCTGCTTATAAATGTCCATCCTGAGGTGGCATCACTGTGAGAAGATCCCCCAGTGAAAGCGACAGGCTTGGGCTGGGGCCAGATGGAGGGCCCATGGGGCACAGCTTTGGGATCTGAGTGGGATTAGCCTCAGCAGCTGTAGGTTACGCTTGTTGCTACTGACTCTGCCTGATAGAGAAGCATTAAGAGCTTGCCCAGGCTCCTTGTCCCCAGCCTCATCCTCCTGGTGAGCTGTGGCCCGTTTTTCCAGTGAGAGGCCGAGGCCCCAGACTCAGGGCAGCTGCAGGCACAGAGGGAGAGGTCTCTTTCCTCTCTTCTCTGCATTAGTTCCCGGCCTGATTAAGCAACTGGCCTAGTGTATGTTGCTTATGGAACTGGAGGGTTCCTTCCTCAGACACGGGCTAACCACGTTCTGCTCTGAATATTAACTCATCGTGCAGCGGCCACACTACTGCTGATGGAAGCGAGTGAGTCTGTCTCCCGATGGCAGTGAGTGAGTGAGTGCTACTCAGGCAGAAAGTTCTGGAGGAAGAGGCAGGAGGCCCAGCTTCTAGGCTGCCTCTGTCCTCAATTTGGTTTATAACCTTAAGTTCAGGACTACCGCCTGATCTCTGCTGGCAGTATGGGAGCACAAGGGGTTCTTGGCTTCCAATCTTAATCTTCAGGAGGTATACATAGCCCTTTTCCAAGGTGCCTGTTATACTCTGTGCTCCACACCCCTGTGGAGGGGAGGGGGGCTTTCCAGGGATGAAAGGAGGAGTCAAATCCTTGCTTCTGGAAGCACAAAAACACCAGCTCCAGGAGACATAGCCAACCTTACTTCCTGTTTCCTCTGCTGGGTCCAATCAGCAACCTTTTTTACCCTGAGTAGTGGGTGGGGCTTACATCAGTTCAGCCCCAGGGTTCTTGACAGTATCCTTGGAGGGTGGTGACCTGAAGGGCAGAAAAACACTCTCTCATCAGGTATGAACCTGCAGCCCTTCGGTGAAGGCAGGCTGAGGCAATTTTGAAAGGAATGAGCGCAGCTGTGTTCCATGAATAAGGGCGTTGCAACGGCAGGTAATTTTCACATACTACTATTACTACATTTCCCTTTCTCTCTCTCTCTCTCTCTTTAGCACTTAAAATTGTAAAAGTCTTTGCTCATAGGTCACGCCAGAACAGGAGCCTGGAAACCTTTGGTCTGACTTCACTAAGGTCCACACAGCAGCTCAGTCCCAGCCCATCGGCCAAGGCTCACCCTGGGTGACTATGGTCAGATGCTTCTCACAAGTGTGAATAGCATCCCAATGTTGGTTCACAGGAGAAAGCATCAGGGCATGCTCTAGGTGCAGTGAGAGCTCCTTGGGGCTCTGCCAGCCTTGAGGACTAGGATTCTTACTCCAGATTGTAAGAAAGCAAAATTGTAACAGGAGGAGACAGCCCAAGGAGGTTGTACCTGTTGTACTAGGAAGCGGGGGCCAACTTAGGGGTTCTCAGGGGCCCTCCATGTCCAGCCCAAGCACAGCCTCAGTAGCTGACAGTGTTTCTTATGAATGGAAATGTTCCCATCAGCCTGTAGGGTAGGCAGAGCCTCCATGTGTATTTCAAAAAATAATATTGTTTGGACTGATTCTCTGGGCTGGACAGAACCATGTAGCTGACAGGAAGGGGTAGGTGTCAAACATGGATGGGTAGTGGGTTATGCCTTGTCTCATTGGTCTGTGTGAAAGTTTGCTTTAGTCCTAAAATCTAGAAATTACCCATCCTTTGTGAGTTGAGTCCACATAGGGCTCGGCTTATTGAAGAGCAGGCAAAAGCTGGGTTCCCGGGTGCCGGGAGGGTCAATTCACAGGCCTGAAGCAGGCAGTAGGCCGGCCCGGGGTAGTCAGCAAACCTGGCACAAGGCTGCCAGAGAACATTCCTGAAGGGGGTGGTTCCCTGGCAGGAGCATGCTGCCTGAACCCCCAGGGTACACTTTCTAAATCAGGATAGAGAGGAGAATAAATAACTTGTAGTCAGGAGCCCTTGGGGCAGCCCAGCACTTGAAGTTTGCTGCTGCCAGCGTTTGTTCTGGCTTATTCTTTCCCCTACCCCCCACCCCTGACTCATTTCTGTTTTCTAGGAGGCAGCAGAGACCATGAATCTCCTAGGCCCCCAACCACATGCTCTGAGCCCTTGTTATTGTATCCATGTTGGCATCTATGCCCAGTGTTGTGTGTACAAGTGCATAGCCATACTCGGTCAGCCTCCTGCTCCCTGACACCCCCACACGAGGCTTTCATCAGACACCCACATATAGGAGCTTCATTTCATGTCACTAGTCTAAATATTCCCTTATGAGCGGAGTCCTAAACAGGAGCCCCACCATCAGGAAAGGTGTCTACCCCTCTTCCCTTAAATATCTAGACTCTGTTAAGCCAAGGCACTTTGAGTCAATGTCCCCATTGAAGTAGATGGTGCCTGACACCAAGAGCTATCTCTGTTGAGGTAGATGGGAGAGATTTCTTCCCTCTCTTGTCTTTGCTGACTGTATTGAACTTGAAACTCGGGTTGGTTAGACAAATACACGCCTTAGGGTAACATCCACCTCTCAACTAGGAGGCCGAGTATGCTGTGATCATCCTACATCTGTGTTGAGACTCACTGTAGTTCTCACCTCTCTCCATCCTGGAAAAGTACTTGTCCTAGGTAGAGCCAATGAGCTTTGCAGAGCCGTATGTGCTAAGACGGGAATTTTTATTTTCTGATCTCGGGACAGAGGCCTCTAGGTCTCTAGAACTGGTCATGGTGTATTTGGAACTAGTCCACACATATGCCAACACCCATGTCTCCTCACCACGGCCCTCAACAGTGGCCCTAGTCTTTGTCATATGCAAATATTTAGGGATGAGCCTCCGAGTCCCACAGCAAGAGCAACGGTGAGGACATGGAGCAGAGAATTAGCATGTCCCGTGTTTTAGTGTGCAGAGCACGTGTGTATGGCAAGCATGGCTTTGCTGAGGCCTTTTGCTGCAGTTTGTAGAGAATCAAAACTCAGGGTCACTCACACATGTTTTCAAACTTAAAGGTCAGCCATGGGCTTCCCTGAGCTTTGTAACTTACAGCCCTGTACAGGAAAGCTGCACTGTGAGTGTTGACCCAGGCCTAAGCCTCCTCCTCTCAGCCACACAGCAAAGAGCTCTTTAGCCAGACAGAGGAGAGGTCCGCCAGCCACACAGTTGAGACGGACCATCCGTACAGACAGTTGAGAGGTACATCAGCCAGACAGTTGAGAGGCCCATCAACCACAAAGAAGAGAATTCCAGTGGAGCCCAGGTTTGTGTAAATATTTACTGGGCTGTTTGGGCTACTGTGATCTGGGCTGTTGACGCATCATAAAACAAGCTTTAAAGTGAATTGGCATACTCCTGAAAAGGAGCAGCAGAGGCCCTGGCATGTAGAAGCCAGTCACATCTCCTGTTCTGCAGGCTGCAGAGGAGGAATGCTGGGTCCTGCTCTCCTAAGTGGGATGGAATCCCTGAACCTTCAGCACAAGAGGCTTGTACTTACCTGAGCAGCTGCAAGCTTGCCTGATGAACACTCCTCGTTCCCGGCCTCATGCTTTTGGAGTCAGAAGGACCTGGGTAGTAGGAGGAATTGATTAGGTTTGTTACCATCTCCAGTGATGGGATACTCTGCTGTGTGCATCAGTGGTGAGACTGTCCCACTAATCCTGAGAATCTGTGGGGAGTGGTAGTGCTTCCAGGGTGCAGTGGGTGGCCTTTTGGGTTTTCTCAGCAAGAACTTACAGAAGCATCTGTTGCAAGCCGGTCTCAAGAAGCCTCTAACATTCTCATGCTTTGGACACTGCTGAAGATTAGATACAATAATGGTGGGCCACAAGCACCTACATTTGCCACGTGTGATAATGGGACCTTGTGCTTATGTGGGTACGTGAAAATATTGTGTGTACATACTTGTATATACAACATAAATCCCATGCCCGTGCATGTGTGTGTATACCTGAACACACGTGTAAGTTGGGTACATACACACATGTACATGTGAGACTGTATACTTGTGTATGGTTGTGATTTGTATGAACTGTGCACACACATTCTTGTGTGTGTGTTGGGCAGGCTAGGCAGGCTCCCTCCTCCAGAGCCTGTGCTTGGTCTTAGAGGAACAAGGTACAAGGGCATCTGTCAGGGAGGACCTTGGAGCTGCTCCCAAGACACAAAGACCCAAGTGCCTGGCACACAGTCGACCTGTTGATTTGCTTGTAAGCTTTGGAAGTAGCCAGTGTAGAGCTGGCTAACTAACTCCACATGCTTGCAGAGGGAGTTCAGAGACACCAGGACAGGTGGGAATCATGGCCACAGCCACGCTGACAAAGGGACAGTTCTGCAAGTCGTCTCTGATAACAAAAGCTGAAAAGCTTCCTCTCCCCTTCTTGTCTCTGTCCTCCTGCTCTTTGTCCTTTCCTCTGCCTGTCTTCATCTCTTCCCTTCCCTCTAGAGTCTGAAGAAGTCTCTACCATATCATTTGTCACTTGGTCTCTGACCCTAAGGACAGCCATGGTTCTGGGGACAGCAGAGGACCAAAGGAGGTTTGAGGCCCATGTTTTCAGCACTGAATCAGACATGGAGAATGGCAGCTCACTGTCTCCTTTCCCTCTGTCTCTGTCTCTGAATGTCTGTCTGTCTCTCTGATTCTTTGTTTATCTCTTTCTGTCTTGGTCTATGATTATCTCTCTGCCTCTCTCCTTGTCTCTCTGTCTCTATTTCTGCCTGTCTCTATCTCTCCACTTATTTCTCTTTCTTCTTCTATTTCCCCTGTCTCTGTCTTTGCGTATCTCTCTTCCCGTCTGTCTCTCTCTCTCTCTCCTTTGTCTCTGTTTCAGTCTCTGTCTGCATTGTCTTTTATCTGCCTATTTTTGGCTCTGTCTTGCTTCCTGTCTTCGTCTCCATCGCTGTCTGTTCTTCTGTCTGCTCCTCATTTGTGAGTCAGCAGGAGGATGACCAGCAGGGAGTCCTGGAGGGTCTGGACTTATAGCTGCCTTTGGGTTCTATACTGACTCCCCTGCCTTTACCTGCCCTTTCGTTCAGTGCGTCTATATTTCACTCACATGGGATTGGTTGCTTATCCTGATAACAACCTGTAACCAACTTCTGAACTGACAGAGGAGAAAACTTACTGATTTGACTTGTGCAGGACCAATTTCTGTTTCCATCTGGGTCCGCTGCAAGTGTCGCCTAGGGCAACAACTGGGTGGACACTAGCTCTATGGAGAGTAGAATTTCTTGTTCTTTCAACCCCATCTGCAGACTATAAGCAACTCTTAGAGCTGAGACACAGAAGCCATTTGGTTGGAGTAGGAAAAGAATGGAGTAATGAGCGTCTAGTTGTCTCCCCAGAAAGACATTGATTCCAGTGTCCGTTGTAGGCAAGGACTGCTGGTGAAGGGTCTTTACCTAACACAATATGTGCTTGCTATATCCAGATACTACCTTCCCCTCCCATGTACCTGCTGGCAGAGGCCTGGCCACTTGTGGACAATCTCCCATGGCTCTCTACCTACTCATCTCTGAAGACCCTTTAAATTAGAAGACCCAAGGAGAGACCTGGCTATGATTGGAACATGCAGTAGATGGTACGAGTTTTGGAGCTGGCTGGGGATATGAATTGTGACCTGTGCCACAAGGAATATCCACGTGACAGCTTCGTGTGTTGCTCACCCTTGAGTGTTCAGGACAGAAACTAGTTCTCAGCTACCACGTGTTGGAATACAGATGTCGCTGACATAGTAGCTCCCTGTGTGGAGCCAACAAGAGTTGGCCAGTGGAGATGTGCCATCGAGGATTACTGAAGTTCTCTGAAGTGCCTCAGGCTATTTTCATCACCAGCCTGTGACCCATCTGTCCTGTCTCCCAGGCACATGAACACACCTGACAAGCCCCTGTCCCTTCATGTACCTACCTGAGTACTTCCACCTGAGCAGGCAGGCCCAGGGGCAGGTGTTTGGCACTGGGTGCCGCTGTGGAATTTGCTCTATAGAAATGACTCAGCATCCAAGCATGTGCGGCCCAGTGCCAAAGGCCCATGGCAGGGATGTGGGCTGCCTGGGCAGGTTCCACTGGTCCAGGCATTACTGAGAATGTTCTACCAGGTTCTCTGAATGTGTCTTGGCACTGGATCTGGTCTCCAAGTGAAGAGCCCCCAAATCCATTCCAAGGCTTCATCTAAGCAACTTCTCTCCATAGCCCCAGGTTATTCCCGCTCCCCACTGCTTCTGTGTCCCCCCTCCACTATCCATCACTGCCTGGCTTGGGACATCCAAGGTCTCAAAGTCAGAGAAGCAATTCCCAAAACACAGGAAACATGATTTGTCACCGCTTCTGAGTACCAGAGTGCTTCTTAGAGGTCTTGCTGGACCGGGCTAAGCATCACTGACTTCCCTCCCTGCCTAGCCAGAGGCCCATGGCTTCGTGCTGAGTCAAGACTTGTGGCATTATGACTAAGTTAGCTACTTTTCTGTTGTGATAAAATACCATGACCAAAGCAACTTAGAAGAAAGCATTTAATTGGGATTATGGTTCCAGACAAACAGATACACCCAGAGAGTTGACTTTTCGGTGATTCTAGAGCATATCAAGTTGACTCAACAGATGAGTGTTTTATAGGGAAAGGGGTTGAACTAAGCCTGAATTCCATATCAGGGTGTACTTCACAGCAAAGGCCATGAACAAAACCTGGATCCCACATCACAACAGAGAGGGATGGCAGGAGCCTGGATCCTACATCATTGCAGAAAGGGATGCCAGGAGCCTGGACCCCAGTAATCAGTGTGCTGTTCTCTGCAGCTTCAATCTTTCTTGGAGAGGGAGAAGAAGCACCTGGATACAGACCACTACCCCCTGCACCTATAATACACTCTCAGGTCACCCTATGACCCTATGGGTCCCTTTAACATCACTATGGACTCATCCTCCGAGGTCACTGACAACACTGCAACTCCGGTGCAGGATGTTGAGGCAAAGAGGGACCGGGGTAGGGGCTGCCTTTTGAGGATGGAACTGTTTACTTCCCACAGAAAACAGGACCCTTGGGACCCTTTTCTACACTCTATAATATGAAGGGCCCTCATGCATTTTCAGTATTTCTATCTCTGTCTCCCAGTATAACTTAACTTACTATCTCAAAATACAATGGCATGCAAAGGCGTTCTTTTAACCAACAGTAATGAAATAGCATGTGTCTGTATTTATGGGCTTATCCTCACTGCTACCATCAACATCATCTTTGGATATAAAAACATTAAGCTGGGCTGTGGTGCCACATGCCTGTCATCCTAGCTCTTTGGAGGCAGAGACAGGCAGATCTCTGTTTAAGGCCATCCTGGTATAGAGAATGTTCCGGAACAGTCAAGGCTACACAGAGAAACCCTGTCTCAAAAACAAAACAAAACAAAAAAGGACAAAAAAAAATTAACTAACATAGTCTGTGCACATATTTAAAATATGTGACAAAAACAAAAAACCTCCAAAATAAAAAAAAAAACACCAAAAATAAAATAATAAAACCTCCTGTCCATGTACCTCATTTTTGTACACTGGAGAGATACTAGCAGAAACACGTACCCACGTGCTCATGTACTTACATACTTACACACACAACACACATGTACTCATGTAAACACAATGCATTTACACTAACATTCATATTCTACACACACTTAGATCTATCTACTTAGGTAACCCTCACACTCTCAAACACATGCATCCATACACACACTCACACTCATGTTCAGCTCACTCACAATCACTCGAGCACACTTTGAACACGCCTTCACACTCACCCCTTCTCACTCACTTGCGCTCACGTGTGTCTGTGAATGAATACTCACTCACCACGTACTATAATATCACACCAAATCACAAGGCTGGGACTGCAGAAATGGCTCCTGACTTCACAAACATTGTCATCTCCCTCACGGACTGATAGTTCATAGAGCAGCTTTTAAATAGTACAGCCTCCATTGATAACTAGAGGAAGGGAAGAAGAAGAGGAGAAAGGAGAGCAGGACAGATCAAGTCAGAACCTAACTTTCTCTGACGCAATTTGTGGTGGATCCTGGGGCTGCTGTGTCACGTCTCACTTCCCTTGCTGCTAAACGGGGCACACGTGCGACCAGAACACTTGCTGCCAGGGCTGTTAGCACAGAGGGTGGAGTCAAGATCATGATTAATCTTCCTGCCTGGCATTTTTGGAGGGGAATATCACATTGTGATTTAAAGCAAGGAGGCTGGGGTCAATGGGCTTGAAATAACTGGCCTCGACCAACATGTTTGACCTGTCTGAACCTTGACCTCCTCTGTACACTTGAGAACAACACCACCATATCCAGCAGGAGCAGATGAGTGCATTGTGTAGTGTGAGCAGCACAGATGAGCATTGGCACGACAGGCCTTGACAGTGCACAGTGGACAAACCACACCATTATGTAGCAAAGGGTATTGGTCTAGACCCTTATCACACCGAGGCCTTCCTAGCCACAGACACCTTACCTTGTACAGCTCAACTGAGTAGGTCCGGTCCCACTGCAATGCCTGTTCCCAGTAGGCTTTGAGAGACTTGGAAAGACTATCTAGAGCTCTGTGAGGAACGACAAAACTTCTACCCTGATAATGGTGCAGGTCCTTTGACTGGTGCCTCCATATGTACAGTAGGGACTAGGATCTGTGGACCTCAGCCCCTGGCCTATGGGGACATAAAAGGCCTCGGGTACAGGAGTGAAATGACAAAGGAGAGTCCTGAGAACAGTGAAGGCACTAGAGAGAGCTAGAGCCCATGGGAGGAGGGACTTAGTCTGAGGAGACAGGCCCCTGGTATTTCAGGAGAGCCATGGCTTCCCCTTAGCATGTCTCTGCCTTGTGTATGCTGAGACCAAGACTCTGGCTGCCCATTCTGTCCAAGAGAAAGAATTCACATTGTTACACATGTGTCCTTCTTAAAGGAACCTCTTCACTGAAGATCCGTGGGAGGCCTGAGGGAAGTGGTGATGGCATCCACCTAGGGTTTGCCTTGTGGAGGATCTGGTATCACCTACTTCCTTGTCCAAAGTACCTCATCTGTTCAGGATGCAGGACTAGAGCAGCCCAGACTCCCTTAAGCTGAGACACATGGGACTTTCTTCTAGCTGACTTATGATGCCCTGTATTCATTTGCCCCCAATGCTAACTCTAGCCAACCTTCCCAAGCCTTGTGAAGCCTACTGGGATCAGACACTGTAGTCCTCCTCCCCTCCAGGGTTCTCACCTGTCTTCCCATTGGGTGTTCAAGGAAATCAGGATTAAGATATGCACATCTGCAGGGTCATTACCTGCTTTCTCAGTGGCCTCTGGCATCACTAATACTATTTAAGATGACCATGTATATTTGAGCCATCTGTGCTTAATATTACCCCAAAGAAAAAAAATCTGAAAAAAAGGGAAAAAATTAAGATAAGGGGCCGGAGAGATGTCAGTCGTTAAGAGCACTGGCTGCTCTTCCAGAGGACCTGTGCTCAATTCTCAGCACCCACATGGTAGCTAACAACCATCTGTAACTCCAGTTCCAGGGGTTCTGACATCTTCAGACATACGTGCTGGCAGAACACCAATGAACATCAAATAAAAAGAAATGATTTTTTATAAAAAAAAATAAAACTACCTTTTTGTTCCTTTATAATCCTTCATTTCTAAGAAGACAAAGAGACATATTGTGAGCTCTAATGTCCTGACTCAGCAACGCCATTTACACGGCATGGAGTGACAGTGACCAACTGGTGGCACCGTGTGGAAATAGAACTCTGTGTCTCCAAGGGAATTTCCTAATATCCCCGAATTCTAAGTGGGAACTAGTTGTCACTTGAAGGGTCAATGACACTTATTTCTGGCAAAGTTGCTCTTTCAAAGTTCCGTAATCAGCAATAAACTTTGTATATAAAAAACAACTTCAGTTGCTTGCTTTGATATGTGATCTACTAAAATCCAAGGCCAGATCCCAGTGAGGCTTCTCAAAGAAAAGGCCTTCACTTCTAGTCCATCATCTAATCAATACCCCTGTTAAAACAAGGATTGTTTTATGGTTAATAGTCACTTTGAATTTCCCATTGTCCCAACTGATTGATATAATTTCTTAGTTATTTCTCATAATAAAATTTCTCTTTAAAGGCCTTATTTGTCCCAGACAAGAGATAAGAAAACTGAATCCACAGAACAGTTAACTAACTTGCCCAAGCTCAAATAGTTGGTAAGAGTTTGAATTCAAATCTGGTGGCCGTATCTGGAAATGTCTATGAGGACGTTTACAGAATGGTTTAATTGGGAAGGGAAGACCCACCCTAATTTGGGTAACACAATTCTGTGGACTGTGGTCCTGGATTGTATAGAAAACAGAGGGCAGGCTGAGCTTTCATTGCTTTCTGACTCCTGGTTCCAGATGCACCGTGACCAGTAGCCTCACGTTCCTGGTGCCTGCCGGGATGCGAAGTACTCTAGAACTGTAAATGCCAAAATAAAACCCTTTCCTCCTTAAGTCGCTTTTGTTATACACTTTGTTGAAGCAATGAAGAAAGTGACTCAGGAAATTGGTAATGACAAGTCTGGCTGTTGCTGTTGTTAACCTGACCATTTTGGTTCTTAAGGCTTTGGAACTGATTTCCTAGGGAAATGGGGAAGAACTTTTGGCTAGAAAATGCCCTAGAACCCTCCAGACACAACTTAACAGAGTGTTCTGGTGGGAGTTCGGAGTGCCAGCCTGCCAAGAGAAATGTGACTAGTAGAGCCCTAGTTCATGAGGTTTCAGAGAGGAACACCTTGTGCAGCTCTTTGGAACTCTTCGGAACTCTCCGGAACTTTTTGGAAATTGAGCTACTGTTTATTCAGGTTATATCTGGAGAAGAGTCTGACTGCCTTTTCCTGGTATCCTGAGGACTTGAATAAGGCCAAGTTCAGAAGTAAAGGACTAATTTGTCTGGTAGAGGAAAAGTTCATGATGTTTGGGGGGGGGGTAGGAGAGAGGGGAGGGGAAGAGGGGAGAAGGGAGACAGAAATGAAAAGAGAACACACACACACACACACAGAGAGAGAGAGAGAGAGAGAGAGAGAGAGAGAGAGAGAGAGAGAGAGAGAGAGACCAAGAGACATAAAGAGAAGAGCAGGAGCAGAAATTTAAAAAAAAGTTGTGCACTTTGACGGGCGAAAGTAACAAGCTTAAAGTTACAGAAAAGGAAGTTGTGAATGCAGATGTATTCATTAAGGAGTTTAGTACCATTAAAGAGAAGCCTGAACTTTCCACTGGGTCAATAAGAAAGATTCCCGAGGGAAAGACCCAATTTAAAAAAAAATACATTTGTGAAAATGTGAATTCATTTGAAAAGAGTCTTTCCGTGTAACATACTGCTGAAAGAGTTCAATGCTTGAAATAATGGCATAAGAGCAAAAGGATCACCACAGCGTCCATCCACGGGGCTCTCCTGACAGCCGGACTGGGCAGTGTCACCTCTGAGGTGCTGATTTTGAAACCATGAACCATGTAAGACTAAGGGAGTCATCAAGTGTGGCCTCCAAACCCAGACAGTTGCTGAGGTCAGGCAATGTGTGGCAGTGTCAAAATTACTGTAGAAAGTCCCTAAGAAGCCATTACATGAAGCTTTGGAGAGACCCAAGCTGCAATGGAGACCCCACGATGTCGAAACTATCCGGACTAAGGAAATCTGCCGAGAAACCTTCATGTAAGAAGAGTTAGGCCCTGTGTGCTTCAGGCCATAGAGCTAGAGAGGTAGGGCTGTCTAAGCCCTTTGGAGGCCAAATGATTCCATTGTAAGCACCAAATGTCAGAGCTGAAGGGTTTATTGTTTTCCTTGTTGGGTTTAGGACTGAATTTGGTTCAATCTTACCTTCATAATGCCCTGATTCTACCCTTTAGTGATGGTAATGTTTATTCTCTGTCATCGCATGTTGAAAATAAATGATTTGCTTTCGATATTATAGGACCTATAATACAGGCTGATTCTCAGAAGAGACTCTGCACTTATATTTTTTCAAGGGTGTTGAAACTGTAAAATTTGTGGGAATTCTTGTAGTTGGGTTGAATGTATTTTGCACGGACATGGCCATGAGCCATTCAAAGCCATCATGTTTGGGTGTCAGGTTGACAAGATGTAGACTTGTCAACTTGATATTGTTGGCTTCACAGGATCTGACTCACCTAGAACACACCTCAGTATTTCTGTAAGAGGTTTGCAAATTAGGTTCATTGAGGTGGTAAGAAATACCCTAAATGTGGTCAGCATAGGCTGGGGGCCACACTCCATAAAAATGAGAGCTAGCTAGGCGTCAGTATTCATTGCTCCCTGCTTCCTAACTGCGGATATAACGTGATCTGTCTCAAGCTCCTACTGCCATGCTTCTGTGATGGACTGTGGCCCCTCAAACTGTAAGTCAAAACACATCTTCCCTCCCTAAACTGCTTGTGAGATGCATGGTGTTTTGTTGTCACAGCAACAAGAAGTAGTTAGGGAATCTATTCCACCCCCTTACCTCTCAGGGAAGTGGCTCTATTCTTTTCCATAACACCTGTAGTGGGAGAATTAATTTTTCACCATACATAATGAGGTAGCAGAACTTAACTGTTCTCTGTGGGATTCATGTTCTTTCTCGTGTCTTTCTCCACAAGTATTAAGGTTTGAATATCTCCTTTCCTAAGTCAGCTCAGCTTGCTGGTGCAGTTACAGGTCATCAGAGCTCCGTGGCAGATGTGACAGATGCTCTGTTTCCTTCAGTAGTTAGTGGATGAGCCAGCTTCATCCTTCTGGACATCAATGACGACATCACTACAGTATCACAATCCCGGTGCTGACTCAGCAACTTGGTGCCATTCCCCATGGACATCCAATGCTCGGGGGGGGGGGGGGGATCTAGACATCAGCTTTTCCTGTGGTGGAGTTCATCCTGCGTTCTCTCCTTACATACAGTGTGCTGAGTCGAAGAAGGCTCTTACAGAGGGGACATCTTGGAGAAGTTTTGTAGGATAAAGGGCAAAGAAAACCCACCAATCCCTGAACAGGAAAATCCACCAATCCCTGAGCTTGCCCATGCTCATGAATTGAAATCCCACCAATCTTCACCCTAGAAATCTCTACCCTGGAATGCTCTCCCCCACCCCCCAAGAAATCCTATATAAGCCCTGCCTTTGCTCAGTTCCCCCTGCTTCTTGCCTGAGCAGAAGCAGCCACCGTCCTGGGTTTTTTTCCTTCTCAATAAATTTCTCGTATGAGGTATATTGTGCAGTGTGACTTTGTGGTAGTCCTTGGCTCTCGATTGTCAGGATATCTCTCAGAGCAGAGCTGTAACACTTCCAACGGGGAAACCATCCCCTGCTAGAACAGAACTATAACACCTACATTGGGAAAACCGTCTTCTGCAGCAGCCAGAGCAGAGCTGTGACACTTCTGTAGTGAGAGCCTTCCCTTCAGAGCTGTAACACTTACAAGCTTGGTGTAGAATCACTAAGAATAGCAGCATACAGGAATCATTGCTGTCCCTGCCTTCAGTTAGGGTAATCCACCAAACTTACATGAAGAATGGCTTCCTGAGATTCAGCACTGGTTACCAGGACAGCAAACAAGGCTATCCAAAAATGAAGGCTCCCTAGACCTTAAGTCAATGAAATTAAGTCTACTTTTAACCATAGCCAATCATGCACTATGATAGTCTTGATATTGAACCACTTAAAAACATAACTTTTAGACCAATAAGAAAAACCCTAGGTCTTGGAAGAGTCAGGTGCTTCTTTAGATTGAGGAAGCTGAGGAAGAACCTTAGGGGGTAAATCCTTGGTTTGGTTCCTAGTGATGTAGGATTTTAGGTGTGTACCTGTGAGGGCAGGCAGACCTTAGTGACTACCTCAACTCTTGATCCTGCCCACAGTGCTAACTCTGGGCAGGGGGTGGTTCTTTAACCATACATACAGACCCCCTGCCTCTCTCACCTTCTGTCTTAATGAATTTTTTTTCCTCACGCACAGGTATGTGAGAAAGAACCAGGGAACCATACTTACGTCTATGTTTTCTCTACTGCAGATACTTCTTATAGTAAAGTCATCGAAACCAACTAGACAAAGTCTCCTCGACACAATCTTTGCTCTCTGTCTTCATTCCCCAGTGACTGACTGCCACCTTCACCACCGGCCTTCAGGCCTCTAACGTGACCATCCTCTGTTCACATTTATCACCACCTGATGATAAAACACAAACTCCTTAATATGCAGATGAGCCAGGAATCCCCATGGCTTCCAGTCTATATCTATTGTGGGTGTCCAGAGCCCAGGGCATGGTATCTCCCAGGTACACACCATGGCTTTATGGTCCATCTTCCTGGAGAAAACGTGCCTTCTAAACTTGGATTCAATCTTGAGCCTACGAGAACTTTCAGGCTGGTTCTGACATGAAATGTGCAAGTCGGAGCTCTCCTCAGGTACCGTCTTTCCCTCTGAAGAAGCTGCTTGGCCTCTTTTTCTTTCTAGCTGGCACAGCCACCGTGTTGCTTTGCAGCCAGCAGATAGGGTTGTCCCCTGTAGAGTTCTTTTGTAGAAGGAAGCAATTTCCCCCAGTCCCTGCCTCTTGTGCAGGCAGAGTATCCCACTCTGGCACCTCCAACCTCTCTCCCTGACTGTGAGCTTCCCAGCATGCACTGCGTCCTTCAGAGCCCTAGCTCCTTACAGCATACAGGGATGGAAGTAATGACCCAGCAGTCAGCCTTGCCAAGTGTCCTCCTGGGCAAGGCTGTGGGACTTCACAGAGTGGATCCAGAATTTGTATCCTTTGCTCTGATATTCCTCCAGGCCAAGATAAGCAATGGGTTAGTACTCAGCCCAAGACATTACCAGAGCCATCTTTAAGGCCCTACCCTCCCATAGCCTGCCTTACAGCTTCTGTTTTGATTAATAACACCTTACACGAGTAGTTATCATCTGTTTCTTCTTTGAGCAGACAGGAGCTGTTTCCCACAGAGGCATCCTCAGGACCTGGCACATAAAGATGAGCCATGAGACAGACAAGGCTTCAGCTCCCTTCTCCTCTTCATTCCTCCCTCCCTCCTTGACTTCTTACTTAACGGAACTGGAACGGTGACCAGCCAACAGATTTGAGTTAACAGCGAGAGACTGGTAGTAAAAGCCCAGATTCCAAAGCCCACAACAGGGGTGTCTGAGGTTTCTGGAGGTCAGAAAAGACACAGAGAGACTGACCTTTCAGATGATGGGATGACCTTCCTCCACACCCCCGCACTGCCCTTTGTCTCTGCTCCCCAGTGTCCTAACTCCGCTTGACACCACACTCTGTCATGCTGGACTGGAGCCCAGCTTCACTTCGAGCTGGCCAAGGATAAAATATGGCTTTCATCTGCACCTTTAAATCAGAAAGGCCAGAGTTTCTGAGCGGGCACTGTGGCTGCAAAGCACTGTGATGAACAAGTATTCTGGGTGCTCAACCTCAGGACCACAGCTGAGACCTGCCCTGAGCCCCTGGTTAGGAGGGGAAGGGCCAGGTGTCACACTGGGCCAGCCATACTTCCACTAAACGAATGAACTCATACTAAGTGCTTCTTTTTAACACACAGTTGGAAAACCGTCCACCTTTACTCTATGCCACCCCAGGAATATGAGCATCAGAGGCATGTAACAGAGCAGGCTGTCCATGTGTTATGCACATGTGCACCCAGGCGTGAAGCATCCATGTGATGTGTTCATGGGTGTGTACTGTGTCTCAGGCAAACTTGCTCATCCAGTGGCATTTCCTCTCTCATTGCTGGGCACCAAACACTGTGGCAGGAGCCAAGAACGTGGGTGCACAGTACTGACGATGTTCTAACTCCCCTGGGTTTGTATTCTAGGAGAATGTATTCAGACATCTTTGGGGACAAAGAATGTGGATTATAAGAAAAAATAAACATATTAGATATCCGAATACTTTTGCTCACAGGTAACTTTTTTTTTTTTTTTGAGACAAGGCAACCAGTCAGTCTTGTCTTGAATTCACTGTGTAGCCGGGGCTGGCCTTGAACTTGTGATTCTCTTTGCCTAAGCCTCTTAGGTACTGGGATAGTGAAACATACCATCACACTAAGCTGAATGGATAATTTACCTTTTGAAAAATTAATGGAAAACCTTGTGCCTTAATCTACTTGGGAGTGTACAGAATTGAACTCGGGGCTTTGCACAAAGCTAGACAGTTCCTGGACCATTGGGTCATAGCCCAACCATAGACTGAACAGCTTCTATTACAAGCAAAAGTCCAGGAGTCCGGATATCTACCCCCGAGTGTCTGAGCACTCACTTGAGTGCCCCCCAAATCACCATGAAGAAGAAAGTGTTATATCGATCCAGTTTAATATAAATATATTTTTGGTGTGCTCTGAACTCAAAGCATTAAGGCAGATTTGAGTCAATAAATCTTAGTTCTAATTGAGATGAGTCAGACTCTGAATTCCGCTGTGCTGTGTAGAATAGCAGCTTTCACGGTGGACATTGCCTAGCATAACTCCTGTAGTAATTGTGATCTTGGAGGCTCACTGCCTTCATCTGCTAACCCAGGCCTAGCTCTGGAAGCCTCTAGCCTCCATACAATCTAATCTAGGCCCAGAGACTTGCTACTGAATAAGCTCACCCTGCCTTGCTCTTTCTGAACTCTAGCTGGCTGGTTCAACTCAGTGTTTCTCGCTCAAACTCCTCGCCCAGCTGACTCATTCAGTTTGGCTGTTGTCTCAGCCTGTGCATTGCTCTGCTTGGCCTCAAACTAACTCTAGCAATCTTATTTAATCTTCTAGCTCCTTCTCATTCTGCCTTCACCTGTGTCTGCTCATTCTCTCTTCAATCTGTCTGGGTGAAACTCTCCTGGTAAAACTGTCTCCTTCTCCTCTGTGCTTCTCTACTCTCCCTCTCAACTCTACTGCACTGTTCTCCACGAGCTCTACTGTATTCCTGCACTGTACGCTCTCCTTCTTGCCCTATCTGTCTCTCCCTTAATTAGCTTCCCTTTCCTCTCTCTTCCCATGAGAGTTGGGCACATGCTATTCTGTCAAATACTTCTCCGATTTGTCACTTTGTCTGCCATTCAATTAGACATCACTTTCAAACATGGGTGCCTCCTTGTACAAACTAATTTTACCTTCATTGTTTGGGATTAAAGATGGATTCAGGCCACAGGGACTAAAGGTGTGCGCTGATGCTGAGCCACACCCTAACTAGAAACAGGTCCAAATATCCTGTGACAGACTCCATTTTATAAAGCAACAACCTCGACAAGAGTTACTCTATTTTGAGACACGTGTGACAAGAAAGAGTGACTTTACACCTTGTTTACACAAGTAGTTACCATCTGCCAGCACACAGGAGGCCCAAACTGAATGTTATTAAGAAATGACGCTTGAAATACATCACAACATAGTCAGAAACAGAGACACAGGAGTGTATCGATCATACCAGATAGAAAGCTCTCACTTGGGACAAGGAAAGAACTTTGGGACTGCAGTGTGGCATGTGGCAACCATTCTCACCCGTCAGCTGTTCACTCCTGCTTCTGTCCCCAGAATCCAGTACTTTCTTCTGCCAATGTCCTCAGCGCAATCCAGAGTGATGCTGGGCAGCCTGGCGGGCGCCTGGACCTGCATTTCGTGTCTCTGTGTTTATACAGCTCTGCCCTCGGGGCTCATAAGCCTTCTTTTAAAAGGATAATAAATATGTGTTTTATGTTTTGTAATTATAATTATATCATTCCCCTTTCCTCTCCTTCAAATCCTCCCAAGTACCATCTCTTGCTTTTTTTGAAATCATGGCCTCTTTTTTTCTTTAGTTGTTGTTACACACACACACACACACACACACACACACACACACACACACACACACACTGTTTATACTGCTAATATATGTTGTAATATAATGTAAATGGGTATGTGTAATAAGTATTCATATATATATGTATACTCCTAGTACACAAATCTAACCCACTCAAACTGTATAGCGTTTCTTTATATATTCTGGGATGACCACTTGGTGCTGGATAACCAGTCGGTGTGCTTGTTCCTGGGGTAGTCTATTTCTCCCACTCCTTAGTCGTCTGCAGTTGTTTGTGTTGGGTTAAGGCCTCCTAGGCTCCACCCTCCACATTAGCATGCCGGCTGTTGATGTTCAGCTCACACTTAAGCCATTACATGGGTGAACTTCTGCCATTCCTAGAAACCATACCTTCAGAGCAAGCTCCCTCTGGGTCTTACAATCTTTCCACCCCCTCTTCAGCAATGATCTCTGAGCCTTAGGTGCAGACATTGTATTGATCTGTCTATTGGGACTGGGCTCCACAACTCTGCATTTTGACTGTTTCTAGTTTTCTGCAGTAGTCTCCCTCTGTTGCAAAGAGGAATTTACTTGATGAAGAGTGAGGAGGACTATACTTACCTGAGGGTATAAAGACAAATGTTTAGAATGTAGTTAGTCAAGGGCTAATGAAGTCATGACTCATGGAAGAAAACTTACATCCACTACATTACCGAACCGGCACGTTCCTAACCACTGTGGTGGTTTGAGTATGCCTGTCCCAGGGAGAGGCACTATTTGGAGGTGTGGCCTTGTTGGAGTGGGTGTGACCTTGTGGGAGCAAGCTTGTCACTGTGGGCATGGGCATTAACACCATCAGCCTAGCCGCCTGGGTGATAATGGCTGAACCTGAAAGACAGGAGCATGGCAGCACCCAGGCAGGCACGGTCCAGGAGGATTTGAGAGTTCAACCTATTGTTCTGAAGGCAAACAGGAGAAGACTGGCTTCCAGGCAGCTAGGAGGGAGGGTCTAAATGCCCACGCCCACAGTACCATTCATTCAAACCATCACAGTTAGTTAGGTTTTGGCTTTTGGAGGGGGGCTTCTCAGCACAGAAGGGAAAATTTCATTTACTCTACACATACATGCTTATTTATACACTGCCTAATGTGTATTATAGGCGTCATTGGTAGATAGCCAATAGCATGATTCCTTATGACTTCCCCTGACATCTTCACTGTTATTTTACCATCCTTCCTCTTAGTTTTATATTTATCTTCCCCTCTGCTTTCTAAATAGAACCCCTTTATAAGGTATCTTATCTGGTAGTAGGCAGAATTTCCCTTGCAACTTTTATCAGCTTTCTTCCTCTCTGAATTCTACATCCTCATTAACCTTTTCCTGGCCACTTTGTAGCCTGCATCTTTGTATATTATTCTGTGAAGTATAACACATGATCTGACAGTTAATATTAGCAATTACGGCTAGAATGAAAGAACGTTGATCACCAATGACCATGAAAAGAAGTCCGATTACTTGGCAACTTGCAAACTGACCTGGCTGGCACATTTATGTTGTTATTCGGTTCTGTCTGAGCTAAGCTTTTCCCTTCGGGGATGTGTGGTAGCTGCTTCCTTTGGACTGGGCATGGCCTTTATCCTCTAGAGTCAGAGCTGTAATCACTGACAACGTGATATGGCTATGATCTTGCCTACGAAAGCTCCCTGGTTGAGGGGTGGAGCTCTCTAGAGGCTCAGGAGATCCTCAAGAAGGCTCTTCCTTCCCTAAGGAAGGAAGCAAGTTAGCAAACAGCTAACTGGAAGGGACGTGGCGATGATGTCCTTAAGCAGTCCAGGGGATTTCCCCACAGTGAAGCTGCCTTTGAGTCATCCTCATTCCTCCACTAACCCCAGTAAGCTCACTGGTCCACAGACTGTGCAGCTATTTTATTGACCTGTCAGTCCCCCAACCCCAGTCCCTATCCCCCCACCCCCGGGGAGCAGATGTTTCTTTAAATCTCCTCTGAAAAAGTCATTGGGGGAAAGGCCGCTCCTTGACCAAGGGTTGGGGGTTATTGATGCAAAACACTCAAACATTGCAAAGGAATGATTTATTCTGAGACAAACGTGAATGGCTGTGGCTTGAAAACACTAATTCGGGTTGCCCTAAGTGACATACGGAAGAACCACACATGTTTTTGTTAGTCACAGAATAGAAAGCCACATACTGCTTCACCTTCTAATACAGAGAGATAGGTAGGACACTAGGAAATCTCTGCTATAGTTTCAGATGCTCTCTGAGTACATGTTTAGCTCTGTGTTGATGGAAGTTAATAGTTTTCTAGGTTAATACATTCCAAGATCTTTTTTTTTTTCTGATGGTGTAGTTTTAGGTCAGATACAGAGGTAGGTAAATGGCCATTAAAGGAACTAAAGATAGTCCAAGGTAATTCTGGCTCTGGATCAGCAACATTCTAACTCTGCCCAATCATGAAGTCCTTAACAGCCCACAGAATCCCAAACAAAGATATGGCTTTTTCAGGAATTCAGTTCACAGTGGTGGTAGCTCCCTAGCCCGGAAGTCAAGGCAGTAGAAAAACCATGTCCTTCCTTTTGATGGATGGCTCGTGGTCTCTCAGCTACGTTTCATGACTGAAACACAGGGTTGGTTTTAACTAAGGAGTTACTAGGGACACACACTTAACTGTCCAAACACTTCAGTGCTAATGGCATTGGGCTTGCTGCAAGGGGTTCCCCTCATCACACCGTCCCCGGCAACCTGAGCCACAGTGAACAAGTTGGCAGGCATGAGGGACATGCACTTGGGGACACGTATTTCTAAGAAATGACTGCCTGCTGAGCTGTGATATTCCAGGATCCCTGGTGGCAGGGTGCAGGAAGATGTGTGTGCCTCGCTTGCAGGGGACCAAAAGTCCTGAATTAGCTCACTCAAAAAGCGTTTCTAGGACCATGACCCCTGACAAGTTGCAAACACGGTTCACTCCATTTCTGATTCTCCTGGTGGGTCACCCCCGCCTCCACCCTGTTCCCCGGAATCCCCCTGTGGGTATATGGTAGCATTTTCTTATGCTGTGCGCGCGCGGGGACACACACACACACACACACACACACACACACACACACACACACACACACACGGGAAAAGAGAGGACCGCTCTGCTGTGCAACGGGGGCTTAAGAAACAGCAACAACACACACACACACACACACACACACACACACACACACACACACACACACGGGAAAAGAGAGGACCGCTGTGCAACGGGGGCTTAAGAAACAGCAACAACACACACACACACACACACACACACACACACACACACACACACACACACACACACACACACACACACACACACACACACACACACACACGGGAAAAGAGAGGACCGCTCTGCTGTGCAACGGGGGCTTAAGAAACAGCAACAAGGGAAGCTGGCCAATCCTGTCTCATTATCCCCTGAGGACAGGGCCAGTGGGTGGTGCTGATGCAGTTAGACGGCACGGCTGCTTATATAAAGAAGTCATTTGAGAGATTTCTAGGGTAACTGGGGTGAAAAATGACAAACACCGTCTATTTAGAGCATAAACGCCTGCTGCTTAGTTACAAGCAGAGAGCGGGTCTCCAAGACGCTCCGCGAGAGAAACAAAAAGAGAAAAAACAAAACAAACAAGGGCGTCACGTGTCCGGCAGAGGGAGGCGGAGCCTGGCACAGCCCCAGGTCTTGGCCTTTTGTCATGCAAATGTGAGGCCACCGCTTCCAGGTTTTCACCTGAGGCTCCTGCCCGGCTTTAACTGAGTATCCTTGGTAACTCCAGGAATGCTACTGACTTGCCTCATTAACACACCTGGCACAGCAGTCTGCTGTGACCATCTGCTCAGCATACTCTGAAATCCGTTTTAAAATATCGTAGCCGAGGGCCCCAAACATGGTGGCTCCTTGCTGGCAACCCTCACCCATGCATGGCCTGTGTCTGCAGGGCTGCTGCCTCCCCGCCAACACTGCGGTTTCTAGCCTTACTGTGCGCTTGAGTCACACCAATCTCTGCAGAGTTTCAACGTCGTTTTGTAATGTGCAGTCTTGTGCAGAGAGGCTAAGATGCTTGGGGTAACAATGAGACACTCCCACCCCCACTCCCCGACTTTGGCAAAATTGCAGCCTTTGCTTCTGCTGGGAACTCCGTGGGACAAAGCTGGCTCATCTCCCTGCTCACAGAGGTTTCTGTGGCCACCTGGTCACAGCAACATGCGCAACGATTCACTACTAGCTTGCTTTGGCTTCTCTCTGAGCTCTGGGCTACTTGTGGTGCCTGCTCTAGACCTTGGATATTTTCAGCGTTCCTGGCCTCGCACTGTACCACAGTGGCAGCCAATGGATTTTTTTTTTCCCTCCACACAGAAGCAGTAATGGGAAAATCCACGTGATTCGCAGGGCCTGAACTAAACTGAGATACAAGCCTTAGGCTGGGTTAGGACTTCTGAACTTATGTGGTCAGAGGATCAAGCAGGTTCCACCTGCACAAGCCTGAGGGAAGTCAGGTGATCCGTGACCTCTTCCCAGCCAGATCTCACTGAGGTAAAAATTAGAATGAGCAGGAAAGGTCACATTTCCCATTCTCAAGGACATACAGAGCCTGGGGTGGTGTGGGGTGATCTCTGACCTTTGACCTTCATGTTCATGCTGCTTTGTGGTGACCCCTGAACAAGAGTCTTGTCCGTATGGAAATCCATCCCATGAAACAGTCTACGGGTCTGTCTGGAGACTTTCTCACCCCTCCCAGCCCTGACAACCTCAATCTTAGACAAGCTATGACAGAGAGGTGAGCCGGCTACTGATGAACTTCTGAGGCTTGCTTCAAGTTCTGGGTGCATCTTGTAGTGTGCATAAAGCAGGATCAATTTGCAGCCATTTCTGTCAAAAGGCCTTGTGGAGATTAGCAAGTCTCACTGGGACAGAGCAGTGTCAGATTATTAGGGGAGGTGAACATAGGAGCTGCTACAATATATGGTGACCTTGGAGACAGGGAAACAGTGAGCCCTATAGACGAAGGCCTCTGGTAAACAGTCTTATGGGTCATCAGCCTGGAAGCCATTAATAGAAAAGTCAGGGTTGATGGACCTGTCCAGACAACAGTGGTTGTGGTGGGGCCTTCTACATCGTAGGCCAAGTCTAGCAGGCTACAAAGAGGCCAATGTTCCCATTTCCTGGATCCAGGCTAAGGCCCCAGATTTAACACAGGACTAGCAGTGGGTATGGAGTCTTTCTTCTTTTGTAACCGTGAAGCACCGTGACTACCATTGCTGTAGGTGTGGCTTCTTTCCCTGAATTTGGCCTGAGGAGAATAGAGGAAGTCAGGGCCTTGGATTAGCCAATATCAGCACTCAACCCTTCATTCTATTTCCTCATGCTGTCTGCCCCTTGTCCAGGCCTTTATCACCCCAGGAACGAATGTCTTGAAGGAGGTGGCTGGTCAGACATCAACGTCTGGGCCAGAGCTGTGTCATGATCTGTGCTGAGGCAGGGAGAGGGTAAGGAACAGGCTAATGTCCACTTGCTCTGCAAGTGAAGATCTTGTCAACTCCAAATATTCTCAGGGAGTGATGGTGGACGATCAAAATTCCCATGAGAGTGAAGCTGGGAGATGTTCTGCTGTGTTACTGAGACATCCCAAAAGGAGACTGGTCCTTTGTTTCCTGTGTCTTAGGCTGTAAATCGAAGGGGCAAGGATGTCCAAGCCACTACAGTGATTCCAAGTACTTTTAACGTAAGGACACAGAACTGCTCTCTTCTAGGCCGTTTTGCAGGGGTCTGTAAACATCCAAGCCCTCTTGACCTCTTCAGAACAAGAATGGCTTTTTTTTTTCTGTTTTGTTTTTTATAAGCTGTAGGTAGAACACAAAAACTAAAAGAAAACAACTCTAGAATCAGGCTTGACCTTACCCTGTTAAGGAAATTAAAGAATTTTAGGTAGGCATGTAGAGGAAAACGGCTGGATGCCTGCTAAATTCTTAGCATGCACACACACACACACACACACACACACAGGTCTAACCTAAAAAAATTAAAGGTCTATGCTTATTCTTTGAACACATTCGAAAATAATTTTAAAACACACAGTAAGATTTTTAGAAAATACACAAATTGTAATGTCAAACAGAACAATCAAAAGCAGCAGGCACCAGAGGTGACACAGGGGTGCTCTCTGCCTTTCCCTCGGGTGCCTATGAGGCCACACTGTGAGCCACAGAACCTAAACACAGAAGGCAGCTCAGCCCTCAGCCCACTCGGCCGGCCCTGGCTGCTCCAAACAACAGCTTCCACCAACCAACGAGCTTCTGGGACTTCTCTTAGCTTAAGTTTCTTTTTCCAAATTCATTTTGGGTTTCCAGTTAAAACACTTTGAAAAGTCACAATGTCTGAGTTCGTCTGTCACCAATTAACTCTGTGGAGGCTGCACAGCTGGTGACTTCTGCAGATGGGAAGAGTTCGTCCACTCCGGACAGAGACAGCCACACAGGAGGCAAGCTGAGAGCACCTCGGCCCACTCCTAGGGGTCCATGCCAGACACAGCTGTTTTTCCAGGACACTAAGTGGCTCCTGCCACTCAAATCCCTTGACTGCGTGTCTATTCAAGGTAACGGTTTCAGCCTTATCTGTGGTCATGGCACTCAAGGCTGGTGGCCTGCAGCTGTGACCACCCTGTTCTGTATCTGTCTTGGCCCAGGGAAGGAAATACTCCACCTCAGTCATTGCTGAATCCCCACATCAGCAGTAAAATCTGCTGAAAGAAATAAGCTCTAAAAGGGCATTTGATTTATAAAGTCTTTATAGAGGCGAGGCAAACTGATTTCTCCTTAGTTCACCCATATGGGAATGTAGCCTCTGATGGACAAGACACCCAAATTCAAGCAGCGCTCTTTCCTGGCCATCTTGTGCATCACAGAAGGTTCCCAGAGAATCTGATTTGGGCCATACCTCACTTTCAGACAGACAAGTGACCAGCTGCATTGTGGGTTGTTCAGGCAGTGAGAGAGATGCAGTCTGAAGAAAATGCCTCTTGGGCTGGGTGTGGTGGTGCACACCTCTAATCCCATGACTCAGGAAGCTGAGGCAGGGGAATCTTTGTGAGTTTGAGGCCAATCTGGTCTACCTAGTGAATTCTAGGACATAGTGAGACCCTATTTCCAGGAGGAGAGAGGTAGGAAGTGAGGAACACACACACACACACACACACACACACACACACACACACACACACACACACAGAGAGAGAGAGAGAGAGAGAGAGAGAGAGAGAGAGAGAGAGAGAATATCTCCCCTACAGGGGTCAAAAGAAGTCAGGCCCGGCCCCGGCTAAGGGCTAGCTGGGCTCTATGATTCTCATGATGCTGTAAGGGACAAGCAGAGTTTGTAGAAAACACAACTGTGTCTGCTTTCCTGCAACATGGAGTGCTCAAGTTTGTAGGTTTCCTGCATTCACCTGCTCAGGGTCTAGACATAAAGCAAAGGTAACTTTCTCTGCCCCGTCATAGTCTCTCCCTCTGAGACGTATCCTTGGTCCATAAAGCAGGGATGGTGTTTCTAAACTCAGAGTCTGGAGATGACTGAACGTTTCAGAGTCCGGGTCTATGCTGTAACTGTAGCAGGGCAGATCTTGAGTACAAGGAGGAAGGTAGGTCTGAAGAAGCCTGGCCCCTATGCGTCTGCGCTGGATCCAGAGGTAGCATTTGTAGGAGTCACTTCAAGACGTCTGTTTACCTGTCACAGCTGAATCACCCAGCACACAGAGGGAAGAACAGCGGCTAACCAGACAACAGGTTCACAGTCCACAGTATCTGCAGACATGGGTGTCAGGAGCACCTGGCCACTCCATTTATGAATCCACACCTGTCTCTTCACCTTCTTAAATGCAGAATGCTTCAGGGGCAGAAGTAGCAGCTCACAAACACTAGGCCCATCGATGACACGCAGTGAGGTTTCCGCTGTGAAATGTTTAGCCTTGACTCAGGCATGGGAATAGCGGGTGACTCTCACTGACTGAACCCACCTGGGCTACTGAATGCCTTGTTCGAGCTATTCGTTTTTCCTTGTCAAGTGGCAAGAGTTTTGTTTGTTTATTTGTTTTGCTTTTGTTTGTTTGTTTGTTTAAACATAACTGCTGGTCAGCCACACGGCTTTCAGGCGCTTTCTCGTGCTCCGTTGACTTTGCCTTAGATGCACAGAGATTTTGCACCTCATCTGCTCCCTTCATCCATTTTCAACTCTGCTCTGTGCTTTGTTGTCAGGTGTAGGAAACTCTTGCTATCAAGACCCGACTGTTCTCCCTTGTGAGAGGACATTTAAATTATTTTGTGAGAAATTATTCCTTGTACTGTACAAACTTTGGATCATTGATGAAGGTCTGTGATCCATTGACTTACTTGCCTGCATTGCTTCAGCGCGGCTGTATCCGCTTTTCGCGCGTGCGTATCCACCTCCCTGTCCCCATTGGTTGAAGAGACTACCCGTTCCTCCCCATTGGTTGAAAAGACCACCCATTCTTCCACTGAGCAGTCCGTCCTTGTGCCCTTATGGAAATCATTTGGTCATACAAGCAAGGTTTATCTCTGTCTTTGTTTGATCGACTCTACAGAACTACATTTCTGATTCTGATTAGCATAGTTTTAAATACAAATGTTGCCAGGGTTTCGATAAGGAACCAGGACCGCTTCAGGCAGTGTGGGCATACAGCACTGAGTATCGTGATTTATGAGCACCGAGGGTCTGTCATTTGTACCTTCTCCTGTTTCTTTAAGGAACATTTTTATAGTTTTCAAGCCCAAGTCTTTCAATTGTTCTGATAAGTCTTCTTTAGGTACCTTATTCCATTTGAATTCTGTTGAACATAAATGTTTTAAACTCCTTTTGGGGGTTTCCTTGTCTACCGCATAGAAATCGCTCATGTTTGTGTGTTGGTTTTGTAATCTACAGTTCTGCTGAATCCTGTATTTATGTATTTATTTTTATGAGACAGGCATTCTGTAATGTTTAAAAGAGCACGCACTTGCCGTAGAATCGCGGAAACCAGTAACATTTATTGAACACATATTCCACGCCACGGTCTTACACATTTTCCAGCCTGGTGGTGTCTAAAAAGTTTTCTTTTTAAGATAGGCGTTCTCTCTTGAATGTACTAATACCCTTGTAAAAAGATGTGGCTCCTGTTTTGCAAAGAAGGCAGATGCTCGCGAAGCTTCCCACATCACGGCAAGATGCAGCCAGACGCGGGGCATGCGTCTGGGCTGCTGGCTGCACAGCCCACGCTCTTTGCCTTAGAGCCAGCTGGGTAAATGAGTCTTGACTCACATTTGTCCTTGCGTTTCTTTTGTGGTTGTTGTTGTTTTGTTTTTTTGTTGTTATTTCTTTTGATTTATACAGAATCCCTTTAACACATCTTTTACCACCATCTGGAGCTTTAATTAAAAAGCATTGAAAAGTTTTTTTTTCCAGATTACTTTGTCTGTAACCCCCAAAGGAACCCTCAATGGATCAATTGATGTCTCATCTGTTTTTAATGCCACAACATAAATAAAACTCAATGCACTTCAGCATGCTACTCCAAAGGAGGGCATTTTTCCAGGCTCTGTAGGAGACCTCTGTCCACCAGCAGTCCACCCACAGAATTCAGTTTGTGCTCGTGGTGCAGAGCTCCTCAGGGGCTATGAGAGGCTGCTGCTGCCAGGAGTTTAGGAAGTATGGAGAGGCTCTGGAGAGACTCGTTAGGAGGTTCCACATAACGGGCTGATTCTTTAGGAATACAGGGGGTGCCTGTCCCTGGTCTAATCTCCTCACAGGCCCAGCTTCTTTGCTACAACCCCAGCTAAGCCAGTGCTACGGGACACTCTCACACTCTGCTTCTGCTGTGTAGCCTGGATGGCTTCTTGGTTCTCTACTCAGGTAGAAGGATAGAAGCCATTGGTAGACCGTGGCTTGGCTCTCTCTGGGTTTGTAGCTCCCACTGGCAAATTAGCTGAGCTCAGCATAGTTTCTATGACCTTGAGCACAGTGCCCTTCCGACCTAGGCTAACCTGAGAAATTGCCATTTTGCCCTCAGAGTCCATGTGGGCAGGAGCTTGACATACACACCCTCTCTGGAAAAGGTAGTAGCAGACAGCTCTGTCACAAAGGAAGTATCTATTGGTCAACCAACTTTTCTCCATTTGAAAAGGTGCCGTTGGGAGTTGGTCTCAACTGCCAGATCTCATCTTGTTGGCTTCCCTCTCCTACAGAGCCAGGAAGGGGGTCCCAATCAGTCTGGGCTGTGAAGGAGTAGAGAGGGCCATACAGGTATTTATTCATTTACTTTGACTGAGGAAAAGAAAGACGATGTATGCAGGCAAGATGTGCTCACCTTGCATAGGGTAAGGGCTGACTCTAGACAAAACTGGACCAGCACAGCATCCTCAGATCAGCTCGCCCAGGCCCTGTATAATGTCCTATTTGCCTTGCATCCCACAGCCTGTGAGTAATCCAACTTTGAGCATGCCACTCATCAACTAGAAGGGTGTGGATTGCTCTGATGATGGTCACTCTGGATGTCTCAAGATGGCTTTTGACCAACAAGGCAGGAAAGTCAGTGAGAACTGTGAATTCTATATCATACAGAGTATCCCACAGCCCCTCAATTCTTCCCAGCTCACCAGGTTGCTCCTGAGACCAGGAGTCTTGCTTCTTCCAAGTGCCCATGTAGCTAGGTAGACAGAGAGCCTCTAAACACAGGGCATTCACCTCCTTTGTTCCCTTAACAGGGTGAATCCTGAACCAGTAAGAAAGCTGGTGGATGTAGGTCATTCGAACCTGACAGAAATGCCAGCCATGGATCTGGCGTCCTGCGCTGAGGGGAGTAGCCTTCAGTTTGGTGATAGTATTCCAGAAGAGAGTAGCCCATGCCCTGGCAGAATTGGTCCTGTGGTTAGCATGCCATATCTGGAGAGGATGTGATACTAGTGACATCCAAAGAATCTGCTCATGTCAGGGACACTGAGAGTAAACTGATGTGGGGAGGGCCACTCAGAGGTAAGGGCCATCATGGCCCAATGGACAGATTTTGAATAAGAGATCGACACTGAAGATCCCAAGGACTATTGGACTTCAGGGCTGCCAGACTCCTGGACTATGGAACTCCAGGATTATAAAAATCCAGGACTGTGGGAACCCCAAGACAAAGGGCCCCAGGACTATGGGAACTCCAAGCCTGTGAGATCCCATGACTGTGGAACCCTGTTGATCTCAGTAGCTGGCAAGGGTCTGGATCCTGAGGATGCTGTAAGCTGTTCAGCTCTTGTGTTGTTGCCGTGTATTGACGTCTGGTTCCAGGGCCTCTCTGGGAGTGAGGACAGCCTGTGTGTCAGGTCATGCATGAGCTTCTTGGCTCCCTAATTTGCCCTCTTCTTTAAGCCACACTACCCGTGTGGAGCTAAAGAGACCTCTGTGTACAGCCAGCTGAGAAGAGCAGGTGATACAAACAAAAGACCTGGGCCAGTGGATGGCACAGGGCCATGGTTCCAATGCATGGCATAGGGCCCTGGTGCCTTGGTGGCCTCAGCATTTAGAGCTATGGTCTCAGGCCTGGGGCTGCCCTGGATCAGAGCAAAGCTGTAACTTAGGGCTTGGCTGCCTTTGGAAGGAGCTTTCTGGCCTTCCCTCCCGAAGCTGCCTCCTTCATCAATGCTGTCTTTGTCAGTCCTCCCCAGGCCTCGGGCTGCCATGGAAACGGCTGGTCTGGTGCTCTGTCCACAGCTCCCACATCTCTTCATAGGGAAATGAGGTAATGGTCCACATAGGTGCTTCCCTGATGTGTTCTTGACAACCTGCTAAATGTCACCACAGAAGGTAGGTACAACCTCTTCTAGAGCTCATCCCCAATGTCTCCTTCTGGGGTTCTTGTGCTGCAGGTATCGATGGTTAAGAAAGAGAGCTCTTCTTTCTCATACCTACCGGCTACACGAATCCCAGCTGCGATGCAGATCCTGCCCAGTGTGGGCATAAAGGAGAGAGTCATGGGGTGGCTGGGCAGGGACTTGTGAAGTACAGGTTTTACTTCTCAGGCTAAGAGAAAGACTCATGCGCTTGCTCTCTCTTTCAACAACTATCCGGTCTAAAGACTAGGATTTTGCCCCCTATGTATAGGTGAGAGGAAGGCATTTTGATGCGTCCTGAGATAAAATAAACACCTAAGCTCCCCTTCCCGCCAAGCTATGTGTCACAGGCTCAGACTGTCTTTGTCTGTTTTGTTGTTTTGTTTTCTTTGAGCCTTTGCTTCCCCTGAATGACTGTAACTGTGACATTCTTAGAACACAAGGTCGACGCCACAGCACTTAGGCTGAAGTTCAGTAGCCTGTCCCACGTGTGACCTCAGCAAGCTCCTCACTACACATGTAGGCTCACAGAGCTGCAGTCTAATGCCTGGTTTCTACCCTACCCAAAAGAAGCCCGAGGCAGTGTTCAGCCAAAGGTCCTGATCTAAATGGCGTAGCAGGAGTGGTGCAGGCCAGTCTGCAAGCTAAGGGATATGTGGGTGGTATGCAGGGAGGAGCTCAAGCCTGGATGTTTATACTGCAGAATGCCAGGGACACGTGTTGCCCTAGTGTCACCGGGTCACGGGGGGCCACAAAAGGTCTTTTCACTTGTGTCTGGTGAGTGTGGAGGTCAAGTCTTAGGGAAGGACAGTTGCCTTCCAGCAGCCTGAGGTGAGTGAGCTCTCATGTCTGCCTTAGTATATCAACTGCTCACAGCTCTAGTGGTCGGACATTAGCATTGATGACAGTGACAGCCACTGACAGCCATCCCAGTTATGTGCATGTGAGGGTGGAGAGAGTCACATTCAGATGAGGACGCTGAGAATAAGAGAGCTTGCAGGAACTACCCGTCATTGGTCAGTAATAGCAGCCACTCTTGTGGGAGTAGGATCCAGCTTTACTTGACCTGAGTCTACCGAGATTTAGTCTAGGTATCCTCTGCAACAGGGTGACTGCAGGTCTCTTCACACACTTCTGGAAGGCTCAGAAGTAACAGACATCACTGAATGGAGACAGGCCTCTGTGGAGAGCTCTGGATGAACAGGAAATGTGCTGGCAGAGCTCAGAGTGGGGCCTCAGTGGCCTGCATGAATCTCACCAGGAGGCTTGGAGAGTGGTCCTGGTGATTGAGGTGTCACCTCCTGATCATGACCAGGAGGCTTTCTGTTATTTACTTATTCTCAGTTTGTATGTGTATGTGTGCACGTGTATGTGTGTGTGTGTGTGTGTGTGTGTGTGTGTGTGTGTGTGTGTGTGTGTGTGTAATACGCGTCATACTCTGATTCTCAAATTATCTATCTCCCTAGCCTTGAGCATGAGGATTTGAAGTTCAAAAGTCGAGGCCAGATATTATTTATTCGAGCCTGAAATCTTGCTAGATAGGATGCTATGACCCACACTGATCCCTTGGTTTCTGCCTGCAATCAATGTGTAGAAACCAACTACGGGCTCGATAACCTAAGCCAGAAAGCCGAAGAAGAGAGAGCTTCACGCGGCTCAGCAACCAGGTACACTGAGACCTGGACCAGGTTCAATGGAAGCAGAGGGATGAGACTCTGTCATGCTGGCTCCAAGGCTTATGACCTCTGAAGGGCAATGGCTTGTCCTGAGCATCCTCCATGGACCGCTTGAAACTCTACCTCTTGGGTTTCTCTGCTGCTTCCCTGCTGGACATTGTTCAAACGGCTTACCGTGTGGCTTCTCTCAGCAGGTGTAAGCTGGAAACATGCCCAGGTGTGTGCCTCGTGCTGTCAAGGGCTTCTGGGAAATTTTCAGAGATGGTGAATTGTGGAGCCTTAACTCCTCTGCGGAGACCAGCAGAGTCTGGTGTGCATGGTTCCTGGTCTAAGTGGTCTCTGGTGTCATTCCCAGAAAAGGCTGTTGGGAAGTACCAACTAACAGCCAACGTGGTCCTTTTATGTTGTTGTCTGCAAAACGCATCTTGTTTTCTTTTGTATTTCTCCTTTTTTCTTGAGCAAAAAATGGAGAAATTCGGATCACCCTTTAGCCAGACTGACTTCAAATTCACAATCATCCTTTTGTCTCTGCCCCCTAGGCATTAGGATTATAGGCATAAGCTACCACACTAGCAAGCTACCTTGCTTTCTAAGGAGAGTCTAGGTCAGCTCCTTAACTGAATGCACAACCTTCATTTCTTAAAAAAAAACAAAAACAAAAAAAAAACTATTATAAAAATATTGCAAGTTTAAAAAAAAAGTGTATGCTGAAAATATCCTGACCCCAAAGCAATACCAGTCAGCAAACTTCTATCTGGTCAGAACAGATTTCAGAAGGGGGTGCAGAAGTTCACACTGGCTCGACACGGACTTTCAGTAGCGAGTTTATTTTTATGTGCTTCCCACCACACTCACACCTCGTCTACAACTCTTGTTCGTTACCTGCATTCAGCCCTTCCTCATCTCCTAATATTTAGCTCTCCCTTTCCTCTTTTCTATTTGCCATGTTCTTAACTCCACCATCCCCAGACAGCCCCCGAGGAGCTATTTCTAGCCTGGCTTTTTTTTTCTCTTTGGAAAGGGAAGCCAGGGTGAGACCCAAGCCACATGTCTCTATGGTGTTGAAAGGTGCAGGTGGACCATGATTCACTAGGCTGTAGTTTTTTTACCCATGATGGGAGCGTCACAGTGGCATGAAGGTTCCCCAGACCCCAGGTCCCATTTCCACATCATTGGGACCCACCTGCTTTCTATGTGGCTGAGGGTGACTCTGGCACAGGAGTGTTTCCCTCAAACAGACACCCACCACCTCTCATTTTTTACTCTCACCTCATTAGGCTTTTATGTCCGAGAGGACACAGTCTAAAGTGTCTCTAAGTGTCCCTCCCACATGGTGTGAGACAGCTGTTGCCCCATGGGTCCATGACTCAGGCCTCATGGCCCTTACAGAAGCCTCAGCTGCCACCTCTCCAGTCTGCAGCCCAGAAGCTCTGTGTGGACACATGACCTTACTTAATTCTTGCACAGCACAGGGAGACTTTCCAACTCCCCGGCTCATACAAGGTTGTAGAACTGGGTCAGAGCAGAGCAGAAGCTGTAGCTGCCCCTGGGCACCATCGTACAGACCTTGTCCTATGTGCCTGGCTCTCAGTTTAGGGTAGACGGTGTTGGGAGCTTCATATTTTCCCATTAGCAGAATTCAGAAACCGGTTCTGAGCCATGAGTGGTGCAGGATTGGAAGGACTTCAGCTGTCTCCAGAGAGCATCGATCGCCCACAAGAAAGTATGACCTTTCTCTGTCACGCAGGGGCCATAGGATCCCAGGTACGTTTTCAGGATAGATGGTCCATTGAGAGGCATGGAAAGACCATGGATCCCCATGGTGCCACACACAAAGAGCTTTCAAACAGCCAAACTCAGAAGGGTGGACACTGCTTGGGCCGGGCGCCCCCTCGGCGCCCCAAGAGGCTCCCTCCTGGCCCTCCCCACTGTAGCACAGCTGCCAGCCTTTGATCTAAATCCCTGCTGGACTCAGCTGTGCTGGCCGGCTCCTTCTGCATGGTGTCCTGTTGCCACCCCGGGCGGTCAGCCCTGCGTCCTCTTCTCCCCCCAGGGCCCTTTGAGTGAAGACAACACATGCAGGGTTTGCTTACCTTCCTGGGGTGAGAGCAGCCAATCCTGGGAACATGGACTGTGCCATCTGACCTAGGGACTGCTGATTTACCTCCCACCTGGGGCTGATGGCTTACACAGAGGTGGCCACAACTCACCAGCTGTCACCCTCCCTGACCCCTCCCCCACTCGCTCTCAGATGCCTGTGTATTTGGCCCTGTTCCCTGGGGATTTCTTCAAAACCATGCAGGCTGGAGTGGAAATAGCAAGTGGGTCTGTGTGTTGGGGTTGTGGTATGGCTATATGTGTGACGGGGCTGTGTGTTAGTGTGAATGGGCCTGTATATGATAGGGCTATGCTTATGATGGGCTCTATGTGTGTGTGTGTGTGTGTGTGTGAAAGAGAGAGAAGACTTGTGTTGTATGTGTAAGAGCCTCTCGCTCTCTCTCTCTCTCTCTCTCTCTGTGTGTGTGTGTGTGTGTGTGTGTGTGTGTATGGCCTGTGTTGACAGGCTATATGAGCATAGGCTATGTCTGCGAAGGGTTATGTGTGAAATAGGCAGAGCTATGTGATCTGAGGTTTTAGTGCTGGCCAGGAATTCAAAAAAGGAAATCTCTCTCCAGCTTGCCGTGAGTGTTGAGACTCTTCAGTGAGAAGCTATTCCTGAGAAACTGGAACCCAGACAACCACCGTCCTTTGGCTTAGTGGAGAAGAGTTCTGGAACTCATTTACAAGGGCCTGAATGTGTGACAGGCTTGTGTGTGTGTGCGCGCATACGTGTGTGTGTGTGTGTGTGTGTGTGTGTGTGTGTGTGGTGTGAAAGAGTGAGACAGAGAGACAGACAGAGAGACAGAGACAGAGACAGAGACACACAGAGAGATTCATCTTAGACACTTGTGGGGCCTGTTACTTCATCCTTTAGCCATCCTATCGGTGAAGACTGATGCAGCCCGTATAAGAGCATGTCCACGGCCCCACACACAGACTGAAGACCAGAAATCTTGGAATATCTGTCTCCCCAGTGACGTTAAGACACCTCTGCAGCTCCGAATAGAGCTTATAGAAAAAGGAGGGTCCTATGTTTATCCCAGAAAGTCTTCAGTGATGGTTGTTTTGAACTTGTGAAACAATTACAAGTTTTTTTTTCACCCAGTTACAAAATACTTCCTATTTTATTTCACTGATCTTTCCAGTTGTCCAGAACCAGTGAGACCACCTAGTACTGGTGAGTATGAACTTAAACAGCAGGCGTGGAAGGCAGAACACTGAGACGACCTTTCAAGATGAGAGAGAAGAACCTTCACAATTCCCTTGTCTCACGTTCACACGATGAAACTACAGATCGTGTGCCTCTTCCACACGCACTGCGGAAAGGCAAGGAGACTGAAAGGAAGCTTCAAGGCCACTGTAGGGTCTGACATAATGTGTTGATCCCCCTTGAGGAGCAGAAGAGAGCCTTCCCCAGAGTATACACCAACTCCACAGTGTCTGTCACTCTACAACAAACATGACTGACTGTAGCTTGTCTACACCCGGAGGCTATGCTACTGAGGTACCGAGAAAACATGCATGCTGTTTGCACAGTAAAAAGGACGCCCATCATTTCCTTGTGAGTAGAATGTAAATGGAAAGACTCATTTTGACATGTTCGGATTTGACTGACAATAGACCAGTGCAGAGTTCAGAGTGAGCCACCAGCTGCATGTGGGACAGCAGGTGAGGCAGGGCTTCAAGGCCACATTTCTGGGTTTGGCTGCTTTTCATGCCTCCACTTGCTTAGTGAGCCTTTGATACAACTTTAAACGGAACGCAACATGATGTGGGTTTTTTTTTTTTTCTGTTGATGGTTTTCCTGGCGCTCCAGCTGTAGTTAAATGGCTACAGCAGAAGATCTGACAGATGGAAATGCTACTTCATCCGACTGAGTATTTATTATTCATAAAGTTAATTTCCATTAATTAATCATCTTTGTGTCTCTCAAGAAGGTACCGTCACCAAGTAGGAGCCACTTTTCCTTGAGTGGAAGGGTGGCTAAGGGAAACCTTGGGCTTAACCGAGGTTACCTCTGTTTCTTCCCCAGCTTTCCTGGATTCCAACACGGCGTTCATTCACCAGTTCACTGAACTTCAACTTCCCTGCAAGTATCCACAGGCCTGGATTCTCAGGATCACTATGTTGACTGCACTGAAAACCATCTTCACAGTGGGGTCCATGATCTTCAAAAGGGCCTGCTGCCTGCTTGAGACTGCTCCCCATGGAGCACACAAAAAGATATCTGGGTCCATGGCCTTTGCCAGCCACAGGCAGCTGTGACAGCCACCCCTTCTTCCTGGGCCCTGTCCTGGTTTTGAACTGACCTCATTAAGAGGACACTGCGACCATGCTTCTGTCTAAAACACTGTGGTGCCAGGAAAGGGATAACCCAAGTCTAAACCACTTTACTTGGGTCTGTTTTCCTTCAGACACCTTCTGTGCTCACTCCACCTGAGCCTTACTTCTTTCTGGAACCTTCTTATACTTTTCCTTGTGGGACCCAAAAGCTCTCCAGGGCACCTGTGACACACCTTCGTTCTTGTCCCTCTACACTGACTTTCCCTCCATACTCACCTCTAGCCGAGATCTTTCCCTTCCTCTTGGTCCTTTCCAGACCCTGGAACAGTGCCTGACACAGCACCACTTTTAAATGTTTACTGAATGAAAGGAAGAAGGAGGGGGAGGAAGGGCAGAATTAGGCTCTCGGGGTTAATCGCCATTTCCGACACACATGCTAACAGGACTGCCTCCAGGGCAGCGTGTCACTCATTACACATCCTGAACCTTTGCAAGCCCACGCCACGTCATCTGCCTATTCACAGCCCAGCGTTTCCAGGCACCTCCACACCCAAAAGGGCACAGCCAGCATTTTCCTCTTCTGAAGGAAGTATTCACAATCAGCAAAGCAAACAGAAAAAAAAAAAAAGCAGCTTCGGGGCCATGGAGGGGATGGTAGCGCTCACACCAGCTGTAAGTCATGCTGTTCATTGTGAGTGACAGACTAGGTAGACAAAGGCTGCCTGACCATAACCTATTAACAGATGAATCTACCTGAATGTTAGGCTTTCCTGGATGGGTGGGCAACTGAGCCCTCGGACCTCAGCAGGCACCACAGTGAAGTCACAAGGAGCCTCCCTTCTGGTAACTCTCCCACAGCAGCTTACAGGAAGAGACCACATGAGTTCTAGGGAGGACATGATACCCAGACAACATAAGGGTCCACAACAAACTGATGGCCGACTCTACCGCCTCTCACCCAGAACCTCAAAGAGCTTTGTAGAAACTGGTTAGCCCACAGATATCCCTAAAGGCAGTTGAAGGCCTTGGGGCCCACTTCCCAGATAGAGAAATCAAGGTAAAAAGGGTGCGGTGGCACCCGTTCTTCTTCTTTCTGGAGAATTTGGGGGTTCCATGTTTCTACTATGACAGCATCAGTGTATGGGTACCACAGGGCGTGATGTCTTGGGAGAGAAAACTGCTTCTATAGACCACGGCCTTTCAGGGCCTCGCCTGCCTCAGATCTCTGAGCCAGGTGGGTGTAACCGGGTGGGCGTCTAGCCTGGGTCCTGTTAGGAGTAACTTGGGGGCCTCATTATCTTCCCCACGATTGGAATTTTCTGGGGGCGGGGTGGAGGGAAGGTCAGAAGATCAGGCATACTTAGAATTTGAGGTTGAAACCTACCTTAAACTGGTCCTTGAGCTCTCGAGAGCCACGTGCAGATTGTTTGGGGGCGTTGTGACCCCCAGAACCAAAAAGCCTGGGTATTCCTCTGTCGTTCCCCTCTGTCATTGCTTGGAAGGAAGTCACCTCACACTCTGCTGGAGGTCACTGCTCAGGAATTATGTTCAGGGGAGACCAGGGGAGAGCTCAGAGGAAATGGCAGTCGTATCCCCCCTGCCCCCACACCTGCCCCCCAAAGGCTTCTGGTTCCAGTGTGCAGGCCATTAGTGACTAGACCTGAATTGGACCTCCCCTCAGCCGGCGAGGAAGTGGGTGGAACCTTAGACCCTCAGACTGATCCAATCCCTGAGCTTGAAGGCACCGGAGCTCATGACTGGTCTACGTTGGTCTCCTCAGATTCTGCTTCCTTTCTGGAAAAGGTGGTGTCGGTAGTCATTAGAGAGAATAAAAAGGCTGGCTGTGTCCCGCAAAGCTCTGGCTGAGAGGGATCATCTCTAAGGGATCTCTCTTTCCAGACAGCACGATGCTGTTTAGAGGCCAATGGACCCTCTATGAAGATTTCTGGTTTGAGAATCTTCTCGCTCTATTTGATGGACTCTGTTGTTTGCCTGAAGAGTACATGGCCTCTGCTTTCCTGACCAAGCCAGACAGATGCAGTTTCTTCTCCACACATACCTAGGCCAACATGGAGGTTGGGGTAGGAGGCAGGGGGATTCCCAGCACCTGCAGGGAGGTCCTCCGCAGTATTTGCCCTCATCTGTAGCTTCTACTGAGCAAAGCTACCCAGGAAAGGTTTCCAGTGTGCATGGGATATCTGGGTGTGTGTAGTTGTATGAATCTGTTCATGTACACACCATGCATAAGCCCAGTTGTGATGTAGACATACTGGCATAAAAATCCCTATTCAATGAAGCACAGAATGAGAAGGGACATGCATGGCCTATCTTCTCCCTCCTGCCACAGGGCTTGTAACATGTTGCTCTTGGGAGTAAGATGCCATAAAAGCTAAGTGTGCAAGACAAATGGGTTTTGAGGGCCAACAGATGTTTAATCTTTCAGAAATGTCAACTCTAAGGCCCAGTCACCCATTCAGAGACCAAGGCCTAGAATTTTTGCAAGTCACAGAAATGGATGCCGAGGGAACCTACACTTTGTTGAGTGCTCACGGCCTTGGGATTGGGTCTTTCTTCTCTGGGACCGTGTTCCGTCCGATCCTCCCTGACCAAGCTATCACTTCTGTGATAAAGAGTCCCTAGAAACTCAGAACAACAACACAATCTAACACTCAGCTGAATGTGGTAACACATGTCTGGAACCTCAGCATCTGGGAGACTTCGGATGCGAACAGGCTCGAGAGTGAAACTGTTTCAAAAACATGTGACAGGACATCTCCCAGGAGATTGTTGCTGTCTGGATTTTGATTCGGTTGCTTTTCATGCATGGTGGCCAGAAGTCACTGCTCTACCTCTGAACACAGGTGATACAAAGAACGTGTGAAGTACTGCTAGTGGTGGTGGCCGTGCAACATGATAGGACCGAGAGAACACAGGCCCTCCGGGGACGGCCATCTCTCTGGTTAATTCTCTGAATTCCCGCATCACAGTCGGACCGCCTTCTTCCCCTGACCACACATCCAGTGCTTCTGTGCCGTTACTGTTTTACGTCAGTTAAAGTACATCAAGAGCTAAGTTCATGGTAGAGAGAGGGATTCGGTAGCCTTTTCTACAAACAGCAGGTAAGGATGTTAGGAAGCGGCTTCATTAAACTTGACAAGATAGATGGCAGAGTTGGGGACTCACGGGTCCTCATAGCCAGGACAGTCTGGAAAGCAGCTAAGCTCTTCTTTTTCTCTGTGGCCCTGGTAGCATGGAGAGAGAGATTAGGTGCCTGTCACTAGATGAATGGTCCCCAGGTACACCCTTGGAGAGCTGTGATTATAGGCATTAGTTAGTCTTACTTATGGCAGACAAAACAGACACACATAATCACATCTCCTGCCACCCCCCCACACACATACAACATGCCATCCAACAGCAAGAACGTGCCAGTATAACCAAGAGAAGTACAACCATACCACACAGCAACTTGGGCACCTCCACGTCCGTCACTGACCAGGGTACCCCGTCACCAGCATAAGTGCTCTATGGCCCTTCTGAAATATGCTTCTGGTATGACCCTGTATTCTGTGTCTCGTGTGCCTAGGGGCTTCCTGGCAGATGTCTTTCTATCCTTCTGTCTATTGCTTGGTCCTCTTCCTCAGGACTCATACACCTTGATTCAGGTTCCCGGGCCTAGGCGCAGCCCAGAGAGCCTGGGACAAAGCCTTTGTGTCAGTGCCTTTGTGTGGCCACATGTTGCTTGAAAGTATTCTGGTTTGAGGGAACAATGGCCCCACCTGCTGCCCATGCACGGGGCCTCCAGAACCTCATTATCCTCCTGGCCCCAGCCTGGGGATTGTGATCACCTGGTGTCCTTGTCCGTGAGACAAGAAGGTCAGAGTCTGAAAAGCGGCAGCCATATCCTGTAGACCTGCCTGTGGCCTTGGCTCCTCCATGTCTCTCTGTGTTCTGAAGCCACACTGCTGGCTCTGGTGTGGTCACCAGAGCTTAATTGTCCTCAGACACTGTGGAGTGCTGATGTGTCATTTGATTCCACTCATTGTCTCAGAATTGGAAACACTTGTTTTCCCAGAAGGCAAAGGAACCCTAAACTCACCTTCTTGAGAGAACATTTCCTATGGCCTTTGCTGATGCTCCCACCTACGGCTCCCCCAAGGCTGCCCGGCATCTTTCCCAGTGAAGCAGGTTCTGGAATAGGGATGACAGGTAGAAGGAAAAGTCAAGGGAGAATGGAAGGGAAGGGAGGGCCAGGCATATGGGGCTTCCCAAGACCCAGGACAGGGTTTTTATTTATAAAGCTAGACTGCCATTCCCAGGACTCAGAGAGCAATGTGGGAGGTGAGGCTCTGCAGCCGACAGACTTTGGGAACCTGGGATATGGCCCATGCAGAAACAGAAGGTGAAATGGGTCTTTAGGATGCACTGGGTGAATGAGAACGACCTGTGCTGAGAGCTGACAACCTGGGTATCGAGGACCAATACTGAACTATACCTGAGGCTCTGTGCAATACCACGGAGATGCTGTGTACACAGGCTGCCCACTGTGCAATAAGAATACTTCCCCTAGGGTTGTTCTAGCTTAAAAAGAACCAGACTTTCCAGCATCCAGCATGCAGCCTGGCATTCAGAAAACCTCATATTAATTTCCATTGTTTCTCTGTTTTGCCTGTCATCGGACCCTAAGTATCCTAGGCGCCACACCATCCTCATCCCAGACCACACCCTAGAAATAATGACCTAGTCCAGGGTCACAACTCAGGCAAAGGCAAAGCTCAACTACATCAATAATGTCTGGTGCGTGACAGTCCACTACTCCCACAGACAAGGTCCCAGATCTATCCATGCATTGAATGGTGTACAGATCTCCCAGGATGAGCACGAAGCTCATGACAGAGGCCTTGCAGCCTGCTCCCCACAGAGACACTATATTCAGAGTTCCTTGAAGAATGGATGTGGTGCTCCAGTCCTATAGAGGGTCTCAGCTTTGTCCCTTCTGCAACAGTCTCTGAGGCTCACTGCTTTCTGAGACCAGAGTCGGCAGCACGTTATCTTCCACATGCTCTCCCCACTCCATCTCCTTGAGGCTGCAGACTCCAGGAGAGCCTTGAATCCAACGATTAAAGTAGAACAGCCCAGGCCCTCTAGGAGGCCCACATTTCTCACAATCATTACTTTGTAAGATTTGAACAAATGCTTCTCTTTTGTTGACGTCAGTGAGTGGGCTTTCTTAAATTTTATTACAAGGGTCACCATGGTTTCAGCAAGGAGAATAAGAAGAGAGACGAAGAGGAGGTTCTGAGATCTCAGCTCGTATGTGGTAAGAAGCTACTGATCTCCACACACCAATGATGATGACTGGCTCACCTGCTACCCTATGGGACCAATGTGCCTGGGTTGACTTCAAGGAGTAGCAATGACTAAGAACAACTTTCTGGTAGCATTTTAAATCTCAAAATATGTTACAGAGGATTTTGGATCTGACTTCCCATCCCTCTCAGAGTCAAGCAGACCAGTGTAACTCTCAAGACTATTCACACCTACATGGGGAGGCAGGAAGATTTCAGCCGTAAAGGGTTTGGGCTTCGGGGTAGCAACCTCCAGCAAACTGTGTGAGAATATAGCAGGCTCATGTTTTCACACCTCTGAAATGTGTGCTAGGGACAGAACGGAAGAAAATATGCTTTCTTGGTAGTAACTCTTACACTATTGACTGTGGAAGCCATCCCTCTCCAGGATGTCTACTATAACAGACACAGGTCCTGCTGCAAGTATAACACATGTTTCCAGCCTGTGTGTGGCAGGGCTCAGAACTCAAACTACCAATAATGTTGAGGCAGCTACACAGGAGGCCTCTAGACATTCTTAGGAGCAGATGGCATAGTCTACCCTCTTGTCCAGAATAGCCCCAAGGCATTGGCCACCCATGATCAGGGTCACAGAGACAACACAGGGCAAGACAGAATCCCACACTCTCCCAGTCATTGGGTGGAGATTCTACAGTGCTGCAAGTCGTGATCAGGGTGAATGTCAAGAATGAACCTGCTTCAGGCTCCCAGATGCAGAGGTCCATGGAGGAGCCTTTGCCCAAAGTATCCATCGACCAGCAGCCAGGGCCCAGCTTTTGCGAAGGATGACTGGGAAGCTCCAGGCAGTCCTTATTAGGGAATGTAGGTTAATGAGAGTAGTTTCTTTTGGTTTGCGATGATGAAGTTGGGTTCAGGCATACACAGGAAGCTGACAAAGCATTGTTTATCCTCAGTCACTATGTTAATCACCTTAAATATTTCAGTTGGCACTGAACTACCCATCTCCTACTAAAGGGAAACAAGATAGTCTGGAGCATTGAGTTGACTATGAGAGTGTTCCTGGGAGAACCTTATGGTGATGGTGAATGAATGGGGACCATTGGCCCTCACCCCGGATGGCTCCATCCAATGGATCTGGGACTGGGCAGAACAAAAAGGCAGAGGCAGAGGGCTTTATCCTCTTTCTAGAACTAGAGCACCTCCTCCTCTCTTCCTCTTCAGACTCCATGCTGCCCACCTTTGGAACCAGTATGCCAGTATTGTTCTTAGCTTCCAGGCTTGGTTCTGTGGTCGTCAGTCTTGGATTGAGGCAGTCTTACTAGTTGCCCTGGTTTTATGGCTGACAGAAAGCCTAAGGTAGGACTTCTCAGCTTCTGCCCACACGAACCAAATGCCCCAGCAAGTCTTCTTTCTAGCGCCATGTCTGCTATGGCTGCAGACTCTCTGGAGACCCTGACTGACCCAGGGATTGTTAGAAGTTCCTGAGAGGCCATCCATCCAAGGGTAATAATGAGGGTTGTTGGAGGATAAGCATCTAATGACAAGTAGTTCTTGCTGGAGAATTCAGGGTTGACAATAAGTATTTTTAGACCAAACACTTCCTACTGGATGATCCAGTGAGTTGTCCCTTGCTGGGATCCAGGCTACTGACAGCCATTCTCGGGAGGGCCAGAGCTATTGAAAGAGGCTTTTTATTGGCTGATTGGGGTTATTTGAACGAGAATGGTCTCCCATAGGCTCACGTGTTTGAATTCTTGATCTTCATTGGTGGAACAGTTTGGGGGAAGATTAGGAAGTGTGGCCTTGTTGGAGGAATTGTGTCACAGAATGGGTTTTGTGGCTCCAAAAGCCTCCTGCTATTCCTACTTCTATCTCTGTCTCCTACTTGTGGACCAAGTTGTGAGCTCTCAGCTATTCCTGTCAACACGCCTTTGCTCCGATGGACTCTAACCCTCTGAAACCATAATTGATTAACCATGTTCTTTTATATGTTACTCTGGTCATGGTATTTATTGCAGCAATAGAAAAGTAACTAGGACGTTGACTTAGGAAGTACATAGGTATGCTTGGGCATGTAGATGGTGAACTAGGAGTTTCCATTTTAGAAGCTGTGGGGTAGTGGGACTGTTTCTTTTTGGGTGATCTAAGTTTGAACAGAAGTTTCTATGAAGGACATATGGCTGTGATTGGTTGTTTCTATTGGGAACACGGGGCTGTGACGGGTATTTGCATCAAGGGTTCTTGTACTAATACTCTGTATTTTTGTTGTTAGTTCTAATTTCCCATTCTAAAAACCTTCTCATTAAAGACTGCAAGAAACTACGAATTGAGTGACCCTTTTTCTGGCTTCAGAAGTTAAACACAACCTCTGGGTGAGACTGCTGTATGCCTAGGAGCCCAGACTTGTTCTGTTCCGGTGTTTTTATGTTTTATGTTCAGGACCCTCATACACAGTCAGAAGTTAGTATCAAGGAAGTCATTCAAGGGATCCAGAGCCAGGCATTGCGAGTAGCATTTTCAGAGGTTGAATAGGACATCCTTGCTAGTGCCTACTCCCATAGAGAGCTAAGTCATGTATGGAGCAAAACTCACAGAGGATGTGAGGAAGGATGTCTTCCCGACCCCAGAAAAGTCCAGCTTCCTATGAGAGACAGCTTCCTAAGTGGGATGAAGAGAATCACAGAGGGCAAGCCAAGGACCTCTTGGATTTGTGGATGATGCTTACCACATCTTCAGGGTTGAACAGACTTGTTGTGCTGAGGAATGACCAAGATCTCACTGCTCCCATTTGGGCCTCTCTTGTCTGAAGCCAGTACAACCTAAGGTCAGGACTCTAAGAAGGACCTCGTTGCCATAGAACCAAACACTTAAGAAGACATGCTTTAGGGTGGAAGAGACAAGTTCTACCGAACCTGACGACCATCACACCCACTTGTGTGATGCTCAGTGAGTATGGGAGTGAATTCACAGGTGATTCTCCTTAGAGGAGTGGAACCGGTGCCACACAGTGCTGGCTGTCAGAGGTGTGTAACAGTTGCCTGCTGGAGACGGAGCCCCAGACAGGTGGTTGTAAATGTGTAGGGCTCAAGTCCTTGCGCAGTAAGGCGCCCAGGGTCGGTGCCCCAGAGCAGCCGTTAATCACACGCTGTAGCTCCCAAGAAGCAGGCAGATGGCTCTGAACAACAAAACCTCATTAACCAGCAAGGACGTCTCTGTTCCCACAGAGGAGGGGCCGGGGAGGCTGGTGGGGCCTCCCTTCAGTTTACAGGCTTAGGCACAGTATATGAGGAACAGAGGGAGAAGAGGCCACACCCACCCAAGCTCTCCAGGTTGGCTTCTGAGAGTTAATCCAGGACAAAGCACCATGAACAACACTAGCCAAGCCACAGGGTTTTAGGATGTCTCCACATCCTCTGTTCTGGAGGAGGAGGAAACGGTAATCCCTCCAGCACAGGGTTTAGTTGCCCTGGAGTCAGAAGGCACCAGACTGTAGTCAACACAGACCAGGAAAGGGTTTTATCACAAGCTGGCATGCTGCAGTCCCCAGGATTCTTTTAGAAAATCATGCCGCAGGTTTGTATTAGTTTGGAAACCATTTGTTCTCACTGGACTTAGAGGAATGCTAAAACCTCCAGTGGGAGTGTTTGCAAAACTCCGTGAGCCCCTTTCCTGACAATGAAGCTAATCACCTGCATGCTCATTGAAGAACAAGAATACCAACTGCCTCTTGTATCAGCACAAGGCACACAAACCAACACTAGCACATGCCCATTACACAAAGTTGCTGAGGAATTGTGGGATATGTCAGAATGATCTGCTAGGATCCTTAGCCAGGGAGGGACCCAGTTACTTCCCATCTACTCAATGGCATCATCTCTAGCCACACAAGGAATGAGATAGGCCAGTGTTCAAGCTTCTGCCCTCTGAGGCTCCATGAAGGTTCCTCGCTAAGGTTCCAATGGGTGCTGTGAGCAGAGACAACTAAAAGGTGTGCTGGCATCTGCTTACCGCTCACCTCCCAGGTCTTCCACTGACCCTTTCTCTCCCACGCCTCTCACCTATACTTGCTTCCACCCACCACACATCAGTGTCAGAGTGCCTGGGTACAGGGATGTGGTTGAGACCAGACAAGGCTTCGAGGAGGAAACAAAAGACAAGGCTTACACAATGGGATGCAGGCAGAGAAGTGAGAGCCCATGGTGGCTGCTTACCTGCAAGGTGATGATCTGGCCCAAAGCCTTTTGCAAGGCAGATACTCTTGGCAGTGGACAGGAAGAAGGCAGCTTCTCGTGCCTACTAACAGACTTAGGAAACATGTTTCCAGAGGCTGAGATAAAGGTCAGGTAAACAGACCTTTGGCAGGTAAACAGAGACACTCCTCCCCCACCCGTGGCATGGAAATTGGTAACATAAATATGAATTGAATTCCATCAGTCAAGTCTAACACACCACTTCTTCCTTGTTTTCAGAAGAAAACGTAACAAATGGGTGTGGGGGTGGTGGGGGTGGAGGGGTGAGCAAAGTCACTAGCTCTCTGCTACACCCACTTTGACAGTGGCTGCTCTGGGGTCCCTGTGCACACATCAGCTCTCTGGGTGACCTTCCTGACCCTACGCTGTGGCTCCCCCACCCTTCCCTGTCCCGTGGTCTGCAAGGGCACAGCTGGGAGCATTCCTCCCGCAGCCCCAGTGTCCTGTTGCAGACCATCACATGCTTCTCCCTCGCATTCTGATGCTCACACCTTACACCCAGGAGACCATCTGCCGCTGAGGCCACAAGGCAGATGTGTAGCAGGAGGATGAAGCTGGGAGCCCAGAGAGCCAGAAGCCCACCAGGACTCCTGTGTGGCATTCACACTGCAGGGTGACAATCAGTAAATCTTTCTCACCATGTCACTTGCTCAAGGTTCAGTCTGGGTCCTATGTCTCCCTCCACCATCGGGGGGGATGCTAGACCTCAGGGATTCTCTAAACCAGGGGTAGCATCCACATCTGTTGCTCCTTGAGCTAATGCTTTGAAGAAAAGGCGGTATCTCATAGAAATCGACTGGTTAATGGATGGCCAAGTGGGAACATGTTTACTGACTTCCTCTGCTTCTTTGTGTATAACTCTTTGCCTGCCTACACCCTGAATTTAAAGGTTCAATAGCGATCTCTCTATTAGTCGAAGTCTCTGGTCAGTGCCTCCTTTGTCTCTTGTGACATCAAGCATTCAATCTGTTTTTTTGTTTGTTTGTTTGTTTGTTTGTTTTAGGAAGATCTATTTCTCTTCAGATCTATATCCATGTGACAAAATACTTAAGAAAATCACCTCAAAGAGAGAAAATTAATTTCGGCTTACAGTTTCAGAGGTTTCGGGCTACAGTCAACTGATTCCATGGATTTGGGGTCTGTGTATCATGGTGGATAGGCCTGGCAGAGCAGCAGGAAGCAGGCAAGGTGACAAGTATTTGAGACACACACTTGAAAGGCCCAGCTCCTGTGACATACCTCTACCCACTAGGACCACCTCCCAGTTTCCACCAGCTCCAAAGGCCAGCAAATGGTAAATCCATCTATACATTAACCCCCTAGTGAAGTCAGAGTACTCCTGATCCATTCCCCTTCTAAGACCCCATCTGCTGGAAGCCAAGCCTTTAATATAAACCTTGAGAAATATTTTAGATTTGAACCATTACAGTATCTTTCAAAATTTATATACTCAAACTCACTTAAGGAAGAAACGATGTGTAGGATCCTGGTGAGGGGGGCATTTATTTAATTCCTGTTGGACATTCTGATATGTTTTGTAAAACCCAGTAGGATGTGGCTGAAGGGGGTGCCGAGACAGGCCTGTGCTGAGGCTCCCCCCCACCTTGAGGTACTAGCCATTGGGGACATGAGAAGGGGGTGAGAAGGGAATAGAGGTAGAGAAAGAGAAAGGGAGAGGACAGAGCAAGAGCAAGAGAGGGAGGGGAGGGGCAGGTGAGGGGAGAGACAGAGAGAGAGAGAGAGAGAGAGAGAGAGAGAGAGAGAGAGAGAGAGAGCAAACAACCCCTTTTATAGCAGGACAGACTCTACCTGGCTGTTGCTAGGTAACCGTTGGGTGGAGTCTAGAAAAAAATGCTAACAAATTCCTTATCGATGCCTGGATGACAAATGTGTGCTCTCCTCACAGCAGCACGTCTTCATGTTGCCTCTGACAGAAAGTAATGCAGCGTTGCCTGGAATCTCCCTAAGGTCATCCCCCTGAAGTTGTGACCTGCTGGTAGGTGCCCTCAGCACCCTTCCCTCCATGCTCTGGTGTCAGGACATAGGATGAGAGAGACATCTATTTTGCCATTTGTATCTCTTAAATATCATCAAGTGGCATAGTAGAAAGGCATAGCATGTCTTCGAATCTCTGTGGGGAGGGCAGCATCGCATAAAGTCACAGAGAATTCTCCAAGTTACCCACTCTGGCAAGGAAAGAGAAAGGCATCTGAAATATCAGGTCTGCCCATAGGCTGGGTTCAAATCTTACAGTCACCTTCAGGGGCTTTTGGATTTGGCTCTAGAACTGTTATGGACACCAAAATCCAAGGCTGTTCTCAGTCTTTACACAGAGGGTTTTGTAACCGCCACATTCCTGGGTTTGCTTGAAGTCATCTCCAAACGGCAGTTGCAACACTGGATAGGGTCATATCCTGTCCGTTCTCTCTTATCATGGTATCATTACACTCTCACATGAGTATAAATCATTTATCACCATAGGTAGATAAGGAATTTCCAACAGGAATTAAATGAATGCTCCCTTCACCAGGGTCCTACATATTGTTTCTTCCTTCAGTGAGTTTGAGTGTATGACAAAGTGTGTGTTCAGTAGAGACTCTTCCTAAGTATTACTTAGCATTGACTGTACAGCTGTAGAAACCTCTGGTGTGGATATCCCACCATGGTATACAAAGGCACTTGATCTGCACAGGAAGCATAAACCTGGGCTGTACCCTGGGACCGTATGATTTCATAAATGGATGTGAAGTTAAATAATGCTAAGGGCTAATGACACAAGAATGAAGTTCTAGGAGGGAGGCTTGAGGCCAATAAAGGCTAGTGTGGAGGGAGAGAGTCCCCCTGAGCTGAACTGTCTGGTGAAGCTGGACAAGGAGGTGTCTTTCTCTGGTCAGGGAAGTAGAGCCTCGAGGAGAGAAGGGCAGTGTGTGCAGACAGAGACAGCAGACCAGAGCAGACCACGCAAGGAGCTCACATTTTATCCCAAGTGCAAGAAGTGTTACAAAAGGGAAGCCTTGTGGACCCTGGCTCCAGCTCTAGGGACTGACAAGAGGGAAACAGAGACAGGTTGCAGCTGACCTGGAAGAGTCCCCTTTCCTCAGAGGACTTGGGGACAGGCCCATTCTTCCCAGAGAAAAAGTGTAGGTCAAAGGATTAGATACAGAAGCTGCCTGGCATATCTTGGAGTTAGAACTGACAGGACATAGTAAGCGATGAGGTTGACAGAAACACAAAATGGAGAAGACAGGTCTCATCCGATTCCCAGGGGTTGTGGCTTAAAAATTGGGTGCAAGTAATTGCCACCTACAGAGATAGGAAGGGCTTGTGTATAAATAATCTCATTCAATCTTTACAAAACAGTGTGTAGACGCATCTAAATGAGAGAGTTCTGGAATGCAAGGAATATGCCCAAACGCAACACAACAGGTGGATTGTGGAGCCCAGACCCTGAATCCACTCTGCCCAGCCCCACAGACTATGATGCTTCCTGTCCAAAAGCGGTTTTTGTTCCCTAAGAGACAGAGAGCTATTCATCCATCACAGTGTCCCTGGGTATCCGTGAAGCTGCCCAGTTCCCACACTCTCGAGAATCCACAGATTTGGAGCAGCCGCAGCCAGTTCACATTCAGTGCTAAGCGCCAGATGTTGCAGGCTAAGGGGTGGGAAGGTGAACGGAACTCAGCTCAGCCTTCAGAATGTCTCTGTGGACAGAAACGCCACACCTTCAGCACAGATGTTCGTGTGTGCCTCACTCTCCCCCTGCAGGAGGAGGGCAACAGAGGGACGTTGATGAAGTGTGTGTCACCGCCCCAACGCTGCCAAGGATAAGAACGAGCTAGGTCTCCGTCTTCTCAACAGTGGAATTTTCTCTCACGTCAGTGTCCGCCTGAGCGCTGAGGAAAAACCCTCTGAAGCTGTCACACACACTCCACCCTCCACCCCCAGATAATTCTAGAAGATAAAGCTTTCCTGTAAGAGGTTTTGAATTCATTAAAATAAATAAAAACTATTTACTTTAGTGCTTTAGTTTTTCCTGGGAGCTGGGATACTGCTCTCTGCTGTTTGTGGATTCTGGTTCACATGTGTGAACATAGTGTGGCAGTCAGGGTAGATGCCACACATCACACGCACTGCACCGGGAGGAAAACAGCACCGCTCGCTGTCACTGGCATCGTTAGCATAGTTAGAAATGGCTCTTAATGCGTGAGTGACATTTACTTTACATGATGGGGTCTCTGGGAATCACTTAATGTGGTCCCTGAGAGTCATAGAAGCATCATATGATAAGAGTGAGCATAAATGGCAGTTCCAGCTTTAGTACAGGCTCGGGAGCAAAGCGTCTGAGCAGTTGTGTCAGGAGAGATGAAGGCCAGCGTCCTGCTCACTGCTCACTATGATGCTCCCGGTTGAGAGGCTGCTGTCCATGGTGACAACTCTCTATTCGCAAGATCCTCAGCAAATAATCAAGCTAACCAGGGTGGATGGTGCCCACACATAGGGACACTGCTATTCTCTTCACCTCCCATGCAGAGAGAGTAAGCAGCTCTCTGCCAACATCCATCCCTGGGGTCCGAGTCTGAGATCTCTGACTTGGATCCCAGGAGGCCTCCTGCAAGCTTTTTCTCCCACAACCCACTTCTCTCTTCTCCCTGTTCACTGTGGGTTCCAGTCTACATCCAGGACGTTCCTATCCTCAGAGGCAAAACTTTCTACTACCCAAACCTTGACATTTTAAACGCTAAACCTTCTAGGCTCACTCCAGACATGCCCGTGTCTACATGTTATGTAGTCAGAGCTCTAATCTAAACAGGCAAATGAACAGTTCCTTCCCACTCCCACGCTGTCCTCTACAGGGAAGAATAGTGCAACTAGGCAAAGGCTTGCAAGCTTCCCTCTTGATCCTGTCCAGTGTCTTCACATGAACTACAACGATTTCTCTCTGGCTACAGCTGAGTCCAGGGGCTGGGGTGTAATACTGAGAAAGCAGAAGTCTACTGATCTTGTCCACATGCCCCAACAGTATGCCTCGTCAGTGCAGGATCTGGAAACATGGTGTGAGAAAGAATAGGAGAGTGCTGAGAAAACCTCCAAGGGGGGAAACACACACACACACACACACACACACACACACACACAGAAACACAAACACACTCACACACACAAACACACACACAAATACAAACACACACACACAAACACACACAAACACAAACACACACAAACACAAACACACAAACACACATACACACACACAAACACACACATAAACAGACACACACAAATACAAACACACACACACACACACACACACACACACACACACACACACACAAACCTACCTCAGTCTTTCTTTTTTTTTAACCCAACTGAAGACATGATCCCTGGTACTCTGTGTCTGTCTTTTAGAAAAAAGGAAGTCTTCAGCACAAGCATTCCAAGAAGGGAGAGATGTGGGGGTGTAAGAGGGCGCCTGAGCTTAGGGCTCTACTCATCACTCCCACCCTTCCCCCTTCACCAGTCAGCAAGTGCTGTGGGTTAAAACCATTGCCCTAGTGATACAGGATCAGTGTCGAGCTTCACCCTTCCCACCCAACCCCTCCCCCACGCTCAGTTCAGCAGGGATGCACCATTTTCATCTCAGCAGAAGAAAAGGCAGCACCTACAGATCTCTTAAAACAGAGGCCGGGGAGTAGGATGAGATTTCAGCCACCAGAGTTGATGTCTCATACCATAGGAAGTGTGGTGGGCAGAGGCGCTGAAAAGGAAGAAGAGGCTATTTATAGCGGACTCACTGGAGCAGCCTAGTGGGCACTGAGTGGCTCACTCTGAGTGCTTCTTGGGGCAGCTGGTGGGGTGAGGGGGGACTCTTACAAGATGTCAAGGTGATATTCCTCCAAGAAAATTTCCTTTTGAGATAGCATGAGGCTGTGGCTAGAAGAAAAGACAAAAAGACAAAAAGGCAAAAAGGCAAAAAGGCAAAAAAAAAAAAAAAAAAAAGATGGCTCCTATGGGATTAGTGGTCTCTCACAGTTGTTAGTGACATGGGTCAGGACTTGACACTTAGACTTGAGCCTGACCTATCTTTTTGGTATTGTCCCACTTTCAGGTTGGGTTTGAAACTTTGAACCAAGCCACTTGGTTGCTGGTTCTCATAGGCCTACCAGTGCTGGGAAGAATAGTCCAGCACATGACATAGTTACTGAATTATGGTCCCCAAATAAAGACCTTATTACAGTAGCACAGGACATTTTTGTTTGTTTGTTCATAAGGTGTGCACTTTTATTAAAATGGTCTCAAGTCAGTGCATGGGCCAGCCCAGGCTGCCTCAACACCTCAACCCACTCCCATGGAGACCAAAGCCTTCTTACATCAAGTTGGGGAGGACAAAAAGGGGGCCACAATGGCTGACCATTGAGAAATTAAAAACAAAAATGAAGTTTTAAGGCGGAAGATTTTTAAAAATGTTTGCAGCACACAATTTACACAGAAGCAATACTATTACCTTCCCTGGTGTAGACTCAGGGCATGGATGCAGTCATCCTCCCTTTAGGAGTGGGGGTGACTAGCAGGGGACATTTAAGGTTCTGTCAAAATTGCAACCATTGATCTACCACTTCCAAATCTCCTCTGAGCACTCCCTATAGAAGCTCTGAAATTTGAGGACAAAACACGAAGGCTTTGGGTGCCAGCTCAGATGTCTAAGTTCAGTGAAATCCAAGGAGTTGGAACCTTCTTGTATGGGTGACGAGCCTGTGTGAAGAAAGAGGTGGTTCTCTTCGGCATCTGGAGAATGTGCCTGCTTGAGGAACAACAGAAATGGGCTTCCTTAGGGTTTGATGGGCAGATCAGTGTTGGGAAGGGCAAAGGTGAACCTCATCTTCTTGCTCATGTTTCCGTAGCATCATGGTCTCCTCTAGAGTACTGAGCTTTCGACCCACTCATTCAGCTTCAAGCCCTCACCACTTACATGTGCTGGACTTCTCTATGTAAAAAGCGACCACAAACAACTTCATTTCTTGGTCTTGTGAATCTTAGAAAGAGTCACCTAGGGTCCTGACAGAAGCATAGCACCCTCCGTACCTACACATTGCTAGACGCAACAGTCTTTTGGGCGTGGGCTGGGTGGGTACTCTGTAGGAAGTCTGCTACATCAGCTGTGTCCGTGTCCATGGCCTGCAGGACATCCACAGGAACTTGGCTGTCATTTCTGTTTGGGCTTCTGTGACTCTTGGCTTCCTGCTGCGTAAGAAGCTCCAAGACTCAATATTTCCACCCTAGGTTAACCTTCCTTCATGTATGAGTCAAGTTTTTTTTTTTTTTTTTTTTTTAGCACAAATTTGTTAAAGAAACATCATTCTTTCTGTCTGCTTCCGAGGTGTTGTTTTGACATGTGGCAGTGAGGGCCAGAGGTACGTCTGAAGTTAAATGAAGCCTGGGGATGTATTTGGCCTCAGGGAGACACATCTGAAGTGTTACAGTGGGTCTGTTGTGTCCAACATCATTATGCAGACATAGGCATTACTCCTAACTCACATGCTTAGGATCACTTCCAGAGTCTTATACCGGCCCATTCTAACCAGTACAATGGGGAGGTAAATTATAGAGAGTCTCCTACTTGTAAATATAATCTTCAGACTCTGTGATGGTTTGTACATGTTTGGCCCAGGGTATGACCCTGTTAAGTATGTCACTGTGGGCACAGGCTTTAAGACGGTTGTCCTAGCTGCCTGGAAGCCAGCCTTCTTCTGTTTGCCTTTGGAACAAGATGTAGAACTCTCAGCTCCTCTTATACCATGCCTGCATGGATGCTGCCTGGATGCTGCCTGGATGCTGTCTGGATGCTGCCATGCTCCCACCTTGATGATAATGGACTGAACCTATGAACCTGTAAGCCAACTCCAATTAAATGTTGTCCCTGTAAGAGCTGCCTTGGCCATGGTGTCTGTTCACAGCAGTAAAACCCTAACTAAGACAGATTCCCAAGTGAAGTGTTGCTTGGAAGCTTAAACATAGATTGCATGGTACCTCACACCTTGCCTCATGTGGCTCCTCTAGGGGCCTTCCAGGCTTGGTGTACTCCATGGGCTTGTTGAGCTCCAGCACCCAGCCTCGTTACTGGTCTATGTTTCTCTCTACTGCTGGGCAGAGTGATATCGTGATCACGGTAGAGAAAAGAAGGTTCAGGGAATGTCACACCTTAGGCTGTGAAGATCCCAGCCGCAGCAGCAAGTAGCTGCCTTGCCAATTACAACTGCCTTCGCCACAAAGAGTGATGGGAACCACACTTTGTCTTGGAACCAAAGATCTTAGGCCACACTCCACATTGTTGCCCGTTAACTGTGAAGTGGGAAGACAGAAGTTGAATCCTCCGGGTACGTTTTTCGCCCCCTGCTTTCCCCTCTAGCATCACAGGGATTTCAGAAAAGTGCCTAGAGAGAAGTATTAAATTAGTACCTTGAAGAATATTCTAGAGCTGCACTGCATGATAGGACCACCTCTATCCCTGTGGGTCTTTTTGCTGTAGTTTGGGGTTTTGTTTGTTTGTTTTGTTTTGCTGCTTTTTTTTTGTTTTCATCTAAATTAGTGAAAATTGATCAGGGTCCGAACTCCTGCCTTGAGCTACACCTGCTGTCCACTGGGGTTTCTATGACTTGGTCCTGGGTACCCTCAGCTTGGAAAGCTTTCTGTTACTTCAGCAAGTCCTGGAGGACAGCTCCTAGAATCAGGAACTTGTACTCCTCCTGGGACTAGTCCTGGCTGGAAAGCACTGATGAGCTGACCTGGCTCCTTAGAGGCTCACCACTTCCTCTCAGAGTTTCTCCTGACTTCCTTATAGTGGGGAGGGGAAAGAGCCTAACTAGCCCCCTGCAAGGGCTGGAGAGTGGTTCTCCTCATGACAAACAGATGTGCATTATTAGCCACTGTCTTAGATTGTCTAAGCTGCAGATAAAGCTATTAATTCTTTTAAACCAGCATGAGTTGACTGTAAATGAATTTCTTGTCATGCTTAATCATCTCTCCATGTTTCCTGCTTGCTCACAGACTCCCTCAAATCCTAAATTAAACCTCATTCTTTAGATGTGCGATAACGGAATTTCTATTGGCCCTACTGCTAAAACCATCTGTTTCAAGTTCAAAAGCACATCCACGTTTGAAAAGCCATCCATCTCAGACTTTTCAGAACCTTATTTACAGTGGCCACTCAACAATTTTGGCCAAATTGATTTAAACCTTTGACTGAACTCTACTAATAGCATTTTAGGACAGGCACAAGACATTGACAATTAGCTTCCCAGAACTGTCTGGCCTTTCGGCAGATGCTCTGGAGGTCTTTGGAAAGCCCCGAGGGGTGGAGAGCTGTTGTGGGGGATGGACCAGTGGAAGCTGTCAATAGAATTCTCATGTCAACAAGAGGTTTTCCCTTCTCCTTTTATGGTACCCTCCCATATGGAATGCAGAGCTCATCCCAGCCACTGATTTACGAAGAATCCAATAAAGAGCTGGGAATGGTCCGAGGGCCAGATTACAGAGGCCATACCCCAACTTCCCCTCTAGAACAAAGGGTAGATAAAAATAAAAAGCATGGAGATTAAGTATGTGTCACTGTCCTCGAAGTGGTCTCTTCCTGTGTGCATGACTCCCTCTGAGTATGTGTAGCTATACCTTACACTTCCCACCCCGTGCCTCCAGTGCTATGGAGTGTCCTGGACCTGCTCTAGGTTATAGGACACATGAGGCAGCTAGGTTCTGAGGAGACTCCAGGCCTGTCTCTCAGCTTCCCACTCTGCAGGCCAATGCAGCCTCATTTTTGCATATTCTGTCACTCTCTGGCATCAGCATTCAAGACCTTCAGGAGAAATCTTCCTCCACGATTTAATATTCCCATTTCTTTTGATTCCTCCCTGTTTGTTCGATGCTCATCTAGATTCCAAGGTCTTCACAGCCTGAGGGCAGCCAGACATAAGGTTTATTATTCACCCCAGACTGCAACTCATTAGACATGACCAAATAGTGTAATCACACCTCGCATTAATGTTTAGCCAAGCTCCAGCACAGAGCAGAACACAGGATGAGAGGAAGTGGCTGGGGTTCTGAAGTAGAAAAGGTGCACTGAGCGTGGTGGCAGGGCGGAGGATGTGCCAACAGCAAGAAGCAGCCTGGACGCACGATCTCAAGGCCTCATTCCTGTGGAGAGTAGCAGCATCTGCCCCAAGAGGTTTTTGCTATCAGTTTGTCTATTCACTTGGTTGAGTTAAAAGCTGAGCACCAGAGGAGCCTCTCTTGGGTAGCCCACAGCCAACCTGTTGCGGACGCAGGGCAGGCAAGCAACAGCCATTCTCATGTACTATGCTGGCGTGCCTGAATTTCATGTCTATATTTCACTCTCTGTGCTGAGTCTCTTTCAAGAGAAGAGCTCTCCTTCTGTCTGCAGAGGAGCACACTACCAACACCGTCTCACTGAGTCGTGGCAAATGAACAGCCTCGCTGTGAATTAGCATCAATCTGAGGCATGGCCCAGAAAATTTTTGATGTTGTTATTCCTTGAAATAAGTCTTACTGGAGAACGTAATTCTCAGTGTAAAGGCCCACCTCTGTCTAGTTCTGGAATGTTCCCATCACAGAAAGTGACACCGAGTTTCATGAGGGCTTCCCTACCTACCCTTCCAGTCACGTGAGCAGCGACATGTACACCTCTACAGATGCACCTCCTGAGGACACATCACAGAAGCAGGAACTCTTTCTACTGCTGGTCCTATACAAGTGACCTGCATTACAGAGCCTGATGTCTGCCTGATGTAATGCACACTCACAAGCATGTTCATGCAGACGCTCACACTCATGCTTACACATGCATCACACACACACACACATGTACACACACACACACACACACACGCACACGCACACTCTCCTTTTATGGCAGTGTCACTTGGCATAGATAGGCTTCAGTTTTCTTTTCTATTCATCTGTTGAGAACATTTGGGTATTCCCAGTGGACAAGGCTGGTATGAGCATCTATGTGCATACCCCTGTTCTGAATCTCATTTTTCTGCCCTAAGAGTGAAATTGCTGAATCATGGAGATTCTAGTTTCTATGTTTAACTTCTTGGAACCCTCTGCTATTTCCCGTTCCCACCTGCTATACGCAAGAGCTCCATGTTTCTCCACATCTTTGCCAGGACTTCTTCCTTTCTCGCTTCCTCCTTCCTCCCTTCTTTTAGTTATGGCTTTCCTCACGCAGCATGATTGTCCAAAGACCTTTTTAAATCTGGAACCTTCCTCTGTGCCCACAGTCCACCAAACAGGAAACAAACAAATTTTAACTCCTAAGCAAGGGATCACCATTAACCAAATGAGGTTGTGGGCACTGTTTATGGCCTCCAGGGAACCTGGCTTTTAAACATGTATACCCATAAAGACGTTTTTCTCCTTGAGAGACCCCCTTCTCGGAGTGGGCCCATTCTTTGCAGCCTTCTTCCTCCCATTGTTCTGGCTGGGTCTTCACCATTTGCTCCGTCTTTCCATTCCACTTTCTTTGGTGATAAATGGCATTCTTTCTCAAGGGTGTTTCTCAGTCAGAGTGTTTGCCTCTGAGGTCACTGCAAGAGACCACTGTTGTTTCTAGAACATTGAGCTCATAATGGGCCCCTGCAGGGGACAGGCAGGTGCTGACATTGTCTGTTTGGGGATGTATCTCTTGAGTATGGCCATCAGGAAGACTGAGGGGTTGAAGGTAATTCATTAAGAAGGACCCTGGCCCCACCATGAAGTAACCATGCAATTCCATAGCATACAGGCTCTTGTTGCCGGTGCTGTAATAAAGATGTCCCTTATAGGCTCTCATGTTCAAATACTTGGTCCTCGATTGGCAGACTGTTTGGGGCAGATTACAGGTGTGGTCTTACTGGAGGAAGTGTATCACTGTGGTCAAGCTTTGAGGTTTTATAAAGGCTTGCACCACTTAGAGTATACTGTCTTTTCTCTGTCTCCTGCTTCGGTTGGAGACTTGAGCTCTTGGCTGCTGAAGTGATTTGAGTAGGTTTGGTCCCTATAGATGCCTGTGTTTGAATATGCTTGGCCCAGGGAGTGGCACTATTAAGAGGTGTGGCCTTGTTGGAGTAGGTGTGGTGTTGCTGGAGGACGTGTGTCACTTATGGGGGTTGACTTTGAGACCTTCCTCCGATCTGCCTGGACACAGTCTTCTCCTGGTTCCCTTTGGAACAAGATGGAGAGCTCTCAGCTCCTTCTCCAGATGCCGCGCTTCCTGCCTTGACGATAATGGACTGAACCTCTGAAGCTGTTGTCCTTTAAAAGAGTTGCCTTGGTCATGGTGTCTCTTCAGAGCAATGGAAACCCTAACCAAGACAGCTGGCTTTGCTGCCCTGCTTTCACTTAGCCATCATGGACTCTTAACACTTTCTTTTATAATTGTGCCAGGCATGCTGTTTTATCACTGCAAAGGAAAGTAACCAAGACATTGTCTGAGTTCCTATCTGGTGTTGATGAGCACATACTGTGCATAGACACTAAACAGAACCAGCAGACCCCTGCCTGTGTGGGCAGTTCAACCTGTAGAACCTCCCAGTCAATTGCCTGGTTATTGGGGAGCACCCTAGAGGTGGGAGAGGTTGCTGAGTATGACCTCAGGTGAGGCTTCAAGTATCCTTGAGATCAAGATGATTCTGTTGTCACTTGAGGAGGCTCAGAAGGTAGAAGGGGTGGATGAGGAGAGTCTCCAGCACAGGATAGCACTGCTGGGCAGGGTGGAGGATGCCATTAGCCTGAAGAGACAGGAGGTAAAAAGTTGGACACCATAGTGCTACAAATTGCATCTTAATAATGGCCAGAACCAGAGACGTTTCTAAATGCCCTAGCTCTGGGCTATCATAAATATTATTCTCCTCACAGGAAACCAAGTAGGCAGAAGGGAGTCATATAATCCCTCCAATTCTTAGGGCAGAACTTCCAGGGCCCAGAGAACTTAATAACTTGTCTGAAACCCATCATGAAGCTGATCCTCTGCTACTCCCAACCAGTATCTACACTGGGCCAGTCAGTGCAGAATCCACAGGCACAGGTGCATACCTTCGCTCTCCCATACCTAGAACAAGGAAGCGAGGTGGGGGCGGTGTGGTGTTTTTGAAATAAATGACATTTAGAATGGTTCATGCATTCCTGACCAATAGAGGTTTTTTTTTAAACTTTTGGTAAGACAAAGCAAAGAATTTTGTAAACTATTGAGCCTTAACGTTTGTGGTCATCTGCTTGGCAAGTCTGAATGCCTGTGTTCATAATTAGGTTTTCTCACAGGGTTATGGTAGGGGATATAGTTACTTAACATCCTAAAGTCAATCAAAGGGAATGGGTAGCAATGACTCAGAACATACCCGGAGACTTAGTTCACTGGCATAGCCCACATGAGCATCCCTAGGTGACCCTGTGGGACATAAGAAATGGGCTTGGCTAGGCAAGCTCAGCTGTGAGTGTCTGCAAAGACAAAAGGCCATGAACAGCCTGTTGTCCTGGTTCATGCTTACTTGTTTTTTTTTGGGGGGGGGTTAGCAGTAATCGTTTCACAGAATGCACATCAAAGTGTTCTTGGTTATGAGTGTGTCAGTTGGAACTTCAGAGGCTACAAAGTTACTTTCTGGGAGTCTGAGACTGCCTTTGGTGCGGCACTGAGATGGCACTCATCACTATGAGCCTTGCTGGAACTCACCGGCAGGCTCTTCTGTCTTGTCTTCTGTCATTCTCCAACTCTGCTCTTGTGTTCTATGAGAGAGACAGAAGCCACATACGGGGTGGGATCCACACAGCTAACTAGTGTCCCGTGTCCTCCTGAGTTCACATTTCTGTACAGAACTCCCCTGCCGCTCCTGGGGAACAGGCCACTGGGCAGCACATGCCCCTTTAGCAGTGTGAGCGCCCTTCTATCATATTTTAAGCTCACTTGCATACACCACGTTTCTTCCTTTTTGAGAGGCATATATTAACATTTGGTACGGCACTTGTACTCTCTGAAACACAGTTGTGGAAACTGCAGTCTATAAACATTGTTGAATTAACAATTCAAGTGTCACTCAAGGAAGGCTTTTTAACAGATTTATTAAAGTGTAATTTTTAAATGCCATGAAATATCGCCCATTTCAAACACAGAATTCAATGGGTTTTTGCATTTTTTGCAGAGTTGCACAATCATTACCATAATTTAGTATTAGAACTTTTCATTGTCCCTCAAAAGAAACCTGCTGTCATCAACACTCACTTCCATTTTTCTCCTCCCTGCAGCCCCGGATGACCCTAACCTATGTGGTGTCTTTGTCATCTGTCCTGTCTTGACAGTGGTTTACATGGAATCACTCAATGTTACTTACACTTTGTCTCAGGTTTTTAACATTTGTCCACATCTTAGTATGTGTTAGCATATTGTTCCTATTTAATGAATAACATTCACACACACAGAGAAAGACCTACAAAGACACACACACACACACACACACACGCGCACACACGCACACACACACAGGACTTGATGCTTGTATTCCAGGAGGGGCTTTTCCCTTGGACATTCAATCTGTGGATGCTCAAGTCCCCTTATAAAATGGGATGTGTATTGTAACTCGCAAATGCCCTCCTCTATACTTTTAAATCATCTCTAGGTGGCTTATGAGATTTAATATAATAAAAATTGTATTTGTAGATACATTGTGTTCTTCAGGGAACTATGGCAAGCAGAATGGACATATCCAGCGCATGTTTGGTTCTTTAAAAATGCACTGTAAAGCTGTAATTGCACTTCTTAGGAGTTTTATTTCAGTTCTTCAGTTGACAAACATCTGTTTTTTTTCCATATTTTAGCTATTTTGAATACTGCCATATGGCATTTTGAGGGGAAGGGTGTCAGGGCTCTTCAGAGAGATAGAACCAAAACAATGTGTTTAAATACAAGTCGATATATGGGAAGACATTTGATAGAATTGGAGATCAGTAACCCTATCACAGCCACTCAGCAGCTGAAAATTCTAGTGCACCATATCTTAGACATAGTGTGGAGGTCAGAGGTTCTAAGAAACAAATGCCATGACTGTCAAGCTGGGGACAATGGCCCAGGAGCATGAACAGCCCCTGGAATGAGTTTAAGAACCCAAAGGCCAGAAACCCTTGAGTTGAGACACAAAGAGAAGAGGGCAACCCAGCATCTGCAAATGGTAGGCGTCTCTGCCTTTCACCCACCCTTTCCTTCTATTGAAGCCTCAGTCTGTTACGTGCAGTCACCGACACTGAGGGCAGACCTTTCCCATCTGGTCTCTAACTCACATGCAGAGCTTCCAGAGATATTCCTGGGCAGTCCAACCAAGGGCTACACTATTTGGCTTCCTTTTTAATGGGAGACAGACACTTCAGTGATGAGCAAAGCTTTGAGGGTAATTAATACAGCAAGTTAGAATAACAAATGCTTTAGCAGCACCCTGGGAGCTCCCCATCAAGTCTAGCTGTGCCTTAGAATTCCTATAGCCATGATGAAACACAATGTCCAAAAGCAACTTTGGGAGAAAATAATTTGCTTCATCTTATATTTCTGGGTAACACTTCAACGCTGAGGGAAGTCAGGGCTAGAACGCAAGGAAAGATGTTGAAGGCAGGAACGGGGGACTTTGGAGAACTTCTGCTTACTGGCTTAGTCCTTACAGCTTGCTCAGCCTGCTTTCTTATGCAACTCAGGACTGCCTGCCCATGGAGAGTGCCACACAGTGATCTGAGCCCTCTTACAGCAATTATTAATCAAGAATGTGCCTCACAGTCTTACCTACACCCATAGGTCATTCTGGTGAGGTATTTTATCAACTGAAGTTCCTTCTCCTCTAGTGACTGAAGTTTGTGTCACGTTGACAAACAATGACAATGACGATGATGATGACGACGACGATGACAACAACAATGACAACAAACAACAACAAACAACTAGCCATCACACACCCTCAGCAAGCACCTCAGCATCCCTTGGTTCTTTGCTTGGGGCAGTGACCCACAACTTCATTTCTGACAGGTTTGAACCATTTGTCATCTTGCCTAGATTGGGTTGTTCCGGTTTCCCACCAACTTTAGTCAAAGTGCATGGTAACACTAAGAGATACCCTAGGGGACCTGCAGTCCTCACATTCTCTTCCTCCTCTCTGTTGTGGAGGGATCATGCAATTTTTCACCTTGGAAGTCCTGACTAGTCATCCCTGTGAATACTGTAACTAGTCCTGGCTAGTCCTTTTCAGCATGTTGGCTCCAGGGCTTGAGAAGCTAGAAGTAGCCAGAGGAAAGTCTTAACTTCCAGTTCAATGCCATCACTGTTGGGACTCCTGACAGAAACAATTCCTGCTCTAGAACTGAGACTTCTAAGCCACCAGAACTTCCTATTGTGGAACAGGAAGTACAGATTTTTGTAAGTGGCTCACCAGAGGTAAAGAGGAATTTCCACTTCTACCTCTTGGTTCTTGGGTTCTGGACTCCTTGACAACCTTATATTGGAGGCCAATGCAGTACATATGTAGCCTTCTGGAGAACTTTGGCCAAGTCATACAAGGTACTGTCAACAACTAGCACTGTACCCATGACTTCAAAGGACTAGCCCATAGTTCTATCAAGCCATCTGTTTCATTAAGGTAAGGTCTAAATCCCATAAGCAGAAGACCACTGCTGTACTTCTGGGTCAACAATGCATTAATTCAATAATGTAATAATTGAATAAGGCAATGATGCACAGGTAGATGTCCCAGAGTTCAGTGGCTTGAGAACCTGGTCTCTGACATCCAAGAGCAGGAGAAGAAGGGTATCTCTGGTCCTGGAGAGGAACTGGAATGGTGTCCACTAAAGTATAAGAAATGATGAATGCCCTAACAGTTATCCATTTTTGTTTGTCTTAAAATATTTTTATTAATTCTTTAAGAATTGTATGCAATGGAATGCTTCACTCCTTCTTTAAAAGGGGAACAAGAATACCCTTAGCAGGGAATAGGGAGGCAAAGATTAAAACAGAGACTGAAGGAACACCCATTCAGAGCCTGCACCACATGTGGCCCATACATATACAGCCACTCAATTAGAGAAGATGGATGAAGCAAAGAAGTGCAGACCGACAGGAACCGGATGGAGATCTCTCCTGAGAGACACAGCCAGAATACAACAAATACATAGCCGAATGCCAGCAGCAAACCACTGAACTGAGAACGGGACCCCCGTTGAAGGAATCAGAGAAAGGACTGAAAGAGCTTGAAGGGGCTCAAGACCCCATATGTACAACAATGCCAAGCAACCAGAGCTTCCAGGGACTAAGCCACTACCCAAAGACTATACATGGACTGACCCTGGACTCCAACCTCATAGGTAGCAATGAATAGCCTAGTAAGATCACCAGTGGAAGGGGAAGCCCTTGGTCCTGCTAAGACTGACCCTCCAGTGAACGTGATTGTTGGGGGGAGGGCGGTAATAAGGGGAGGGTGGGGAGGGGAATACCCATATAGAAGGGAAGAGGGAGGGGTTAGGGAGATGTTGGCCCAGAAACCGGGAAAGAGAATAACATTCGAAATGTAAATAAGAAATTCTCAAGTTAATAAAAATAAATAAATAAATAAATAAATAAATAAATAGAATTGTATGCAATGTAATTTGATCATATTTACCTCTAACTTTCCCCCTTAGCTTTTCCCAGACCTACCTCTACCATTATATCTCCAACTTGTGTCCATTTTCTATAATTCATAGACCACAATTTGTACTGTCTTTACGCTACTGGTGTATGGCCATCCACTAAACACAGCCAATCTACCAGGAGCTAAATCCTTAAAGAAAAGTCTCTCCCTCACTCAGAAGTCATCAACTATTCATAGCTCCCCAGTTAGGGGCAGGGCCTCATAAATCCCTTCCCACCCCATGCTGGAATATCATCTGGTTTAACATTGGACACCACAGAAAACCCCAACTCTTGGGAGGTAGTGAGGGCAATTGTCCATCCAGAGGTCACTGGTTTCTCCAGTCCTTATTAATGGCCCTTATACTCTTTCTGCTCTTCCTCAGTAGTCCCTGAGTATCAGGGAGAGGGTGTGATACAGATGTCCCATTTGTGGCCAAGCCCTCCACAGTCATCAACAATTTGATCAACTTTAAGTTTCTGTGTTAACTGTAGTAAAACAAAAGTATTTAAAATATCATGGTGTGTGGTTTTTACTCCCCTTTGACCATTTGTGTTTTCAGATGAAAGACATATATAGTCTTGTATTTTTTAAATATGCGTTAGGCAGCACAATAGTTAAGCAGTTGTCTACCCTCCATGTTGTTAGAATCTATTTCCATATGAATAGCACTCAATTATTATTTATTATTTTTTATGTTTTATCTGGGCTCTTCTTAGCTCTAAATGGCCAGCCCACAGGGCCACTTTTTTCTATTCCTTCCCCATGACAGTTCTTCATCTTGCATAGCAGCTTCCTTCTCTCAGTTCTCCTCCTCCTGGTCTCTTCTCCAGCCCTGCAAAAACCTCCCCTATCTCTCTTCTGTCCAATTATTGGCTGCTATGTTGTTATCTTTATTTACCAATCAAAATTAACTTGTGGGCAAGGTCTCAGAGGCTACAAGCAGACTCCAGATCTTGGAGGCCAGCACAATAATAAACAATAAAAGACAAAACCTCAACTGTTGACCACTACCTACTATACAAAGCAACTTCTCTGGAATGATCTGACAGAGCTTTGCTAATTACTGGTATACAGATATGAACTTAGTGTATTGGGTATCATCTCCATTTAGCTGAATTATAGTAGTTCACTCCTGGGCCTAGAAACTCCTCAATCATGATTCTTGGGTATATTTGTAGTACCAGGCACGTGTTATTCTATTTTAAGGGTACTTTATCCTGATATAAGTCCCTTATCAGATATACAATGTGAAGATATTCTCCACTATTCTGTAGGTTGAATTTCATTTTCTTGATTTCATCCTTTGAAGCCCAAACATGTTGTTAACCTCATTACTGCTACCCCACCCTCTCTACTCATTGCTTTGTGTTATGTCTGAAAACTCATTGCCTAACTTAAGGTTCTGAAGATTAACTACCATTTCTCTTCTAAGCTTGTACAGCTTTAGTCCCTACATTAGGTTGTTATTGGTCTAATTTGAGTGAGTTCTTAAGTGTAGGTTAACTAAGTGTCAAGCTTCATATACTTATGGGGATATCCAGGTATCACCAGGTTTCCAGTTTTCCTGAGCTGTCACTCATACTGAGGTGAGCTTTGCTGAGTTATTCCTGCTCCTTTAAGTAATCTGTCATCAATACTCCTGCAAGTCACATCAATAAATTCATTGGTTCACCCAAATTAGACCTTGGCAATAACCTTACTTCATTTGTCTGACTCCTTAATGAGTGAGTAGATTTTTCTTTTCACGTTACCTAGGAATATTGTCACACAACAGATAAACACAATGAAAACATTCACAGGTTACTCAGAACCAGCTGGTCAAAGAAGATATGGATGTCAAGGACCCTCTGTATGAGGGTCTGAATTTCTGTCACCAGCGTAGATTCCAGGTTGTCAGATGCTGAAATGTTTCTACCTATAGATACCAGTCACCCAGTGGTGCATCTAGTGGCTGTGAATGGTCCCTGAGGCCAGCAGCACTGCTGGTGGCACCATGACTGGACAGCTTATCCCTCAGCTGAAAGAAAACATCCTGCTCTAAAAGCCCACGACCATTGTAGGAGGATGAGAAGTCAGAGTCAGATGGAAACCGGATGTGTCAATCTTGTTAAATTTCTAATCATCAGGTGATTTGGGAAATTCTACTGAGTTGATGAACAGATCTTACTACAAATTATGCCATTCGTTAGGAAGTTCTGTGTGGTTTAAATGCCTGCTACCTGACAGGCATTTGAGAGCAGAAATCTACCCTGAACCTGGCCTAAAGGCTGTCTCGAATTAATTCTGAAGAAATGTAAGGAAGCAAAGGAGTTACAGAGGGGCTGAAGGTGAGCTAATGGACAAGCTAAACTCCTACAAGCAAATGATGATGATGATGATGATGATGATGATGATGATGATGATGATGATGATGATGGTGGTGGTGGTGGTGGTGGTGGTGGTGGTGGTGGTGGTGGTGGTGGTGATGGTGGTGGTGGTGGTGGTGGTGGTGATGATGATGATAGTGATGATGATGATGGTGGTGGTGGTGGTGGTAGTGGTGGTGGTGATGATGATGATGATGATGGTGATGTACATTCCTTGAGGTATAACCCACATAAAAGAATATTCACTAAGTCTCCTGGGCAGCATTCAGAGATTTGACCGATACAGATTTGTAGTCATGAAGCCACTAGCACCGTATGCAGATTGTTTCCATCTCTATGAGCTTCTCTTATGCTCTTACAGGTTACAATCAGTCTGGGCCTAACAACCACTCCTCAGCACCATGCTTTGCCTTTTCAAAAGTTTCACATGAATGGAATCATCCACTGTGCAATCCCTGCATCTGTTTCATTTTCTAAATGAACTACAGCCTGTTTATTCACTCAGCGATTGAGGTCATTTCATGAATAAACTAGGCTGTGAAGATCTCAGCATAAGACACTGTGTGAACATAAACTTTCACTTCCCCATGAAAGATTCAGAAAGCGATTTCTGACTTGTGTTTTAATGTTTGGGAAAAAAAATGCTGAGCGTTCCCCAAAGCGTCTGTGATCTTTCTTTTTTCATATTCATCAGCAGTGCTAGAGAATTCCACACTGCAATTTTTGCTCACATTGAATACTGCCAGAAGTTAAAAATATGCAGTCAGTCCTAATGAGCATGTTGTGAGATGTCTGTGGTATTGATTTGAATTTTTCTAATCAATAGCGATGTTCTTCATCCTCTGATTTGCTGATTTTATTCTAGTTTCTTGACCGAGGTATCTATTTAACATTTTTAAACCTATTTTTAAGAAATACTTGTTTACACCAAAATTAAACCAAGAGGTAAAAAAAATCCAAACAGACTCATAACAAATGAGGGGATTGAAATAGTAACAAAACCCCCTCCAACTTAAAAATCTCCAGGACCAGATGGATACACAGCAGAATTCTACCAGACTTTGAAAGATCTGCAGCTAATCCTCCTTCAACTTTTCAAAAAAGGAGGAGGAAAAGGGAAGGGGGAGGAGGAAGACCAGGGGGTGAGAGGGAAGAAGGAGGAGAAGAGGAAGAAGAAGAGGAGGAAGAGAGGAGGAAGAAGAGGAAAAGAGGAGGCAGAGGAAATAAATATCCCTGATGAACATAGATTCAAAAATGCTCAATAAAATTCTTAGAAACAGAATACAGAATACATAAAAGAGATTACCCTACATGACCAAGTTGGCTTTATTCCTGAAATGCAGGGATGGTTTTATATAAACAAGTCAATAAATGTAGTAAACCGCAAAAATGGACTTGAAGGAAAATCATATAATCATCTCAGTAAGTGCATCAGAAGCTTTTGACAAAACCTAAACCTAGCTTCACTTTATGATGAAGGCCCTAGAGAATTTAAGACTTGAGGGAAGACACCTCAATATAGTGAAGCTGTATATAAGAGACCCATGGCCAACGTCATTCTGAATGGAGAAAAATCTGAAGCAATCCCACTAAAGTCAGAACAGCCCAGAGCCATCTACTGTGTTTACTCCTTTTCAACGCTGTACCGGAAGCTCTGGCAGGGGCAGTAAGTTCAGAGAGGAAATCTGAAGGAATACAAATAGGAAAAGAAATACAACTATCTCTATTTGTAGATGATATAAGACTACATCAGAGAGACACAAAACCAGAAATTTCCTAAAAATGATAAACAAAATCAGCATTGTGGTAAGACACAGAATCGATAGCTTTCTATGCCATCACAACAACAAAGACACAGGGTAAGTTCGTGGACACATTCCATTTACAAGAGCCTCAAATAAAATAGCATGTGTAGCAATAAACCTAACCACGGGAGTTACAATGAAATGCCTTTACAACAAAAACATTGAGTCTCCGAGGAAAGAGATAAAGACACTAAAAAATTAATGTTGTGAAAATGACCATTTTTACCAAAAGTTGTTTACAGATTTAATGAAATCCCGATCAAAATTCCTATATCATTCTTCACAGAAATAGAAAAAAAGTGACCTTAAAATTCATATGCAACCACAAAAGACCCAGATAGACAAACAATCCTCAGCAAAATAACAACAACAACAAAACAACAACAATGCTGGGAGGATTACCATTCCAGATTTCAAAATATATTACAGAGGCATAGAAATAAAGACAGTACAGCACTGACTAAAAACAAATCAAAACAAAGACCAGAACCAGATATGTAGACCAATAAGACAAAACTAAGGACCCAGACATAAGTACCTGTAACTTTGGCCATATAATATTTAACAAAATTGCCAAAAACATGCACTGGAGGAAAGTCAATGTCTATAAATGGTGCTGGAAAAACTGGATATCCACATGTAGAAAGATGAGATTGCACAGAAACTAACTTCAAATGGATCAAAGACCCAAATGTGAAACACCAGAGCTGCCAGAGAAGCCATCGGCATTACCCTACGAACCACAGGGCCTTCTCAACAGGACTCCATTTGGCTAAGAATTAAGGCCAAAAATATGACAAGTGAGGCTTAAAACACTAAACCCTCTGCACAGTTAAAGAAACAATCAATCTGGTAAAGATGAGGCCTAAGGGATGAGAGAGGTCTTGGCCAGCTATGCGCCTACCAGAGGATTACCATGTAGCACACATAAAGAATTCAAAAATCAAAGAGCTTAAAAAACAAATGACCCATTCAAAAAAAAAAAAATGCCTGGTATCTGAACAGAGGGTTCTCAGAAGGAAGAAATGACTAAGAAACATCTTTTAAAAAAAAAAATGTTCACCCTCCCTAATGATTGGGGAAATGCAAATCAAAACAGCTCTGAGATTTTTATCTTATCCCAGGCAGAACATCAAAGATCAACGTTACCACCAACAAATGGTGGAAGAGGGGTGGGGACGAGGGATCTCTCATTCACTGTTGGTTGAGACTGCAAACTGGTCCAGCCACTATGGAAATAAATCCGTGTGGAAAGTCCTCAAAAATCTAAAACAAATCTCCCATATGACCCAGCTTCGGCACTCCCTAGCATCCACCCAGAGGACTCCACGTGCTACTCCACGGGTACTTGCCCAGCCACGTTCACTGCTGCTCTGTTCACAACAGCGAGGATGTGGAGACCACCTACATGCCCTTCAGTTGACAAATGGAAAATAAAAATGCGGTGCCTCCACACTGTGGAATGCCATTCAGTTATAATGAAAAAAGTCGAAGGTAAATGGATGGAGTCAGAAAAGACCATACTGAATGAGGTAACTTGGACCACAGAGAAAACCGTCTCACATTCTCTCTCACGTGAGACTCCTAGCTCCGAATCTTCAGTAAGGAGAGACATCCTGGTGTGACTGCAAAAATGTGGGACAGTGGAAAGACAACATTGTGGGGTGCATTTGGGTGCAAAAGAGAAGAGAATAGCAGCATACGAGCCATCTGAAGAGGAAATGGAGGAACTGGGTCCAGTGAGGGATGGGGAGGAAGATAAATGTAGAAGTATTTGTGAGCAGTCAAAGACCATGTAGCAAAAACCCAATGCCAGGTATGAGAAACTAACATTGACTCCAAGAGACTCTCAAAGCATTCCAGGTTTTTGCTACTGCCCTTCGTTGCTTCTCAGAGGTAGACATTAAGTCCCTGCTGCTAAAGACATGGTGCATTTCAGACACAGTCCCCAGCGGCCCTGAGCTGGAACTAACCTAAAAGCCTTCTCCCTAGGAACTAGCTCTCATGATACCAGAAGATACTTATGCAAACTCCGAGGCAACCAACAGTCCTACACAGCTATGGTGACTACGAACCACAACAGTGACCAGCATGTCATGATAACTCCAGGGTGCAGTTTGTGTGTGTGTGTGTGTGTGTGTGTGTGTGTGTGTGTGTGTGTGTGTGAGAGAGAGAGAGAGAGAGAGAGAGAGAGAGAGAGAGAGAGAGAGATTATACTAACTGAGCAGTTGTACTTATGTTTATGAATATATTTGTCTTAGTTGGGGTTTTACTGCTGTGAACAGATGCCATGACCAAGACAACTCTTTTAAAGGACAACATTTAATTGGGTCTAGCTTACAGGTTCAGAGGTTCAGTTCATTATCATCAAGGCAGGAGCATGGCAGCGTCCAGGCAGATATGATGCAGGAGGAGCTGAGAGTTCTATATCTTCATCTGAAGGCAGCTAGGATGAGGGTCTTAAGCCCACGCCCACAGCGACACATCTACTCCAACAAGGACATACCTCCTAATAGCGCCCCTCCCTGGGCCAAACATATACAAACCATCACAATATTCCATACATAACTACATTACATATGTATATATATATACATATTGTATACAACAACATTTAATAAGAAAAGAAACCATGAATTTCGAAAGATAGCTAGGAGGGGGTGTATAGGAGCATTTAGGAGGAGGGACAGGAAGGGGAAAATGATATAATCTCAAAAAATAAAATAAATAATTAAAAAACTTTTAAAACATGGTTATCACTAGTGGATAGCACAAGACTCTATACATTATGGGCAAAAGTTTTTGGCCTAAAATATGCATTTTAAATGTATCCTATCCATATATAACTTACTTTTTCTTTTTAAATTTTGACAAAGCACACTTTGCCAATATTTTGTTTTAGGAACTATGCTTTTGGAGGCGTAGCTAAGGAATCTTGGCCTAAACTAAGATCATAACTTGTTCTTCTAGATGTGCTGTGCTTTAACTGTAACATGTAAAGAGTTAGCCTTTATGTATGCCTTAAGACCAGAATCTTAGTGTGCTTCTTCCTTATGTGAAGCCGACTACACCCGGCTGAGTTGTTGATCATCGAGTTCTGTTTGCTGTGCTGACTACAGAGGTCGATGTTACTCAGTTTGTGCTCTTATTTGTCTCCCTCCAGCATTCTCGTCCTAGTTGCATTCCCGTTCGTCACTGGCTGAAATCTTGTAACAAGAACCTTAGCGTTCAAGCCTGGCTGTCTCTCCACCTCTCACCATGCCGGCGTCTTAATTACAGCTGCTTTACGGTGGCCTTTGACGTGAGGGGCCGTGTCCTCGCACTGTGTTCTTTTTCACGCTTTTGAAGATTTGTTGGGTGGGCTGAGTTGTTTTCATTTTTACATACATTTTAAGATTGCCTTGTTAATGATTTTCTATGAAGGGTTGCTATATTTTGATGGGGATTGCAGCCCAATTTGATGACTATCTGCTGCAACCACCGTGGGTCTCTCAGGCCATGTAGACATATCGATTTTCCTTTCATTAGGAACACTCTAACTTTCAGTGTGTGTGTGTGTGTGTGTGTGTGTGTGTGTGTGTGTGTGTTACACTTCTTTTGCTTAAAATCATTTCTTCTTGTTGATGCTTTTGTGGATGTGGTTCTTTTCTTAATCCTATTTTTAACTTTTTTCATCGTGCCATATTTGTCTATAGTTTTACTTTTTTGTACGGCATTTTTAAAAAAAATTTTTTTTGGAAGGGCTAAAAAATTCCATGGGACAAATGTGGCTTTTCACTTCTCCTTCAAGGAAGCTCATCAACATCTCGACCTTGAATCACCTCCTCTTTGTCCCTTGGAAATATCTCCACAATGCTTCTATGCATAGAGCCCTTCTCTTCTGGCTTCAGAGTGGAGAAAGGCTTAGATGCTCTGGAAACCCAGGAGCTGTGGTCTGAGAACCCTCCTGTGCTGGTGTTTACTTGTTCCCAGCCAGGCCTTTCCTATAGAACAGAACAGAAAAGGCGTGGCTTACTCTCACTCCACTGGCCTCCCGATCTTCACAGGATAGCCAACAGCCATGCCCCCAGCCCATGGTGGCCATCAAGGCTGTAAATCAGTTCCTGCTGGCACATAGGGGCCAGTTCCCCCATCACACAGGGTGCTGATCTTATGAGGCCCGTCTTGTCATCACAAGCTGTGATTTGCTGACTTCCCGCAATGCCGGGATCACTTTACAGGAGCCGGGGCTTCAGGGTCAGGCCCATACTGCTACCGGCTTCCTCTGAGAAAACAAATCAGGTGGCAAGTCTGGAAAAGGCATCTGCAGGGTCCTGTGCAGACTTCCAGGAGCCGGGTAGGTTCACCTCTCCACAGAGACAGAACAGAGTCTGAGACCTCAGCGATTGGGTCCCAGGATGGAGGTGAGACTAGAAAAGCTGTAGCCCTGGGTGGACCAGGGGACTCCAGTGCTGCTATGGGAGGATCTTTGGGTGCAGCAGGGGTCTGCCACTTACCAATCTGTGTTAGGGCTGAAACCCCTATGCAGCAGCACATGACCTTGCTAGGGGACAAGGTCACTACTGACGATGCCATTAGTTACAAAGAGGACACCCACCATGGCTGGTATCTTTGTGAGAAAATTATTTTTATCTGCAGACATAAACAGACACATGAACCAAAGGGGACTTTAGTCATAGTACAATTGTGGTCAAACTACTTTCCTGGGGAAAAAAAAACCTGGCCAGGCCCTTCCTAGCTCTCACAGCCTCAACTGACAGACTCATGGAAGGTCTGCTGCTGCCGTTGTGTGAGACTCTGTGTCAGTTTGCCATGATGGTCCTCCAGGTCTCACAGGACAGATGGCTTAGCAAAGGAGCTGGGCGCTTTGGCCACAGCTACTTCACAGAGCACAAGACAAGTCTTATCTGCAGCCAAGACTACCTTCTATGTCCTTATACTGTGTCCTTTGCACACAGTATTTACTCTCCCTATCTGGGGACCCTCGAGCTGGATATCCGTATGCAGCTTCCCACAGCTCTTGAATATTGGCCAGACACAGTGCAAGGCCTGTGAGTAGCAGTTATGTTCGATGTTAAATGTCTTAGTCCATGGTGAGCAGCCCTTTATGCCACTGAGTTGCTTTGAGGACATTCTCAGGGTGGTACCTCTTACTTCCTCTGGTTTTACTGACAGAGTTATACTGGATTCCCTCAGTCAGAACTTCAGCTGTTCAGTCTTCCCAATGACATCGCTCCTGAGTCTTCCACAGGATTGTCAAGAAGGGACTCTCTTAATAAGATTCTCATTGCTGTGAAGAGACACCACGGCTAAGGCAACTCTTTAAAAGACTGACATTTAGTTGGGACTGGCGTACAGTTTCAGAGGTTTAGTCCATTATCATCATGTTGGGAAACATGGTCGCTTGCACACAGACATGGTGCCGGAGGAGTTGAGAATTCTACATCTTGATCCGAAGGCAGCCTGGAAGCAACTGGATTTCTTTTAAAATGGTGTAGTTTGAGCATTTAAGACCGCAAAGCCCCACCTCACAGTGACACACTTCCTCTCACAAGGCCACACCTCCTCCAATAAGGCAAAAAGTCTTAAAAGTGCTGTGCCCTATGGGCCAAGCGTTCAAACACACAAGTCTATGGGGGACAAACCTACTCAAACCACCACAGGGACCTTCAGGCCAAATGTCACTGACAAACCCTGTGTGATGGCGAGTCTCCTGGTAGCAACCCTAGCAGCAAACATACCAGCACCAAGGGGTCCTCAGTCTGAGGCCTCAGAGTCCCCTGGTCTTTAAGAATATGGTTGCCCTCACTTCCCCACACTGGCACAGACCGGGCTGGTAGACTAGACTCTCCAGCACATGCCTGAGGTTCTGTGGGAGCCAGGACCAGAGAATGACAATCACACGATGAAGCTGGGTGAGAGAGGGCTGACTGTGCACAGAAGCAGACGGCATAGCATCCCCTCTACTGTATTGTCCAAAGTACAGCTGCCCTTCCAGCTTCCCACACTTAATGTCCAGTGTAGTGTGTGTGTGATTCATCCTTCAAGATAAGCAGAGGGCAGCGTTATTCCATTAGTTAGTCAGAATTCAGGACATACTGGACCTAACCATCTAATCTCAATTAGTAGAGTCCCTGGACCTCCACTGACTGTTTCTTCACTGGAGTATAATTAAAATGGTACTTACTTCTACTACGCTAAAACAAATTTTCCCCTCACTACCTTGCAGAGAGTTGGCCTGTCGCCAGCCTAGGGAAGAGGAAGAAACACAGGGCATGAGGCTCCCAGGGACATCCTTCAGGAGTCTTTGAGACCTGGTGACATCCAAGTAGAGAGAAGAGGTGGGAAGGGTGGCTTATCTGCCAGCCATCTCAGTAGGAGTTGGAAAGGCTGTACAGAACGAGGGGTCTAAGCCCTTAATTCCCAGAAAGAGAGGAAGGTCCTCCCATCACGGTGAGAATTTTCCCTTGAGCATGTCTAAAAGGGAGTTTCTAGATTGAGTTAATTGAGGTGGGAAGACCACACGAAGGTTGATGGGCACCACTCTGTGAAGTAGGATAGAGAAGTACAGTTGAGCATCAGCAGCTCTCTCTGCTTCCTGACTGTGGATGCAGTGTGAGTGGCTGCCTCACGGTCCTGCTGCTGTGCCTTCTCCATCATGATAGACTGTCCACTTGAACTGTGAGCCAAAATGAACCCCTACTTAAGTTGCTTTTGTCGGGTATTTTTGTCTCGGCAAAGAGAGAAGTAACTGATACAGACTCACTCCAGAAGGTGTGTGTCCTGGGTAGGCTGTCACAGGACGGTCTGAACTCATTGCAGTTCCTTAACAAAGAACACAGTGTGGAAGAAGCCTCATTTGGTGGGGGAGGAAATCCCATTCAGATATCACAGGAGGTGGTAAGGCTCATCTGTGTGTCTTGCCATCCTCCTGTGTGCCAGGATGGGTAACCCCTCCCAGTGAGGTCATTTGACTTTACTGGGGCTTAGGAAAACCACATCACTCCAACCTCAGTTTCCCCCACAGTACAAGGTCAGTTGTCCAGATGTGCAGTGATGTAAGCTGTTCCTCACCTGCCCAAACCCAGAGTGATGATACTGACAACAGCAGCTGACAGAGACCTATTTGAATAGAGCCAGTAGGGGCCTTGGAAAGGAGGAGTTTCCTGAATACAAATTTCCTGTTCATACCCAGATACAAAAGCTCATACAGATCAAGGATAATGCACAGCTTCTAGGTAGACAACTGCAGGTATGGTCTTACTGATGCCCAAGAAGGGCCCATCATGATAGCCACTTTCAAGATTGCCAGATTCTGTGGAAATAGTTTTCTGAGAAGTGATGGTACCAGTGGCTGGGGAATTCTAAGAAATAGGGCATTTTTTCTTTTAATTTGGATGAGGAAAGGCTAGCCTTAGCAGTGGGAAGTTCTGTCTCTCCCTGTGAGAGAAAGTAGGTGTTCACCTCTAGTTCAGCTCATTCTCCCTGTCGCAAACCTCTTTTCCAAATGGCTCTACCCATTCCTTTCCTTGACTTGGGTGGCTTGCCTGAGTTAGACACAGATGCCTTGTTTTAGAGGCTTTCTGGGGTTCTCTTAGAAGCCGAATGGGAGCACTTTAGCCCTGGCCTCACTCTCCTCTGAATATGTCTGAGGTTCATCTGTTGAGCAAAGCTACAGGAAAAGTTCCTGGTTTGCTGGACTCCAGGAAAGATGTGGATGAAATCCAAGGTAACAGACATGCATCAGTAGTTGCACGTTTATGTCCCACAGGTATGGATCCAGCCCTGTCACAGCACTGTCATCGTGGTCAAAGTCAACAAGATATGGACACGAGCTTACACATAGGAGTGGGCTTCATCTCAATGACTTAAAGTCCTTGGGATGTGTATGATTATTGACTGGGTCGGTGGTTGTCTAAGATTAGCCCAGCCCTGTGTTGTCAGCTGAGTATTCTCATTCTTGTCTTTCCTTCCCAAATGCTAAGCTCTCCATGATCAGCAAATCTTCCCCTAAGTTCAGCCAGAGGGTCTGGGACTGACTTTGGGGCTGCATAATAGAGGGGACATCACCTGTCTAGATCAAGTGCACCAAGTGCCTTCACTGGAGGTAGACTCAATTCTGTCTCTGAAGTCAGTGGTTCTACTGTCCCCAACAAACCCCCAGGCATGGTTCAGAGAAGAGTAGCAATGAAGCAACTTTGGGGTGTTTTAGCAGCTTGGATACTGTCATGAAGTCTGAACTCGGAGAAAGGGACTAGCCCTCCTAGTTTTCAAATTTCCAGCACTTCATGTGTTCAAAGAAAACCTTCAGAGGATTTCTCCTGAGAGGTCTGTGGCAGCAGCTCAGGACGTGTGGAGAATTAGCCTGTGTGTGTGTGTGTGTGTGTGTGTGTGTGTGTGTGTGTGTGTCTATCGGGTCTCAGGAAATGAAGAGGACATTGTCTCTGTGGCGTTGCTTCTGGTGTTTAGAAACAAGACATCTACTGTCCTAACTGTGCTAGGAGGTGACCAGGTGACAAACAGTGCATCTGAATTCAGTTGTCCCTGAGGTCTGCGGTGCTTGTGCAAGGCCACACTCCAGCAGGGCTGTCACCATAGTGATTAGAAAAGTCTTTTCTAAAGGCCATGGTGAGGTGGCCAGCATGCCCTGAGGGATGGTCCTCTAGCCAGGAAATGAGCTCTCCCCTCCACCTAGAGTGTCATTGTCATAGCTATATATCATAATGGTACCGTGGTATCATGAGGCGACAGCAGCTCTCAGGAAAGAATAACCATGACCATGAATAACAGCAATGGCCATAAAAATGCCTGCCAAGACAAACACCCCAGGACCCTTAGACTTTGTGTTGCACTGGTAGGCCTGATTGCCAGATGGGGCCAAAGGAAATGCCCCTTCCTGGCCTGGTCATTGCCCTTTCCCATGGTAGCAGTGACTCTCACTATTAGTGTCCACAGTTGACTGCTGGATCGCTCTGCAGCACCTACTGTATCAGGGCTGAGGAAGCTATACGAAGCTGTCAGTGCCTACACAGAGCATGAATATAAATCCAAGCTGTGTGTTTCCTAAAGCGGAAACAAAGCCCAGCATCAGGAAAAGTCAGAAGCCAGACCACACTGTTGAGGTTGGTCTGGTGCTGTATATATAAAGGCTAAACTCTGAAACCCAAGGTCTGGTTTTGCCCCAGACGAGGGAATCCTCACTTACATGGGCCTTTGGTGTATAAGACTTGCTTTCCAATTTAAAGCTATTGCTGAAATAAAGTGGCTACGGCCAACTACTGAGGAGAACAGAGGTAGGCAAGGCTTCGGTTACAGGGCTGAGGATCATAGGTAGGGACTGCAAGGAGAAAGAAGGCAGCAAGAGGAGAGGTAAAAAAGGCACAAGGCCTCCATTAGACGTGATGGAGTGGGAGCACGTGGCCGAGTAAAATGCCCCCTGAGGCAGAAATAACTGGCAAGAGTCAAACAGCAAGTACTTGGGGAGTTCCTCTACCCTATTTTCATCATAGAAAAATGGATTAGGGGTAGTCACCCAGTAATTTTGCAAAAGCTGAATAACTCCATCATAGGATGCAGTCTCAATTACTGGGGGGGCTGACTGGATTGAATTAAAAACTAAGAGAGTTTATTAAATACTATTTATACCTCACAGGTACGGTTTTTCCCACTGCCTCTTGGGTTCCTGAATTTCATCCAGGGAAGTTGAGGCTGACTCAGACTTCTACTGTTCCAGGCCAGCATTCATCAGCATAACAGAGCACTTGAACAGCAGACAAGGACATCTATGGGGGAGAGGACCTCTGTGATTTATAGATGGCACCTTCTCTCTGTGTCCTCATGTGACAGAACCAATACAAGCTCTCTTGAGTGTCCATCTATGTGGCCTCTAGTCTCATTCTGGGATCCACCTCATGAACACATTGCCTCCCAAAGTTCCACCTCCAAATATCATCACCTTAGGATTGAGGATTCCAGCACGGGAGTTTAGGGGGTACGATTTAGATCAGAAGAACCATAAACCCAAAGTGTTCCTTCAGAATTCTCCTCAGACTAAGAAGGGAACGCATGGCCTGTATGCAGCCATGATCTTAAGGGAAATGTTTGCCGACATGGGGCAACTGTTGCTGGCTTCTACTGATTGAGGCTGTGTGCATGTTCCCCTCCAGGATGTGAGCCTGAGTCCCGAGCTGATCTGCCTGCATCTGCTTCCTTTTCACCCCAAATGTTCACATAAATGGTGGCTTTGGGGAGGCAGGAAGGAGGGCATGGGATCTTTATATCTGGCCAGAGCTGGACACATTAACCATACAAGGAATCAAACACAAGTCCCATTAGAACATTTATATGCCAGCATTTGGTGCTGCAAATATTTGCATCCACATCAGGCATGATGGTGGATCATTTTTACCTCGGCTATGCTGTCTCTACAGTCCTACAAATGAACCTTAATTCTGAGACGACTCTGCCTCAGACTAAGAGAGCTGTTAAACCTGAAGGATGAGGAAAGCCTGGGATCTTCACAGAACGAGCAGAACATTCTTTTGGGAACGTATCCATTCACTCTTCCAAGAAATACTACTAAGTAGTTTAGAGAAGTTGCTTGTGTGGCGCTCTCTCTCTCTCTCTCTCTCTCTCTCTCTCTCTCTCTCTCTCTCTCTCTCTCTCTCTCTCTCTGTTGCTTTGGATCTTAAGAATCTTTCAAACATCTCACACAAGGCTTTTTAAAAACAACAGCAGCAGCAGCAGCAATAACAACAAACCCTGGCTTGGTGAGTAATTATGACACAGGAGGTCTCCAAAGTTAAGGGAAAATATTCTAGGAAGACATTATGGACATCCCTTCCCTGTGTGCTAACACTTCTATTCTGTATTGGCCATTTCTAGTGTTCTGGAAAACATACTTAAGCAAAATAAATATAAAATATAAAAAAAATTTATAAAAATATAAAAAATAAATATAAGTATACTTTTGAGGTTTCAGTCCCTGTTTGGTTGGCTCTATTGTTTGGGGACCTGTAGAAGGAACATCCCACCAAAGAACATGTGAAAGCGCATAGCTCCCTAACTCATGGTAGTTAGCAAGCAAAGGACAGGAGGAGCCGGGACCACAATATCACGCATACCTCAGTGACCTTCCGTTTACCAGGTCCTGCTCTGTAAAATTTCTGACACTATCACATGGGGACCAAACCTTCAACCCATGGCCTCTGGGTATGTGTGAGATCCAAACTGTAACGAGTTAATTGTTTAGGAGCTCATGTCAATTGATAGCTCTTCTGGGCTTTGCCACTGTCAGGTGTCCTATTCTGAGCTTGAACTGAGTCAGTGAGCAGTTCCTCGGGGAACCTTGAGAACATGGAAGGGCTTTTTTACACACTGTGGAGAGAGCTCGCATGTTCAGGTCCACGCCTCAGGTTAAGCCTTGGAGTAGAGCACAGGAGCTACCCCAAGAGGGTCCTGATGTCCCTCTTCTTTGGTGTTGTGTTTTGAGGTATCTGTGTGAAGTACTGGGGAAAAATAGAAAGGTGATGGAGGGGGGGTCCCTATATCTGATCCCCCCCAATAAAGAGGCCACAGGACAGTCCTATCCAAATATATGTCCCTGGGAGAGACCAGCGTGGCAGCGTGATGTCCAGAAGCTGGTGTCTTAAAAGGGAGGGAGTGGTGGAAAGATTTCTTATTGAAATAATTTATAACAAAGGGTAGCAGTGTTACAGTGGAAACATAAACAATATAAACTGAGCTGAAAGCAAAGTGTTTTCTGTTACTCATTGCCAGAAGAGAGGCCTCCCAAGTCCTTTTGTACAACACACTCACAGGCTGAGCCCTGGCATTGATGTCCAGGGTCATTGTCCTTTCCCATAGTGCCATAGTGTTCTGAGGAGTAACTGATCCTGAATCTGGTTGTGGACAAAGATCTACGTGAGTCTAAAACAGATAGCATACTGCTCCTAGAGGTAAGAGAGGGCTGGACTGGTCTGAGAAGAACTAAATGGGGAGTTCCAAGTTGAAGGTAGGGAACTGGGAGGGGACAGCTGTGTGCATGGTCACTTCTGAAAGACTCATGGTAAGGAAGGGCTGACTGAAGTCCCAGATGAGCTATCCAAAAATGCTGAGTCCTGGCCATCACAACAGACATTGGCCATAAAATCCAGTAAGGTTATCACAGAAACTGGCAGCCCAGTGGAGACAAATAGGTAGGAAACATTCCTGAAAAGAATCCTGGACTTATGGGGTCCTGGGATTATGACCGCCTCAGGAGGTCAAGGAGGGTCAAAGTATGATTCAGCACCCATGGGCACATCTATTCCCTACAGCTTCCCCATCTCTGTCTCCATTCCATTTCTGCCCTTGGGCATGAGTCTATCCTATTAGTTCTTGTCACTGTGACAACATTTAAAACAACCTGAAGGAGAAAAATTTATTTTGGCTCTTGGTTTCAGAGGATCCTCTCTCAGTCTACTGTCTTCTGGCTGCTGTATTTCATTCATCATGATGGATGGACAAAAACAAAAACAAAACTCCATCTTTCGATGGACGGGAAGTAGAAAGGGAAAAGAAGCCAAGGCAAAATGTCTGCTTCAATAATGCCCTTCCAATGAGACTCCACATTCTCCCTCAGAATAGACTCAACAATGTATTAACTCCATCGCTGAAATTAGTTTTCATGATCATTGTCTGGAGATGAGGCTTTCAGCATGTGACCCTTTAGGAGGCAATTAAAACATGATCTGTGGCAGATAAGAGCCTGAATATACGACATCAGGTGATCTAAGAAGTTATCTCACTGCTTCCAGTTGGTCCAGTAGGTCCTATTGGTATGACAAGAAGTACTGTCATGTCCTATGAAAGGCAAATGCTGAGTCCATTAGTCACTGGTGCCTGAAGCCACACACCTTATGATGATTAATTTTGACTGTCATGTTGACTTTATTAAGAGAAGATGAAGTGACTAAGAAAGAGCCTCTGGGGTGTCTATGAGAACGTTTCCAGAAAGGATTAACCAACTGGGGAAGACATGCCTGGAGTTGAGTTACACCATTAAATTTCCTCAACCTATGTGCCCACCACTGTGTGGAAATGCCTCAGTAGATGGGAACTCGCGATGCTAAAGACCTGATAGAAACCCATCGTGACTGCTGTCAGAAGACCTTGCTGCTGTTATCCTCTGTGGTCTCACAGTGTCTAAGACCTCGCCCAACATCTCATTCCTTTGTACCTCCAACTATCAGTGTTGACTTCATCACTCACAGTGGAGCTTCCACCCTCACTGTGGACCATCCATCCTTCCTGTTGACCATATGTTCCCGCTGAAGGCGGCCTGTCCTCAGTGCTGACCTTCTGTGCGCACTGCTGACCATTCATGTTCACTGCTTAGCATGGGTCCTCCCTGCAGTCCATCCATCCTCATGACTGACCTTCCGTTCCTTTTCAGAGGTGTAAGTGCTTATCTTATGTGCACTAGTGTTTTGCCTGCATGTATGTTTGTGCATCACAGGTATGCAGCACTCATAGAAGCAGAATAGGGCACTGAGAACCCCCAAACAAGAGAGTTGCAGGAGGTTGTGAGCCACCAAGGGGGTGCTGAGAACTCAACATGGAACCCCTGAAAACGCAGTAAGAGCCCTTAACCACCAAACCATCTCTCCAGCCTTAACCACCAAACCATCTCTCCAGCCTTAACCACCAAACCATCTCTCCAGCCTTAACCACCAAACCATCTCTCCAGCCTCATTTTCTCATTCGTCTTTATTCTTTTTGCTGCTTCTCCTCCTCCTCCTCCTCCTCCTCCTCCTCCTCTTCTTCCTCCTCCTCCTCCTCTTCCTCCTTTTCCTCCTCCTCCTCCTCTTCCTCCTCCTCCTCCTCCTCCTCCTTCTCCTCTTCCTCCTCTTCCTCCTCCTCCTCTTCCTCCTCCTCCCCCTCCTCCTCTTCCTCCTCCTCCTCCTTCTCCTCTTCCTCTTCCTCCTCTTCCTCCTCCTCTTCCTCCTCCTCCTTCTCCTCTTCCTCCTCCTCTTCCTCCCCCTCTTCTCCCCCTCTTCCTCATCCTCCTCATCCTCCTCTTCCTCCTCCTCTTCCTCCCCCTCTTCCTCATCCTCTTCATCCTCCTCTTCCTCCTCCTCTTCCTCCTCCTCTTCCTCCTCCTCTTCCTCCTCCTCTTCTTCCTCCTCCTCCTCTTCCTCCTCTTCTTCCTCTTCTTCCTCTTCCTCCTCCTCCTCATCTTCTTCCTCATCTTCTTCCTCCTCTTCTTCCTCTTCCTCTTCTGCTCTCTTCTTGTTTTTTCTTCTTTCCTTTTCCTCTTCTTCTTCTCTTCCTCCTCTTCTTTTGCTTCCTCTTCCATCTCTTACACCTCCTCCTCTTCTTCCCCTTTCTCCTTCCTCTTCTTTTTTTTCTTTTCCTTTTTTAGGGGCTGGGGACCGAACCCAGGGCCTTGCACTTGCTAGGCAAGCGCTCTACCACTGAGCTAAATCCCCAACCCCACTCCTTCCTCTTCTTGAGGCGGGGTCTCACTATGTAGCCTGCAATACCTGGCTGTAACAACCAGACTGGCCTTGAACTCACTAGCCTGTGTTCCTAGAGTGTTGAGTTTAAAGGATGTGCCACCAACACATAGCCGACTTTCCATTCTTATACCCTGAGGGTAAGAAAATAAACAAGATTTTTGCTACTTCCTAGAACTACAGGAAGATGAAATGAGATAGTCCGGGAAATGTGATTAATATTAGAATCCAATATTAATGCTCAAAATTGCTAACTTGGATAATAGTTATGACAGTGGTGATAGCGGTGATGATCTTGATAGCAAAGATGTAATGATGGTGATAGGGATGTTGTTTGTGCCAGGCGTGGTGGTGCACCCCTTTAACACTAGCACTAAGGAGGCAGAGGCAGGGGTAGCTACCTGAGTTTGAGCCCAGCCTAGTCTACAAAGAAAGTTTCAGGGTAGCCAGAGCTATACAGATAAACCTTGTCTCATAAAAAACAAAGGGGGAAAACAGAATGTAGTTTTCAATAGTGATGATGAGGTGGGGCTGGGGGATGATGTGATGGTGCTAGTCACGGTGAGGATGCTGTTAGTAGTGATGGGAATGATGTAATAGTGATAGTCGTGGTGATAATGGGGAGGGTGCTGATGGAGGTGCCGATGGTGATGATGGTGATAATGGTGGTGAAGACAGGGATGGAGATTGGTGGTGGCAACTGGTAGCAGTAACAATGTATCATTACTGTATGCTACAGATCTTCTTAGAGTCACCCTTCAGCTGATCTATACCTGTTGTGATTGTTGAGGTCAACTATTATAAATCACGTATAACAGAGATATCAAATACTTTAATGAACAAATTGCATAAAGTAACACAATATGTGTATAAAGAGGAAGAGAATTGCTTCTGTGAGAGCTAATACGGAGGTTTTCAAGAACAGTTAGTAGATTTAAAAACAAGACAAAAGACTGCAGAATCAGGGGTGGTCAAGGTACCTGTGGCTATCGGGCTTGGAACAAGGGGTTTTGAACATGCGCTGGGTTGTAAGCATTCTGTGCTCTCAACTCACAGAGAGAAAAGTGATGCTTCTCGTCAGGCTGTTGCTACAGTGGTTTGTGTAGAAAATGTGATGTGGAACGCAAGTGGCAATAGAGGTGCTCAGGAAAATACATCCTCACATTTTCAGAGCGATTAAAATGTGGATGAGAGAGCCCCTCAAACCTGAACTGTTTTTTTCACCTAACAGAATAACTCAGGGTTCAAAATGTCGGTTAAACTACTTCCTCACTCCATACTAAGTAACTAAAATCAGTGAGGTTGCCACAGTTGGCCGAACCTCTTTCTGAGGAGCCCAGGCTCAGCACTGTGGTCCTCTGGGCAGAAGAGCTATCACCACGGATGAGATTAATTTCCGGACTCCTGGTCTGTGCTGTGGGTGAACGCCCGCGTGTCCTGGGAGCTGACCCCAGGGGCCCTTGCACTTCAGACTCCTGTCAACAGTACTTCCTCCCCACTGAGACGCTGGAAAGTGTTCTCTTCCTCCTTCCCAGGCTGCTGTTGCTGGGAATGAGCCATGGCAGAGAAGCTTGACAAATGACCTGGGTGATAGATTAAACAAGCTTGTGAAAATTGGCTACAAAATAAACTTCCTGGGCCTGATGCCTTCCTCTTTCTCTTGCCTCCGTGTGTCATTACTAACCTTAACGAGCTGCACTGTCTTGCAAGGTGAGGACCAGGATGACTAAATGGCTTCACATGAGGCTACACCATGGACATTGAGTCACCATCTTCCTGGCTCCATCTCTGGCTTCAGGTGGAAGTGAAGGCTGCACGGCTCTTGGGCATAGATGCATCTTCCCTGAGACCTGCTTTCTTCACTCCTGGGAGCTCACTGGGCCTGTGCTCTCTAAGTCTCCGGCTTTCTTGCCTGCTAACGGGGAGCTATGAGCCACTCTCTTGGAGCTGTGGGGCCAAGTGCTTGCCCTGCCTGTGCAGGTTCTTGCAACCCCACGTTCTGGAGAGCTGGGAAGGCCCTGAGGATCCTGAGCCTCAGAGATGCTCCCCCATGCAGTACCTCTGTACTTTGTAGAGGCAGCTGTGTAAATGTACCACATGCCTCTCTTCTATCTACTTATCTCTCGCCACGTGCTCCCTAAGCACTCCATGTAAATTTACCAACTTAACCTTGGATCAGACTTCCAGGAGGAGACAACAGAAACTCCATTTTATCCCAACCCAACCAACAGCACACAAAGGAAAGTCGTAGAGTTTGAATAGTAGACTCAAATGCTGTTTTCATAACCAGCAGGAGCTGAAAGAACGAGTCCCACCTTGAGCTTCAGATGAATCTGCAGTGAACATCACTGAAAGGGGACAACCTCACTTCCCTCACTGGGCTCACCCCCCAGGTTTCCTGGGTTTGCTTGGCTGAGCAGAGTTGGGCCCACAGATGGCTGCCTCATCACTGTTAGTGACTGTCTCTGCACTTCCAGGTGCGGTGCGAGCCTGGAGGGGCATGGCTCCCCTTCCTCTTTGATAATAAATGACAGTTCTCAGGAAAAGGAGTCTTTAACAAGACTATAAATTTGGCACTGCAATAGAAAATCTTCACTAGAAAACTAGTGACCCATGAAATTAGAAGTTCCCTTTTGGTATCTGCCTCGGTCAGGAGGAAAGGCAGCCCGTGTATGCGACGAAGCTTTCTCATCCAGTTCTTCCCCTACCTGAGCCATCGTAAGTAAAGGATGCGTAGCCATATATGTGAACGTAGCTGTATGAATGCAGGAGGGAGAACAAGCTCTGCACACACGCATGCGCCAAGCACAGATGTGCCAGATCCCCCAGCCCACAGGAAGTTCCGGAGTCTGTGTATCAAGAACCCACCTTGACCCTCAAACACCGGCACGATGTTATGACCAAGTCGCAATGTGAAGTCTGCCTATCTGCCAGGCACTTGTAGTCTGAAACCCACGAGGGAGGGTACAGAACTCGCACTTCAAGTAAAGTGTAATTTCCCAGAGGTCGGTTTGTCTCCTTTCTAACCAGGCTCTATGGGACCTGCGCAGCAGGTGCGTCTCCATAAAACGCTGACTGGGGCTGCACGCAAAAAAGGGCAGCTGGTACAAAAGCAAGAGAGAGCACACGAAAGCAGCCGTTGGCAAGTGCCATCTTCATTTGTGATCCATGTAGGAACTTATGGGATTCTATAAAATGGGATGTCACACGTCAGGTTCATCCAAACACAGGGTCTTGTGGGCTACAACGAAGTCTTTAAATTTCAGTTACCAACTCTGATAGGAAAGCTGTAAATTGAAGAGCTGATAAAATAAACAAATGTTTTGAGGAATCCATGCTAGGTTCTCTAAGGAGGGGCACGTTTTCAGGCTTACCCACATATTGTGATAGTCTTGCTGGACTTTGTATCAAAATAGTTTCCTTTTTGAATCTTATGTACAATATTAAAGATCAGTCATTTAAAAAGTAATTGCATGGCATTGCCCTTATCTGGATAATTGGGGAATTCCAACAGGGAAGATGAAGAAAGGTTACCTTTTATGCATTCAGTGTTTAGTTAACAAAGCCAGACTTGCAAATTTAAAGTCCCACATTCATTCTTTTCTCACACCAAAGAACAGCAGCTCTAGCTCATTACCACAGGCTACTCTTGCTCTCCTTTCCACACCCTGCAGTGAGGGGCTTGTCTTAGCTCATTTTCTGTTGTTGTTACAGGACACCAAGATTGTGTAATCTATAAAGATTAAAATTTATTTTAACTAACAGTTCTGGAGGGTAGCAAGCCCAATACAGGGAGGCCCTACCTGTTAAGGGCCTCGTGGGCTTCATAATAAGGGAGAAACCAGAAGGCTGAGTAGGTGTATGCACAAAGGGACTGAACCCCAACAATGGTTAGCACCGCCTGAGAGGAGGTACACCTGCCCATGGGCCTCTCTGTTGTGTGGCTTTTCCTGAGAAGATGTAACCAGAGACGTATTCACCACAGATAGGGGACCAACAGCAGATCAAAGATACGATATTACCCAAAGTCTGGCTGATGAAGTCAGTGCATTATCTAGACAGAATCCCATGGTGTCACTAATGGTAAGATCACTGAGAATACATGCTGCACATGTGTACAGCACATGCTAAGCAGTCACGATGGAACGATCCCTGAAGGGAAGTAGTAAGTGGGAAACAGTTGTGTTGCAATGCCCTACTCCATGCCACCACCTATAAGAGATGCTTCACCACAGAACACAGATCTAGAGGTACATGCATACACACACACACACACACACACACACACACACACACACACACACACACCCATCCCGACTAGGCAATGGTCTCAAGCTCCTATGCTCTCAGAACCTTCTTCATACGCCTCTTTGTAGCTTTTGCTAATTCCATATATCCTTAAAGCTGTACCTAAAATGTATCTCCTTGGGGATTTCAGCCCCAGGGTTCCCCTCTCTACCCCTTGAATGTTCTTTGGGCACCTGGGATACACTCTGCCACCAAGCTGACTTTCCTTTTGCTCCAGACAACCTGTTTGGCTTGAGGTAGCTCCAATGACTAGGAGTCACAGTGTCTACCTCAGTGCTTGGAGTGGCTAAACAACCCAAGAGTATGCTCCTGAATAACTGGGCCTTCCCTCTGGAATATACTGCTGAATGACTAGATAGCTATTGTCTCCGACTGTGATTACAGAATCTTCTGGTATCCTCTGGTCAGCCTGGTCAGGTTAATGTCACCTAAAAAAAAGAGAGCTAAGTCTCTGTAACACATAGTTCTCACCCAGGTCATCTCCCTTCAAAAGCCCACTTGTCCCCCTTTGGTCCTAGGGTAGCATTAGCAGCCCAGCCCCCTGCTTTGCTGAGCTGTCTCCCATGTGGTTAAGCAGAGAAAGGCAAAATATTTTATTAAAAGGCATATCAGAGCTCAACTCTGCAGATTAATTCTTATTATCAGACACAGAATATTTATTGCCATAATCTCTGATAATTTGGGCTCTAATTTATATTCTATACTGTCATAATGTCAGCTAAAAATCTGAACGTAGACCAGCAATGTGAATCCCAGGATTCACAAGGTGCTGCGAATTTTAAGGGGTTGTTGAAGGGGCATGAACACTGTAAGCATTTGCGACCCCATGCACAGAGAACATCCTGTTAACCAGGATGGTCAGTCAGAGTGATTATGTCGTCCTCTCCAAGAAAGGACCAGATAGTCTGCCTCAAGGAAAATACACACATGGGAGCATATTCGCCCATGCTCATGTAGCCTGCCTGCAGGAATACACATAGGCACACTCATACCTATGCACACATACATGATCACACGCATGCTGTGCCAAGACACAGCTAGCTAGGTCTGCTGTTTTTTCTCCATTTTGACCCTTGCCTCTTTTCTCTCTAAGTTCATCTTATTGATGAACTCCCTCTAAATGTCTTATCAATGATTGTGACCTGGTCTTTCTCAATGTAGATTTTATAGAGACATGTTATAGTTTGACAAGGCTGGGGGTGTGCCGTGGAGACATTGGCCACCCTGGAAGGACAGAAACCCTCACTGCATTCTGTGAATATTCCTGTCTCAGAAGAGCTACCTCGTCGATTGGACTCTGTGCTTGTTATCAGTGTTTTTTTCTTTCCTTTCCAGCTCGAAGAGCACATAAGAAGGAAGTGGTTTTCTGGGCTGAAAACTGGTTCACATTACAATTGCGAGTAGTTCACCCTGAGCTTCAAAGAGCAGCAGTGGACAATGAAGGCTGTCGCCAAAACCAGAGAGCCTCCTGCTCTCCCGCGGCCCAGCATCAGGTAGAGTGTTAGCTTCAGAGGTCTTGCTTTGCATAGATCCTTGGACTTTATCTGGAGCTCACAAACTGACCTGGCTGACTCCTCAGGGAACATGTTACTTAATTCCAAGCCAGGATGAATATACACAATGAGACCAGGAAGCAAAGTATGCTGGCGCTAGAACTGAGAGACATGGAATGGTATGAGCCATGTAGAGACACCAGTGTTGGTCAGGACTGTATGCTTGAGCCATGTGGAGGCACTGTCTTGTCAACTAAGACTGTGAGAGACTTTAGGGGAGAACCTGGTTAACCAGAAACTCAGAGGGGCAATACACACCTAATTGCTGGGATTTCTTTCTAGATCTTGCTCACAAGACAGGTTGTTTTGTGTTGTTATTTGTTGCTTGGGTTTTGGGTGACATCTGAAAACCGAATAGGGCTGGGAAAGAAGAGAGACCTTCTGAATTCTACAGCACCCACTCTACCTCAAGTCTATAGTGTACAGACTAAGATACACAAAAGTCAGTGTGTGTTGTTGGTTACACTAAACACGGCGTTCAATGGAACAGCTATGTGGTTCCTACTCTAGGCCTTACACATCTTCTGAAGTGTGTTTGATGTCTCAGAACTGTTCACTTTGTATTGGTGGAGTCCAGATGTGTTCCAGCTGTTTAATCGGCAGTTTGGTTGAGGACTCCAAATGTGACCTTGCACAAAGCTGATCAGGTCTTTCACAGATGTGTCCTTTGGAAAAGTGACTGAAACATAATCCCGCACACTATCCACCATAGCCATAGCAACGGTTTCTCTGGCTTTATATTATCCACTAAGCAGTAGCACCTCAAAAAATAATTACCTTTTTTCCTTATTCTATTGAGCCCATTGATGATGAAATAAATAAATGAGCAATATTTTTTGCCAACTAGATTAAGGATCCTTAAGCCCATTAAGTTCTCGATGGTTGCCCTCAACATTAAAAAGGTAATCATCTAAAGGAAATGAGATTTAAGAAAAAAAATAGGAACACCTAAGACCTCAGTGATACACTGAGAGTCTCACCTTGTGAGAGCCATGTTAGCTGAACGCAAGAAAAGCTGGGGTCTGGAAACCCAGCACATGGGTAAATGGAACCGGGAAGCCATTTCTCTAGAAGAGGAATTTTGTATTTATTTCTTTTAGAAGAGCTCTGTCCCTCTTTCTAAGTCAGAAACAACGTACGAGAGAGAGAGAGAGAGAGAGAGAGAGAGAGAGAGAGAGAGAGAGAGAGAGAGAGAAAGGGGGGGTAGAGGTGACATTCTGAAAGGAGGGACCACTTACTGAAAGCCACACTACCTCAGGCTGGTCTAGCCACACTTGTTCCTAAACCACTGGAAATAAAGCTGTGAGGTGTTTCGGTCTCAATCCCAGTAACTGCACACTGTCCAGATCCGCCCCAGCATTCTGAACATTCCTGAGTCCTGCCCAAAATAGTGGAGCCTGCCAGCCTGGCCACCTCATCAACTTTCTTCCTGCCCATTATCCCCTTCAAAGATGTAGGGCAAGCCGGGCCAAGCACCTCATGAACTCTTCCTGCATGTATTTATTTTCTTATTGCTTTTTTTCCTAATAAGTAATTAGGAAAGAACATTTTCATGTAAGGATAATGGTCATGATTTAATATTTTAAATAGGTAAGGGAAGTCAGGGCTGGAACTGGGGCTTAGTGGTGGAGTGCTTGGATTACATGTTCAGTCCCAGTCCTGCCAATGAGCAAGGAAGAGCCACAGATGCTCTAACCGTGTAGTAACCACAGTTGGTGTACGGTGGCCGCCATTGTAATCATCTTGCACACAGACATGTTTTCACATAGATAAAACCTGAAACTTAAGCATCTTGAGTGCCGCATTCTCTGCTTTTGCTTTTGCTTTAGCTTTTTTTTTTTTTTTGAGTGGGGGCAGGCATATGTCTGCCCTTCCCTCTAGACTCCCTGCTCCCATCTCAGTTGGTCAGTAAAATGTATGTGGCACAATTTTCAAGCACTTCCCTGTTTTAATAAGACCACATATGCTTATGTGTAGACATATACAGGGAGTCTATATACTTGTCTGAAAGAGACTCCTTCACTCCCTGCTAACTCACTTCCTCTCACGACCTCTCAGCCTCTCGGTGAGGAATGTTTCCATGTCAATGGTTTGGATCCGACCATTTTTGTGATGCTTCCAAAGCAGCCCAATGTGAGCCTTGACCCATCCACCCTCGTCTAGGTTTCTAGTGGGCATTGTAGAGGCTGCTAACACCCCAGCTTCTCTACTTGTCTGTAAGTCCCCTTGCGCTTACTATTCAAGCACCCATACATGCCTCGGGATACGCGCCTAAGTTCCTGGAGGAGCTGCTGAGGCTATGGTAGCATATTTTACACTTCAGTCGTCGATACCAACTCTTCTCCCAAGCATTATGATGCTCCCATGGCACCAAGGTGACAACCTCTTTAGAGCTTACAACACAGTAACCCTCTCCTCCCCCTTAGACTATAGCATAGGGTTGGAAAGACATGGAGAAAAGAACCTCCCACGGTTTGGATATGAAATGTCCCCTACTCTGTTCCTAGCTGGTGACTTTGGTGGGGGTATATCTAATATGACTACAGAATTGAATTGGCACAGCATCAAACCTAAGTACCTAGGTTTACATCCACAGACGAAGGACTCTCAGCGTTAAACATAAAGGCCTCTCCCAACAGTGTGCAAAGAGAAAGGCAAAGACCCACGGCTGCACAAGAAGCCAGGCTATAAAGGGCCATTGAGGGCACCACCTTCCTGTGTCTTTGGAAACATCATGGAAGAGGGGTGTGAAGAATGTTAAGAGCTGCAGGATGTGGGGAGGCATACCATCTCTTGAGCAGGACATGGACATGCCCTGGGTCCCACAAATTCACAGCAGCTGTGCGGCATACTAGAAATGAGTCCACAGAACTCAGTTGTTCTAACGGTCAGCTAGGAAGGCAGAGGGGAGATATGGAGCCCTACCACACGCTAGTGATCTGCTGGCAACCAACAGAGTCCCAGAGAAGAGGAGGCATGGTAGCCAACTGTGTAGATACTGCAGGGCTCACCGGGCTCTCTGATGGCAAATTCGAACTCAAAACCACACAGACAGCTTTGTTTAAGCTACATGGGACACACACACACACACACACACACACACACACACACACAAAACACACACATACACCTAGTAAATGGGGAAAAGAGATTTATGGAGGTAATACTACTAGTACAGACAGGATGTAAATGGGTAAGGGTTAATTGAAAGACAGGCCAAATTACACAGTATACGTGCATGAACGTGAGAAGGAGTAAAATCTACTCATAAATAAATTAATTTCGCATGAAGACAGCTTGACTTTAAGAAGATTCCAGGCCTGCTACTTCCTACAAGTCTTTTAAAAGGATACTAATCCTTTGTGGATGAAGTCACGTGATCTAATCTCCTCCCCAGAACCCCGCCTCTCTCAACTCCATTGTGTTTGGGGATTAGTTTTCACACGGATTTTGAAAGGTCACATCATTCAAACCATAGACTTATATTCTCTATTTTGGATGTGCTTGAAGTTGTTCTAATGTGATGTTGAGGACACAAAGGAAGCCTAGGGGAAGTGTTCTGAAGAGGCCAAGTCCTTTGGAGATCCTAGGCCCCTCTGAGAAATCTGACATCTTCTCCAGTCAGGCCATCTTCATGTGACATTTAAAGGCACATCCTTTGCAGTTAGGGAAAATACAAGTACATGCATGCTGTCATCACCATTATTCAAAATTAGTGAGAAACCCAGACACTTTAAAATTCAAAAGGACAAGTATCGGATGTTCACTGTCATGTGTGGACCCTTGCTTTTAAGGTTTACATATGTGTATATACGTGGTTGTGGGTGTGGTGTATGGGCTACAAACTACAAAGGGAACCATGCAAGGGGAAAAGAGGTGTTGAGGAAGGGGGATGGATACTCTAACACCTGACTTGATGGCGGGGGAAAGAGGATGCTGAGGTGAAGGGAGCAGGGGGGATAGGAGGACAGGGGAGAGGAAGAAAGGAGAATCAAAATCAATTTTGTTTGAAAAATGCCATACTGAAGTCTAATATTCTTTATATTAATTTTTAAAGGAATGGAAAAATCCTGAATACACACACACACACACACACACACACACACACACACACACACACACACACCCTTTGTGGGAAAGTTGTTAGAAATGTTGCCAGCATTGTCAGCTGTTTACTGCAAGACTGACACAGAAAAGAAAACATTGTGTCTAAGGGCAAGGATGGCTAGAAAGGTAAGTTTTAAAAGGTTTCTTCTGTATGCTGGGTCTGGTGGAATAAGACCGTAACACCAGCTAACTTGGGAGACTGCCTTAGTAAGATTCAAGTTCAAAGCCTGTGTAGAAAACTAAGAGATACTGTCTCAAAAATAACAAAAAGCCAAATAACATGGGGTGAAGTCCTAGGAATATAGCTCAAAGGGTCAGGTTTTGGCTTGCCTGGCATGTATAAGGCCTTAAGTTCAATTCCTAGTATGGGGTAGGGGTTGGGAGTGGGGAGAAAAATCATAAGGAAACATACTATAACTATTTATCTAAAATAAAAACTGATAATACTCGTCATTTTGTATATAGGTTTACATATATAGTTTACTTGAAATTTTCTCATTTAGGGTGATAGTGCTCCCTCCAAGAGCCACAGACCCTCTAATGAAACCCCCCAAATTAGGCATGAGAAGCCCTCATTTGAGTCGTTGGTCTTGGTTGTCCAAGAAACTTTCAAAACATTATGGGCTGTAGATACTGCCCTTGGTTGCTCTCCTCAGAAGTAGAAGGCAAGTTCCCTATTGTTGAAGACACCATTACACTTCAGACACAGGACCCAGGACCTGAGCTGGAATTGATCTGAAAGCCTCCTCCCTGAGAACTCGCTCTCAAGGTACCAGAAGGAGTCACGCAAGCTTGCAAAGGAGGGAGGCAACCAACTGTCCCACCCTGATGACAAGGAACCACAACAGTGACCAGCATGGCACGACAACCCTAAGTGTGTAATAACGGTATGCGTACCTTAGCAGCTTTCCAGTTGGAACTCAGGCTCATTCAGCAAGAAGCAAATTAAGCCTAGTACTGTACATCTAGCCAACTTTACTACCCAGGGCTAACGAATTCACGGATCTTGGAGGAGAACCTACAACTACCAATTTATTAAAGCAGCATAGTCCCCAACTATATTCTAAACATTTGTCTATAGACGCATGGATAAGTAGAGTCCTCACCCTTCTTCAAAGAAATTTCCCTTTGGAACCAATGGAGACTATTACAGAAAAGCATAACCAATCAAAATGCAGAGTTGTTGAGCCCCATCTCGATGGAGACACCCACAGGACACTCCCACACCTAAGGCTCAGGGGACATTTGTAGAAGAGGGGATGCAAAGATTGTAAGAGGCAGAGGACCAGGGAGTTTGCTATGAGATTATGTCTCCTAATAACATCAGAAAGCTACTCCTGCAGTCTCACCAATGAGACTACCTAACCATGAGCTGAACAAGAATAACAAATCATATTCCAAAGGGAAAGCCTGGGAGGCCTCAACCCCACACGAACAACTGCAGGCAACTAAGGAGGGCTGAGAGTGGGGGAAAGTCTTCCCCAGGGAGGGGCGTGCCAACTGCTTATCCAATACCAAACGGTCAGCCCTGAGAACATACACACGTGACGTTATACAGACTGACGTTATAAACGGGCTATGTTTATAAATAAATTTATTATATATTTTATGTATATCTCCATGTAACAACTAATGAGACTAGGACATGAATTTGAAAGAGAGAAAGGAGGGGCTGAAAAAGGAGGGGATAAAAAGGAAGGGATAAATGACATTATTGTATCATGATCTCAAAAGTAAAAGAAAAAAGGAAAAAAGCAAAGATTTTTTTAATAGTGCCGAAAACTGTGAACCACAGGGATGGGAAATCTGAAAAAAAAAAAAACCAAACTACAGCCAAGATGCAGAAACTGTAATGTTCTGTTGACTGATATAAGGACCCTGAGCAAACTGGGGGAGGAGGCACTGGAGGGACTCGTGTCTGTAAAAGCAAACCTTAGCATCATGGTGACGGCCTTCTTAAATAGGTCTAAGGGTTACGAAGTTCTGATCCAAGTTCCAGCAGGCTGTCTCACAAAAATTAGAAAAACAGTCCTCCAGCTTGCCTGGAAGAGTGAAATGACACACATTTTTAATATTCTGGACGTAAGGTTGACTGCATGATGGCCCAGGGATAGGCACCAGAGCAGAGGGACAAAGACAGATACGAGTGTTCAGCAACTCCATAGGTGAGGTGCCCCCGTCACTCACTACCTGTCCCATGTATTGGCCACAGAGAGGTCCAGTCCCTGAGTGACAAAAGGCCTTAGAATTGAGGGAATAAGGTAGATTATGAATTCCACATTTTCACGAGCCCGTGGGCTCACACTGCTAGAAGCCACTCTGACCTGTGAGGGATGCTCACAGGAACCAGAAGACTCGGCTCCTGCTGCCAGACAGCTGAAACTGTGAGCTGAAGCTTCCCATTAATCAGAGAAGAACGTGGTCTCAGTGTGAAATGGGTCAACCAGTCTCCACCACAGAGAAGGCATGTTTCGAGCCACAGTTCTGGGCCCTGGGTCCTCAGCAGCCTCTCTCACAGTTCCCACCGTGCAAGTGCCCAACACTGCGGCTGCTCTCTGTGGCTTTGCAGGTGCAGTGAGTTTGTGCACCCTCAGTGCCAGCCAGGAGCTTCCAGGCCTGACCCCCTCCCTTCCTGGTGCTGGCATAGTGTCAGCTCCCCGCTGTTTCCTGCCTCCCTCCTGTTAGGAAACCAGTCTCACCCAAAGGCAGTGACCTCACTCTGTCCGGGCACCACCATTACCTTGGCAGAGAACCCTCTCCTTTGACATTGTCTTTATCACAGCAGGCAGAGGGGGAGGGACCCTCAAGTTCCCTTCCTTCCCCACTCCCCACCCTGTCCTCACAGTCACCAGCCACAATGTAGATGGCAGCAACAGCTCTGACTCATTCTCTTGGTCCCCACCCTCCAGCCGCCTCTCCTAACCCACACCAGGCCCAACAACCCCAGTACCTCTTACTCAATTTCCCATGAAAAAAAATGCAACCTGGTAACCTCCAATCCTGATACAAGGGAGCTGCCTTTCCTACACTTCAATTCAACCTCATTGCCATACCCTATGTACACACACACACACACACACACACACACACACACACACACACACTCTATGGCCTCCACTGAGATTTGCTCATTGGGGCATCTAAACATGTCAGTATTACAGAGGTCACAGAGGAAAAGCATGGAAAACAATGTGGTTTGTGTGTGTATGTGTGTGTGTGTGTGTGTGTGTGTGTGTGTGTGTGTGTGTGTGTGAATCTGCATAGGTGAGTACATGTATGTATATGTGTGTAGTTTGCCTGTGTGATGTATTTGCATAAGATTTCATGCACATCTGTGTATGCAGGTAAATGCACTGTACCCGTGTCTTTGTATGCTTATGTCCATGTGCATGCCTGTGTGTATGTAAACCTGCATGTGCAAGTGAAGCATTTCTTCTAGGTACTGAGAAGTGGCCATTCTCTCCTTTTCGGCAGCAGGACTCACCACAAGTCCTGGGGTGAGGATGGGGGACTCCTTGGAAGACAGACATGCTCCGAGGATGAAGCCTAAGGGAAGTTGCAAGTTGCCTGGACGAGCCAGGCTGTGAACTGTATATTCAGTTCTCAGGCTTACTTGGGCAAGGGCTGGGTCCCTGTTGCATATGATGAAGGGGCTGGCAGTCATTTAGACCACCAATGACCAGAGTATGGGCTTCCTTTCCTTCTTCCCTCCCTCCCTCCCTCCCTCCCTCCCTCCCTCCCTTCCTTTTTCTGAATGAGGCAAATACAAAATATCAATGTCTTATATATTCATTGCTAACAAGCCCAGCTGGATGTTTCTGATCCCTTAGGTTCCACCATCCCACATGCACTGGCTTCTCGTTCTCTAGTCCTGAACACTTCCCTCCCAAAGGAAGTTGTCCCCTGACTGCCCCCGTGCACTGCCCAGGAAAGTGTCCAGCACACAGAATGGGCCCAAAGTGAGCCAGGAGTAGCTGAGTGTGCACCCAGGGTCTTGTAGTTCCAGCTTAGGTCTTTTGTTCCCCGGGTTGGGAAACAACCACTTTCCCACCACAGTTCCCCGCAGACGCCTGCGTCACGAGATGCTCAGGCCGTGGCTGCTGAGGTCCCTGCTCTCGCTGCAGCATTCACCATACTTTTCCATTCAACAGTTTCTCGGGTTTCTCCCTGCCCAGCACAGGATGACCAGAAGAAGCCCTGAGTGAGGCAAATCACATCAAAGAGTATTTGTCTTGGTTTGTGGCCTGTTTGGGTCAACACCAAGATAAACTGCACTTTGGCCTGAGCTGATAGCAAACAACTGTATCTTAGTCACTTCTGCTGAGGGATGCAGTGTGTTCAGAGTGGGGCTTGCCTGCCTGCTCTTAATCAGCGCGTCGTTGACTGAGGCTTGATCCCAGAATAACTGTGTCACTGGACGTGGTGTCACAAACACTGCGTCACAGTGTTGATGGGTGGTTTTCATGCCGTGTGCTCAGTATGAATTGGGCAGGCTTTCTGCCTGCCATACTGTGTGTCATGACCCATGACTGTAAAACCCATTATGCAGATGAGAACAATGAGGCATTGAGAGGTCATGATGCATGCTCATATCTGAGGCTGGAAAGGAGCAGAGCCTGGAACTCAAACATGATCTAACCCCTCAACTAACCTGTGAAAGTGAGGTCTGTGACAAGGACAGCTCCAGGTTCACCAAATCCACACTCCACTGTCACTGACGTGTGCCACCCAACAGTTGCCAGGCTCCTGTAACATGGCTGGCTTCTGTCAGTGCAGTCTGGATCAAGGCCAACTCTCCTAGTCCCCTGCAGCAAGCAGACATCCCAAGTAACACGGTGAAGCTTTCCTCACAGAGGGTAAGAGTTGTGGAGAATATAGCATTGAAGGGAAATGACAATGGGAAGAGTGTCACTCTGTCCTTGGAAAGAAGTCAGAGATAAACCTTGCTAGCATGTGCAAGTTGCTGTGTCAATGTCATTGGCCAACGCCATCTGAGTCTACTTTCTCTCTGACACACAAAGCAAAATTCAGAATAGCGTGACCTAGAGTTCATGTTAAAGAATTTGATATGACATTTACATTTATCTTGATTCCAAATAGTCAAGATTCAAGAAGGCCTTTTCTTCTTTCATGTATGAACCAGCCTTGACCTGCAAGGCACAGAGGGTGCTCATAAAACCTCTGTATCATACCCGAGACACTGTATCCAACTGTTCCTAACCATCTCTGGTGTGGCATTACTTGCCTTAATTCTCTGTTGCTGCCCAATGTTTTGCCACAGATGACGCATGAAACTACCTACCATCGTCTGTATGCCTTCTGATGTGAACCATGTCCAGATTAAGATATTCCCTCTTGTAAGAAAGTCCTTAAGCAGGAAGGCAAACAATTCAGAATAGCTTCAGGAAGTCCATGAAACTGAGTAGATTCATTATGTTCCTCCTTGCCAGAATCAGTAATGAAACTGGCCAGTCCCTCTCAGACAGAGGGAAGCCAAATTGCAAAGAAGATGCTCAGACCAGACCACTTTCCTGAAAGAAGCAAAAACCAGGTGAGCTGCCTGGAAGAGTAGACCAAGTGAGACACCTGAAAAGGACACCCACCAACTTGTTGAGCTGCCTGCAGGCTTTGAAGTATGCTCTGGGTTCCCAGCTTTATGAGCTGTCACTCATACTGGGTTTGGTTTCAGTGATGCAGCTGTCTTTGAGTCATTTCTGCTCCTGTAAGTAACCTCTCACTCCTATTCCTATAAGTGACCCCAGTAAAACTCATCGGTTCATCTCCCTGGTAATGGGCAAAGGGATACCTTGTTGTTGGTAGAGTGTCCTTATATTGGTTAAGGGCAGAGTGGATGGTGGTCCTTTATTCCTCCTAGCTTGATGCCTGGCAACAAACACAGTGGAGCTGGCCCTGATGGTGAAGGCGTGGGTGATCCAGCCCTGATGCTGTGAGAGCAGGGAAGCTGACCCTGCATCCTGTCAATGATGGCATTTGGTGGCCTAGCCAGAGCAGTGCTGGAGCGCTCGCCCTGGTGGTGTGCAAAAGGGCTGACCCGCTCAGCTACCCACCAGGCCCAGATCCAAGACTCTAAGTTGGCCCACCCCAACATCTACATTTGAACTGTTGGGGCACAAGGGACAGTCTTGCTGAATCTCAGTGAGGATCTAATAATAATGTTGTCAAAGAAACCAGAGACCTCAGACCAAAGGAAACACTCATTGCAATGAACATTTGCAAGTGCAGATGTGTGGACAGAAGGATAAACTGTGGGACGCACTGAGACACACTACAGCTTCCATGATGAGATGATTTCTAATTTTTTTTTCTTTCGGGGCTGGGGACCAAACCCAGGACCTTGTGCTTCCTAGGTAAGCGCTCTACCACTGAGTCAAATCCCCAACCCCGATGAGATGTTTTCTATGCTTTGTCTTTTGTTTATTTTGTTTACTTGGGGTGTGTGTGTGTGTGAGTGTGTGTGTGTGTGTGTGTGTGTGTGTGTGTGTGTGTGTGTGTTTATTTGGGGGGGGCACGGTTTACAAGGGTAAAGAGCAGATATGAGAAGACAGGGAGATGGGCAGACTGGGGAACATGGTGTGAAACTCACAAAGAATCAAAAAAAAATATGTCATTGGTTCACACAGTTGAGTCACAAAGTTGAGCGCTGCTGGTATCTATACATTGGTCAGTCTGTCGTAGGTTCTCTATCTGGGGTAAGTAGTTGTGTATGGTGAATATCTCCACTAAAAGTTTTGTTCTATAACACCTTCTAAGCCAGAAGCCCTACCTGGTCGATTTTGGTGTCTTGCCTGTTAGAATCAGGGTTGGCTGTGGTCCTTGGGCTTCATGCCTCTCTAAAGCTCCACTTACTGGAAGGACTAAGGGTCTTATTTCCTGCCCTCAGCCTCCAGAGGAGTCCTACTATCCACATGTCTAGGTGAACATTGCCTTCTTCCAGGAGTAGCCTTTCCTTTAGCACATGGAACCCAAAGGTAAGTCTGTTTTCTGTAATATCTCCCTATGGCAAGGTCACAGTGTGACCTTCAGACCATGGAAACCTCTTCCTGCTAGCCCAAGTCTGTGCAGAACAATTAGAGGAATTGTGTGCTGCCTAGGGGTCTGAAGTGATAGCTGGCTCAGGAGTTCATCTTCTATGTTATTCCAGAAATACTTTCACATGTTAAAATGGCTGGATAGTCCCCCAGTAATTTTCTGGGGTACAGCTGTTCCCCAGAAAACGGGAATGATGGACAGGATCTTACAGGCAGCCAAAGGACATGGGGCTCGCACAGCTTCATGTCTCTGTATGCTAACACATAGCTTAGGATGTGTCCCTTCATTTCTTACCAGTCTACTCATTCGATGATTACGCAATGATCCCACTGCCTGCCAGAGGCAGCTCTGGGCATAAAGACAACTGTGCTTTCAGGATGGATGGGGACCCTCACCCTCATGGGGCTTCATCCTTGTGCAGACATATCATTGCACAAATAGAAGTAAGCAGGATGAAGGTAGCAGAACCCAGAGGCTCCCAGCTCGGGCAGCCAGCCAGGTGAATGGATTCCTGTGGTGGCTCTTGTTCTGCTGTGCTCAGGAGTCTCTACTGACACATTGGTCATGGTCTTTGGGTGAGCTTTGGGCCAATGCTGGACATATTGCTTCTTTCATTACTGCAAGGTGCTTGCTGTGTTCATGCCCCTACCAACTGGAGGCTTGACAGGAAGGCCCGTGGCTTCAGAAGGCCTCGTGGGGAGAGAGGGCAACTTGTGTCTGAACCATCCTTAGGAGCATGGAAGCATGAGATTTCAAATGTGTTGAACTGTGTCAACCCGTGATTGCACGTCTATACATGGAGCTGGGATGTCAACGTGGCTGACACATCCAGGCCTCCACTTAGAAGGCTGACTCTGCCCCATTCCTCAGCAGCCTGCGGAATATCGCGCTCTATTTCAAAGGTGTGTTTGAAGGATGAGGAGACCCTCTCGCCCTTCTCATTACTACACCCCACCGAATGCCAGACTGGTGGGCTTTCTCTGATCAATTCACTCTGGAACCTCAGGAATCTCAAGTACTTTCCTGATACCTCTGTGGAGAAACATTTTGCAGTCATGACAGAGCAAAGAAACACATGTAATGGCGGGTCAAGTGTGAACGATGGAAGAAGGACTCGGAGAAGCTGCCTTGGAGCTGAAACTCACATAACTAGGAGAGAGCCCGTCTGTGGACTGCTGTGTAAGTGTGTGAGCTTCATGTGTCCAGGCTGGTGTGGCCATAGTGGAAGTGAACAGAGGTCTCTGTGGCATCGTGATCTTTAGCTAAGAGTTGTCTGATCTGGGGGTTGGGGATTTAGCTCAGTGGTAGAGCGCTTGCCTAGAAAGCGCAAGGCCCTGGGTTCGGTCCCCAGCTCTGAAAAAAAGAAAAAAGAGAAAGAAAAAAAAAAAGAGTTGTCTGATCTGAAGTACTATTGAAATTCTAGTCATCATGCCAGGGAGAGTCCTACAAAACCGGAAAGGCTGACCAGCTGTTCGGATACCTGGTAATAAACAGCTTTGGGTACTAGAGGGATAGCCAGCAGACCCAACCTTGCTGCCTTATGATCTTGGCATTTCTCCCATTATGTTGAAGCTACGTTTAACTCAACCCAAGTATGGAGTAACAGGCTGGCATTCCTTGCAGGTGCTAGTGGAGCCCCAGCCTACTTAATCTGTTCTAATCAGAGCACCATCAGCCTACCTCTCCTGTCTTCCCTCTATGTGTGCAGGCTTCCTGAAGCCCTGTCATTCTTCATCTGCCCTGGAAGAGGGAAGTCCAGACGCATAGGGCCAGCTTCAGCCACCATCCACCCTCATTTGCATCTTCTTCTGTTTTTTCCCCAGGCTCCCCCCTCTCATCCCTCTTGTCACCTCTTTCGTACACGTATGGCCACAAACCAGCATAGCTGCACATCCACCTGGTGTGGGGGTGGGGGTGGAACCCAGAGCACCTTCGACGCTGGGCTGAGAGAGAAGCAAACAGCAAGCTAGACAGGAGCAAACAGCAAACCTCTAGAGAGTGGGTCCAGCCTTGAGGAAGCACTGAGACAGGCAGGCAGGTGAACTGACTGAAGCTGAGGGCATGATCCGTTCAGAGAATCGACAGAGCCCTGATACCTATAATGTCACCAACTTCCCCAGGCTGTTTGCATATCTTCCAGGGCTTTAAGGGGACGACCAGATAGAACAAAAGGGAAGATCTTCCTAGAGTCCACTCCACCTCCAGTTTGGAGCTGAGACTTCTGCCCACAGCACCTGACCTCTGGGCCATGAAAGTCGCTCCAGCACAGGCCTTGGGCTCACAGAGCAGCAGTTTCATCACAAGTTTTCCTCAGAGGGTTCCAGGTCCTCTGAGCTGGGTCAGGGCTGGAGGCCAGATGCAAGTGTTTCCAGGAGAGCCAGAGTCCCCAGCCCTGCTTAGGTAGCAGCTTCCAGAGAGTTATTGTTTTAGCGATAACAAGGAAAGAAATCAGGTCAGTAACACTTCCCCCCATTGTGAGCTCTATTTACCAGAGCCTGGAAAACCACAGCAGTCCCTGGGGCAGAGTAGGGTTGAGGACAGGAAACACAGAACTGGTTTCAGCAGGTGAGAGGGCCCCATGTGTTGGGGCCTGGAACAGTTTGGGCTTGACAATCATGGCATTGTCCTAACTTTTTGAGGTTCTCTTTTCTGAGATGTTCAGAGCAACTCGCAGACAAAGCATTTCTTCCCAGCTCCCAGGGAGGGGGCTTAGAGGAAGTTGCAAGAACTTGTGCACGTGCAGGGGTGGAGGCTCGGGGAGACAGGACACCTCTTAGGTACCTCAGCTTCAGGCACCACCGTCCAGTCATCTCTCTACCACCTACAGCTTTTTCAGTGTCAGAGGATCATCCTATCTGAAAAGTAATAACATTCCATTCTAGTCTGGGATCTGCTAGAACAGATTCCCCTGTGGTTGTCATCTGCAGACAGGACAGAAGACAGTTCTCCCTCTACGCTTTAGATATCAGAAGACCAGTGTCTGTTGATTGAGCACCAAGATGGATATGCAGCTGAATCTCTGGTTGAAGAATGAACAGGAAAGGGGATAGGAACTCCACAGGAAGACCAACAGAGTCAACTGACCTGAACCCTTGGAGCTCTGAGTCTGAACCACCAACCAAAGAACATATACGAGCTAGACCTAGGCCTCTCCACTCATAGGTAGCAGAGCAGCTTGGCCTTCATGTAGGTCCTGAACAACTGGAACGGGGGCTATCCCAAGAGCTGCTGCCTGTCCACGGGATATGTTCTTCTAGCTGGGCTGCCTTGTCTGGCTGTTAGGAGAGGAAATATCTAGCCTCACAGAGACTTGAGGTCCCAGGGTGGGGGATACCCAGGGGGTCCCACATGCTCAGCAGAGAAGGGGAGGGAGTGGGGGAAGGATTGTGGGAGGGAGTGACTGGGAGGGGGCAGTGAGAGGAATGTAGAGTAAGTAAGTAAAAAACATTAAATTAAATTTAAAAAATAACTTAAAAGAAAGAAGAGAAAGAACAGGAACGTGCCCCTCTGTCCCTCTGTCCCTCTGTCCCTCTGTCCCTCTGTCCCTCTGTCCCTCTGTCCCTCTGTCCCTCTGTCCCTCTGTCCCTGTGTCCCTCTGTCCCTCTGTCCCTATGTCTCAAGGATACCTGGGGAAAGTGAGAACTTGGGTTTTCCAAGGACAGTTGTGGATTGGTGTATGATGGTCATAGATATGTGACAAAGATGATTATATTGTGTTTAGATACATTGTGACTGCAACAGGTAACTGTTAGCTATGCAGTAGATACAAAGATGCAGGTATAATGTGAACTAATGTGATTGGTATACATGGCTAGGATAAAGATATGTAGATGAATTATAGATACAAAGTTATATAAATTAACAATAGATAAAATTAATGAGGACAAACACACAAATGATAGATAATAGATGATAGATTGATACATAGATAGATGCATAGAGTGATAAATATTTTTGTTTCAACGTTAAGCTACCACACAGAGTATCCAAATCTAGCTGTGAAATCCAAGGGTAATGAAGGCTGGGTACACTGTGCATAGCCTGCTCCTCTCAGAATCAAACTTGGCTTTTTTTTTCCCCTGCAGTATAGATTAAATTCCTAGCCGCCTGCCCTCTTAATAACTCACATATTAGCTTAAGTTAAAAATACTTACTGATCACCCAGCAAGGCCCCAGGTACAGGTGCTGGGATGTTAGAGCTAAGGAGACAGATGTGTGTACTTCCTGCAGCCCTGCTGTCTGCACAATACATAGCCAGGGTATGTGCAACACTGGGGAACAATCCTCCAGTCGCGATCACCATCAAGGTTCCTACGAGCTCCCACAACCAAAATGAGAACCACTAATGATTCTGAGGAGGAAGTGACCTTTGGGAAGAGATCCAGAAAAAGAATGACCCCCATGAAAGCCCAAGTCCTGGAAGCAGGGCTCAGAGGGGTGGGCAGTAATGGAGGCTCAGAGGGACTGGGTACAGATGCCAGCCAAGTCTGAGTCAACATGGAGCAGAGACCACACCACATGGGGTCAGGAATTACTTCAAGAACAGCAGTAGCTATGTGAGGTTATTTTGTGTTGCTGTGGCAGACTCCCAAAACACTGGTTCATCCGTAAAGAAAATATTATTTCTCAACTGTGAAGCCTAAGAAGTCTACGAAGAGCCTAGCATTAGGCAAATGCCTTGTTGCTGAAGTGTCTCAGAGTTAGAGGGCAAGTAAGGGAGCCAAGAGTGCTTAGCACACCTCACCCTGGCTACCCCACCTTACCCCATTCATGAGGGCCGACCTCCATGGCATAATCCATTATTAAACCCTCTATCCCAAAACTACTGTTGCACCGAGGTTAAACGTTAGGGGACACATTCAAACCATAGCTCAATTATGATCAGATTTGAAGTAAGGTGCAGTGTGCAGAGACCTGGAAAATGGAGCACCCTGGGATTTGTGGCAAGCAAATTAGAGTCACCAAAGAGGAAGAGACAGGAGGAGGAGGCCCAGGTCTGGGGCACACTAAGAGATAAACAGCACATAGACATTGGGGCATCTCTCTGTTTTCACCCAGAACTATTCAGAAGGAATTTGTTAATGTCGGCATGAAAACTCACAGTGTGAACAGTTGATTATCTTGTCATGAGCACCGTGGAGGAAGACATGGGGAAGGGCCTCCAAATGGTCTAGTAGGGCTTTCATGCTCTAAAAATGCCAAATCATCTGTTTCTGGGTCATGCTGACATCCCCACTATGCCCAGTGACATGTAACCCATGCTCACCTGGCACACTTTGTCTTCACAGTGTACTTCCTATAGCCATATAACCCTTGACAAGCCACTCCTTAGGCTTCTGTCTGCTTTTCAGCCCTGTCCCCTCCTGTTCATCTTTCCTGACAACCACATTCAACCTCAGCCTTTAAAGATGCTCTCAGCCCCTCCCAGTCCCACTGACTTCTGCCACTCGGGCCCCTCCTTATAGAGATGTGTTCTGACGCGTAGCCTCTGAAACCATGGCTGTTGGCTATCCAAACCTGGCAGGTTTCTCTTCCAGTGGCGACTCACTCTGTCTATCTCCAGGGCCAGCATACAGATGACCAGAAGTCCCACAGTACTCTGGCTTTCTTCCTTCACAGACGTACTCTCCTTCCCTGCCCTCTTTCATAAGGAGCCCATCCACACATGGCTTCACATATCCCTACCACAGCAAGACCCAAGGGGCGTGTGAGTGGGGTAGATTCCCAGGCATATGCCTGGAGGGGTTCACTTGTGAGAGGAAAAGAAAGAGGACACAGCCTTTTGTTCCCAGATTCACAAAGATCCTGCCTGCCTGCCTCTCTGCTTGCCTGAGAGACGATAAACATCTGGTGGATGTAGACTATTGGGTGGTTACCAGATGTCTCTGCGTTTGCAGCTGTGTGTTATCCTAAAGACCAAGCATCCAGCTGTTTGGCACATGCAGCCCTTTAAACATCCGGCATGTGCTGGGTCTTGTACATCAAGAAAAGGTCTCTTACAGGCTTCTGTAGACCTTTCCAGTGGAATCTTAGCCGCTAGCCCAACCTGTAAGATCCCTTGTTTGAAAACTTAGAGAAATGGTACATTTTCCCCCTCATTCTCTGAATACCAGTTTTTAAGACTGTTTCATGTGAACAGGGTTCCTTGTCCATCTGTGACACAGGCTTAAGGTAGAAGGTACCAGGAAGGCATTCACAGGAAGGACCACAGGGAATGTCTGGATCTCTATTCTGAAAACAATTGCTATGAGTGATCTCTTGAAAAGGAGCTTGAAGTCCTGTTTACAGGGAATCAGGGGCCAGTCCAAGGCAGAGACGCTGGGAACACGGCATCAGGAGCCAGCTGGAGACAGAGGTGCTAAACTCTCTCACCTTAGAGGAGAAACCTTACCAATGGAGAGAGGTCTTCAGTTCATCCTGCTACCAGAATTAGTATTTAATAAATCAATGGCTTTAGAAATCTACCCAGGAACACTGCCTGTCCATGCTCTTACACAGCTAGCAGCAAGAATTTATGATCTCTGAGCCCTGACACTGACTCTTTTTCTAGCATTGCAGGCTGGAACAACGCTGGAGACATCTCTCCTATTCCCCAGGTCAGTAAGGGGAAAATTCTGGGTCAGCATGAGTGCAGTTTGATGCAGCTGATGTGTAAGAGAGAGCTGAAAGCTGTGGATGACGCACACAGAAAAACATGTAAGGCACTCAATGCAAGAGGCCCTTGAGTGTACAAGTGAAGAGTAGTCATCTCTAAGGGCTTGGCCAATAGGCCTCGACCCCTTCTGAGATCTGACACCTCATCACTTGCCTCCACTTTTCATCACCTTATCACTATGCTTCCACTTTTATGGGCACTGACGAGCACAGGCACTGAAATTCCAGTCTGTGCTACTATAGACACACGGGCATTGGAAGATAAGTATCCCACACATAATGAAGGGAAGAAGTGAAAACAAGGACGGACCTCACTGAGACAAATCAGCAAACCCATGTTTACACAGCAGCACATCTGCATGAGCCTCCCCTCATCTGAGTATCTTCTCCCATCCTTTGTGATCTTCCCCCACCATGACCCTCCTGATCTATTCCTCAAGTCCCTTCCCCAAATGTCCCTCTTCAGTATCCTCCTCCATGTTTCTCCTCCATTTCCTGTGCCATGCCCTTCCTCCAATTCTCCTCCTATTAATACCTAATCCTGTTGTGACCTTCCACAGCTGGATCCCTTCTCTGAATTTTGGACAAACTCCCTTCTGAGTTTTGTCTCTCGAGTTAAACTCTACATCAGATCCTTCATCTAAGCTCCAGATTCACCTATCTATCAAACTTATCTATTGAAGGTATGAGAAAAAGTAGAAAGGACATAAGATACAAGTTTCTCCTCTGATTCCTCCCTGTACCAAAATATTGGAAGTCTTACCTAGCCCCAAAGCAGAGATTGACATCTTATTGCTCTAAGAGATTGTCACCTGACCACATGGAGGTGAGACAATCATGTGTATCCCAATATTCTAGAAGGTAACCTTTCTGAACTAAGACATGGGTGAAGAAGGAATCATAAAGCACCTGCCACACGACTGGGACATGGACACCTAGATGGTGGCCAGCCCCGATCAGTGGTCTCAGTGAGAACTGGCTATGGAAAGAGAAAAAGAACACTTTCAAAGACGATCTTAGACAAACAGTAGCATTGAAATAAGCAAGCAGGATTCGGATGTAACAACTGACAGATATCCCAATAAAGATGCCAACTAAAATAGCAGGGCATCAGATAAGCGAGGACACGAGGTGGGTGATCAAGGCATTAGCTATGTCATAAACAGACCAGCAGGGCATCAGTTAGGCCAGCAGTACCAGATGTGTGAAAAGTCACCAGATAGGTCAACTGGATATCCAGTGGGCCACAAGAGAGCCAATGAGAAAGAAGGGCTCACATGGGCCAAGAGGACATTCGCTGGGCAGGTAAGACCATGCGAACTCTGATTCTGAGGATGAAAGGGATGATTATAAGGGAGACTGGCCATCAGGACCCTGATTCTTCAATGTCTCTTTGGCCATCTGGTAGTACCTCCTTCCCTGGGCATAACTATCCATCCCAGCTATGCTGGCCGTGAGGGTGTGCTTGCCAGCCTTCCTGATGGATGCTTTAACCTATTCTTCGATGGGTAGCTTCTGTGCACACTTCCCAGGCATCTGCGTCTGTTTGGAAACATGGAGGGTTTGCTAGTGGCTGCTGCCCCCTCAGTAGGAAATGTGTGAAGGGTGTGTGTCAACCTTTCCGGTGGAAGGATTTAATGCAGTCAGGCAGGCTTCTGAGCTCAGATTGGGAACAGCTTCCTAAAGACTCATTTTGAAAAGAGATACTTACTTTATATACCATCAAAAATCATCCAGGCAGCATACATTTCTAGGGACTGCTCTTGCTTCAGTTCTGTGACAGCATCTGAGTTTTACCCCACGTCTTTGATGTTTCTCTCAGTTCACTGCCTCTTGTTGGTGACAACTGCCTACTGTGCTCTAAACAACACGAGATGTCATACGAGGAAGCCGTGTTGAGGGTTAGGAAGACATGGAAGTGCAAGACTGTGAACAACCGAAGCCAAGGCAAGTACATCCGGGGTCAGGGAGGGGCCTGCCTAGGACTAAGTGGCACTGCTTTTACCTTGCGTTCGTCCCATGTAACACCTCAGAATCAAACTGATAATTAGATTCAGGCACAAATAAATGAGCACAGGTCTGCCTTTATTTCCTCAGTGTGGTACATACTGGCCACATGGTAAATGTTTGTTGACATGGCGAATAGAGACTTACTACACTCACCTCAACACGGAGAAAATGGCAAATAGTGGCAGTTTATACCAATCATTGGTAATGAAGGAGAGGGTTCTTTTTTCATGTGTCAATAAGCCCATGTTGAACGAAACCGGAGAAAAAGGGAAAGCAGTTTCCACCCTTGAAGCACACACTATTCAGGTGCGTGGCTGTTGCCTCAAAGAAATGGGCATCCCCTGGTTACTACTCAGCACACATTTTCTCCAGGCCTCTCTGTGGTGAGATGGTATCTACTTCATGAAGAAACCCAAAAAGGATCAAAAGAATGAAGTCTGCAGCCCAGGAAGCAACTAGTAGCAGTAACCAGCTACCAGAGGTCAAAGCCAGCTGATCTTGGCCATTCCACCTGACATGTCTCCATAGAGCGGCCCCTACTATGCTCTGCAGCCCTGGGAGGAGCAGGAATCTGGGGGAAGAACGCTTATTTAATTTCTGTAAAATGCGTTCTCAAGACCACATTCTTTCCATGTACTTTTCCACATCTTCACGCCCTTCTCCACATTTTCTATAATCTGCCACATTCTTCCTTCGTGTCCTCCTATGTTCCCCTCTTCAAGTCCTCTCCATGTGCCTCTCCATGATCCACGTCGTCCTCCACGTGCCCCTCAATGTCTTCCTCTACGTCCTCCGTGTCACTCCCTGTCCCCTCCACTGTGCCCCTCCCCCATCTTCTCCTCCACATCCTCAGCTTTCGGAGGGTGAATGAGTCTAACAGGCCAGAGCCTACTTTACATCTCATAGGGCACATAAGATTAGAGTATGAAGCTGAACATTAAGTCTCTATGACAAGGCACTTTGGGGATTTGTTTTCTCAGCCTTGTAAGGAAGCCTATACTTAACTTTAAATTAGGCTTCCCCTAATTAATAGATAACGTACCTTAATCTTTTTACCGAATAAGCTCCGTCTTTTTTTTTTTTTTTTCTACTAGCGTATACAAATTCAGCAGCAAAGGCAGAGATACATCTGTTTGTTGTTCTGTGTTTGGTTGGTGACAAAGCATGCTCTGGGACCCTTTGTCACATGAAGAGGTAGCAGTTGAAATGCAAAAGGGACCGGGGATCCCCAGTGTAGGCAGAGCCCTGAGTGCAGAGAGGGATCAGTGGGGAAGTCCTCAGCTACAGTCTCCGGTGGCTTCAAATTGAGACAATTACATGGAGAGCCAGGCTTCTGGAGCACCGTCCTGCTCCTTCAGAGTCCTTCAAAATGGAACTTTCGATAATAACCAACCATGTAGTTTACTACAATTTACATGCTTCTTACTTCTTCATTATAGAGAGTGTTTTATTTAACAGTTTGCTAATTCTATACTTTCTGGTGTTGGAGTAAGTTTTGAGGACATTCTTGGAAGATTTTACCAGAAGTCTAGTGAGCACTTTTTTCTTTCTTTCCTTCTTTGTTTCTTTGTTTTTTCTTTTTCTTTTTCTTTTTTTATTTTTTGTCTCCTGGGATCATTTATTCCAAGAGCCAAGAGGAAGAGTTTTCCTACTGTCCTAGCTAAGGTGTCCCCACCCCTTAGCTGGAGAAGAAAAAGTTCCTTGGGTGGCTGCCACAAAAAAGAACCAAATTAGAGAGAAGTGCATCTTAAAGGGAGAGACAGCTGGTGGCCAATCAGTGCTACAGCCGGAGTGAAGGCTCTGTCAAGGAGACATTCAGGAAACGACAGAACTATGCCCTTGCATGGTCGTCTAGGCCTCTCTCCTACATACCATTCTCAGAGCAGATAGCCATTAGCTATCTTCCCAGCCTGGCTCTTCTACCCATCACTCGTTCTAAGGAGGTAGGCTCATGGGGCAGCATCTCACACAGGGTAACTCTGCCTAGATACATATGTTGCATCCAGCCCCAGTTACTAGAAAGGCTATTTTATCACTGGCATTTCTTGTTCTCTTGAAAGATCTCCTGAGGAGGTGATCTATCTAGACTTGTCTTTGAAACTAATATGACAGCACAAAAGCCCTGTCACCTGGAACCTCAGTGCCTGGAATCTGTAGGTGCTGTTGGTGGGGAGCCAGGAACTGTGAGATATGAAGTTGAGAATGGGTGGATTTATATGTTCCTCGGTTGGCTGAGTCCCAGACACAGCTTACACCAAAACGGATGTGTTCCAGCTGGGCAGATGCGGAGTATTCGGCTTCTGTGAAATAATCTCTCCCTTCCTGTTGGACAACACTGACCTTAGAGATGAGAATGATATGGAAAGACCAACCTCACTGAAGTGGGGACTGGAGGAGAGGAGGGACAAACATGGGCCCTCTTGTGAGAACCCTGAAGGAGGTACGGGGTGACATCAGCTCTCTGAAATGGCTTATACTTATGGGCCAGCCTAGTTATCACCCTCTCTACAGAGGTTCTGGCTCCTAAAGCCCAACCATTTGAGCTCCCATGTGAAGGGTACAACATTAACTAGTCTCTGCTTTCTTGGAAGCCAAGTCCACAGCGTGTTGTATATAAAAGCCTGATCTTGAGATCTTTGCCTTCAGATTTTAATCTACTATAATCAATAATTTGTTATACATAACGAAGACAAATGCTACATAATGGGCCTGTGTTTATTAAGTCAATATATGACTCGTAGGGAATTCCTTGGCATTGTTTGTGTGCGGTATAAATATTTTAAGATTCTGCCGGTAACAGGAGTTTCTGTGTATATTATACAGAGTTCTCTTTTATCCAGTTTGAAGTAGCTGGAAGGAGCGGATGCAAATTGTCCAAACAAATGCTTGTTTCTCCCTCCAGCTGGGCAGATTGTCATTACTGCCTTCCGGGAGCCCTGGTGGTCCCAGTATTTACTCATAGGTAGGTATCACTGGGTTGAAGCACGGTTGCAGAGGGTGGGAAAGAGTGATGGGTGGTATGGTGCTTTGTGGCGGTGTTTTGTGTGGCATGGGATGGGATACCACCTCATATCCTGTTGTGTTTTATGGTGTGGTGTTTAATGAGCTGCTGAGTATGGCGTGGTCTTTGGGCGTTGTGTTGTGTTATATAATGAGGTGTGGCATGCTGTGTGGTGTGTCATTGTATACTGCAGGGGTGTTACTTGACAGTGTATTTAAAGGTCCAGTATTTTGTGATGTGGAGTGATATGTTATGTGGTATGACATGTTGAATTGTATTGTGTATTGTTTGGTGCTTTGTAATAGCACATTTGTGTTATGGTGTACGAGTATGGTCTTCTGGTGTTGTACTCTTCTGGCGTGGTTTTTCACAGTGTTGTATGGTATTGTGCTATTTGGTGGTGTATTACATAGCATGCTGTATAAAATGTGGTGGGGAGTCTGGGTATTCTCTTCTATAGAGTGTTACAATGTAGTGTAGTCCATAATGTCAGATGTTGTTTTGAAGTATTGTGTGCTACAGTGTTCTATGGTGTGGTGTGGTGTGGTATGCGGTGTTTCTTAGTGTCATATGATGGTGTATACTGCACTGATAAGTGTACCTTGTCATGTAGCATGGCACCATGTTGTGTAGTATGATGTTGTGTGATATTTTATGATGTAGTGCTATGTGGTGTTATATAGTATGGTGATGTATGCTATCTATCAGAGGGTTGACTATCTATCAGAGGGTTGACTATCTATCAGAGGGTTGACTATCAGGGGGTTGGCTATCTATCAGAGGGTTGACTATCTATCAGAGGGTTGACTATCTATCAGGGGGTTGGCTATCTATCAGGGGGTTGACTATCTATCAGAGGGTTGACTATCTATCAGGGGGTTGGCTATCTATCAGAGGGTTGACTATCTATCAGGGGGTTGGCTATCTATCAGGGGGTTGGCTATCTATCAGGGGGTTGGCTATCTATCAGAGGGTTGACTATCTATCAGAGGGTTGACTATCTATCAGGGGGTTGGCTATCTATCAGACGGTTGATAATCTATCATCAGAGGGTTGACTACCTATCAGAGGGTTGACTATCTATCAGAGGGTTGAGTATCTATCAGAGGGTTGACTATCAGGGGGTTGGCTATCTATCAGAGGGTTGAGTATCTATCAGAGGGTTGACTATCAGGGGGTTGGCTATCTATCAGAGGGTTGACTATCTATCAGAGGGTTGACTATCTATCAGGGGGTTGAGTATCTATCAGAGGGTTGACTATCTTCAGGAAGTTGAGTATCTATCAGACGGTTGACTATCTATCAGAGGGTTGATAATCTATCATCAGAGGGTTGATAATCTATCATCAGAGAGTTGATTACCTATCAGATGACTGACTACCAGATGGTTGACTATCAGATGAAAGAAGTATCAAGGAACTGGCAGTTGAGGCTCTGAGTTTGTGTCGTTTTGTCAGATAAGCTCCAGCCACATGTGGAAATGTTTTCTTTCTCATGGCTATTGACTGGATACACAGCAAGTGGAGTCTTCCCTTCCTTCCCCCTCAACAGATCTGTGCCAGGTGCCTGCTTGATGCCAGATTTCAGGCTTTGACTGGAACATGAGGCATGCTCAGTGAGGTCTAGAGCATGGTCCTTTTCTAGGACAGAGGACCAAAGTGAGGACTACAGAGTTGTGGGAACATGGGACTGAACTGCAGAGCTGAAATGAACCAGTGTCTGATACTTGGTTTTTAGAGCAGCACATGTGTCCACAAAGCATGCAGGTCTGGTTGACATAGATTCACAGCAGTGGCCAACATCCATTATGTCTAGGAGAAGACTATCCATCGACCACATCCTTGCATCTGAGAGACATCGAGATGCTGAGTCTGCAGAGCAGTGCTGGGCCTTCCATAGGTCACTGAGGTGTCAGTGGGTCAGAAGCCTGATAGACCCCTCCCAGTCTGGTACCATCTTCAGAGTAGGACAAGTCCTGGTGGATGGGATCCTTTGAACATTTTGCTAGCCTTGTATGTCATTACTGTATTCATTGGCTTCTGGCTTGGTAAATAAAAGTAAAGGAGAAGCAGGTAAGTAATCAGATGTATGGTAGTCTCACCTTATGTGATGACTGGACACACTCTGAGGCATGCTCTTTTAGAAATACCCTGGTTTCATACAAGCACCAGAGTGCCTACACAAATCTAGATGTCACAGTTTGCCACAAACTTGAGCTGGTGTATAGTCCTTTGCTCCTTCTGTAATCCCACACAACCTGCCACACTGAACACTCTGAACTGCTATAACACAATAGTGTGTTTGAACACCCACAGAAATCACAGCAAGAATACACAGTGATAGGGATGTTTTAACTCCATCATTCTCAGGGGCCGTTGTTACATGTGCACTTGGCAGGTAGTGGAAACATCATTACTAACCACACAGGTAGATTCATTTACTAGTTTTTAGGGACATGATATCAGATTTGCACAACTCCTGGGTGGAATCCAGCAGGTGGGTCGGCTAAGGATTTGGAAGCCAGGATGGGTGACTGGCTCACAATAGCCTGACATCTTTACCCAGGTTTCATAGCGCTACTCCTGGTGAGCCTCAGGGACTACAGCTTAGCTGAGCAGAGTGCCCACCCCTACTTTCATCAAGTCCTCCTGAACTTAAAGCCTCACTGGAAGTTTAACCTGAACCAAGACCGTTTCTCTTTCTTAATGCTGATGCCTTCATACAGTAGCCTTGGCAAGACATCCTGGGCTGTCCTTGCCTACAGAGGTGCCCAACCCATGGTAATATTCACTATGGGTGCTCTGGTCTTGCCCCATGCACAGGGACTAGAACCTAAATCCTTGTGTGTTTAAATATGAATAGATGCCAGCAGCCACCTGCCAGGCCCTGCCCTCACTCACCCTCCATATACATATCATCTATGCTACCCACTCACTAAGCCTTTCCTCCCACGAACAGTTCTCAAGTTCTAAAAGTTACAACTGCTTTAAACATTTCCGTTGGCCACTAGAGAGTTCTTTTCATTCTACCAAGAAAATAAGTGTATATCGTTTTCTAAAATGGTTGCCAGCACATGGGTCAGCTTCTAAATTAACAGTCTGAAAGACCAATATAGGAGGGGTGGCATGTGGAGATTGGAGGACAGGGGACACCCACTATCATGTGGCATCTGCCTTGCAAAGGTCTCCCTGTACTTAGTTTCCCCATCTGTAAAATGGGAAGCAAAGCCACCCGCTTGGTAGGGTTATTGTAGAGATTAAGTGAAATTAAAGTACATTCAGAACCCTTTCTGGATGCAGGACGAAAGGACCACATACTGTGTTAGTGCACATTAAGCCATAAACCTGAACAACAGTCCCATGGGCTGGTAGATCAGGTAAACGCTTATGACTAGAATTTCAATTAGCAACGATAATCATTGAAATTCTCCTTTAAAATTAAGCTCTCCATAGCTCATGTGCTGATGAGGTCACATGTTGTCCCTCTCTTGCTGGGCAGCACTTCATTAGCTAAGAGGGGAACCTGAGATTAAAGCTAAGCCTTCCGAACACAAAGAGAGAGGATTTATTTTCCCAAGGAAAATAAAAAGGGAAGATGAGCTGACCTGGTAACAATACACTATTGTTCCCCATGCCCAGTTCCTGCCTCAGGCTGAGTCCTCCAGGCTCTCAACCCAGGCAAGGCCTCACTAGAGTGTCAGCTGCTTGGGACAGGCCTCTCCTACCACTGGCCTGTCTAAGAAGATGGGATGGGGGTTTGTGGAGAGCAAGAGAGACCACAGTTGAAATGTAAATAAATAAAATAATCAAGATAAAAAAAGCAAGAAGACAAAGGGAAGAAAGAAAATCAAGAGATTTAAGAAAAGAAAAGAAGCACCCAGGAAAGATTTCCACCCCTCTTTTCATAAAGCAGAATGCATCTGCAAAGAAACCCCAAGGCTCCAAGCAATGGACATCACTAAGGGAGTAAAACATGATGCCGTTTGGGCAAACATTAGTGATCTGCTTCTCAGTTCCTGGAAGGGAGTTGCAGGGAGCCCTGGGCAGGGCTAGGTCCCAAGGAAGCAAGTTTGAAGCCTTGAGATGTTGGTTTGTTAGTTTGTTTGTGGCATTATAATTGCAATATTTATTCCTTTACTTTCCTCCATTCAGACATAGATGATAGATAGATAGATAGATAGATAGATAGATAGATAGATAGATAGATAGACAGACAGATAGGTAGGTAGATAGGTAGGTAGATAGGTAGGTAGATAGGTAGATATAGATACAGATGTAGATATATAGATATATGGGTTTGAATGTATATTGAATATATTTGACATATATATTGTATATATTCCCCACTCATCTTCAAATTTACAGCCTCTTTTTCATTCACTGTTATCCCATGCATATACATACTTGTATATACATGTATGTTCCTAATTATCACCTGTTGGATCCATAGAATGTTACCTGTATATATCTTGTCAGGGCTGTCCATTTGATGCTGGACCACCATTTGGTGTGCTTGTCCTGAGGAGGACCAGCTCTCCTATTCCCAGCTTTACTCAGTTGCCTGTGGGTCTTTGTGTAGGACTGAGGCCTTAAGGGCTTTTCCCCTGTCCATTTGGCATGTTTGTGGATGTCACCCTTGTTCAGTTGGGTTGGACTGTCCTGTTGAATCTTGAGATTTTTATATACACAGAAATTATTCCTAGGGCCGCAGCAGAGGAAACGGGGTGAGAGGGACTGTGCAGTGGTCAGGGTCAGGAGTACGTGGCCTGCAGATGAGAGGTCACACGAGGGAAAGAGACTGCACACGGCCCTCTAGACTTCAAGGAATTGATGGGTTTCTCCTCCCCACTACAGAAGCCTTTGCCAGAGCAGGATGGCATTGTGCTGTTTGGACTTCTGTCCTGTAGAACTGTGAGCTAAATAATCTTTTCTTTAGAAAGTGCCTGGGCTTATCTCATACTGTAGCAACAGGAAACTGACTAATGCCAGACAGAGACAGTCTGTTTAGAGTTGGCTCTCAACCTGCCTAAGGCTGCAACTCATCAATACAGTTTATCATGTTGCGGTGACCCCCAAGCATAAAGTTATCTCTTTGCTACTATGTAACTGCAATTTAGCTACTGTTATGAATTATGCAGGATATCTGATATGTGACCCTTGCGAAAGGATGGTTGAGAGCCACAGCTCTAGAGGAACCTGGTGGTCAAAGAAAGAACCACTGGGTACAGCAAGGATTACTTACAAAGGGAGCCCTGAGTGTCACACCCTACTCCCACAGTGCACTCAGTTCCACATGAACGGAGGCCCTACTCACCTCCTTGTTCCAGCATGGCTTTGGGAGGCACTGGAAGTCTCTATACCCACGTCTGTTCTCCATGATTTTAAATGAGGCATTCTTTTCCCTTTCCACGGCCAGTTTGGTTTGGGAAACGACCAATAGTCGAATGGGATCAAGCCTAGAGAGCAGCGACGATGCTGGACAGTAATGATTGACGTTGGAAACAAGCAGGGACTGTAAAAAATTAGGTTTGAGGGTCCAGTAACAAAAGTCTCTAAAAGTTCTCTAAACCTGTGTGCTTAGCCTGCCTCACTGAGTATTGCAAAGCCTTCTGGGTAGCCTGTGTCACACAACTATCCTCACTGGATGCCACCCCAGTTCATGTTTCTTGAGATTCGGTCTCATCCTCTCAGCCCTGTGTCAGATGACCTGACCTGTTCTTAGACTTGAGTACTGTTTGGCTGGACTGTCAGTGGAAGACCCAACATTGCCTACTGTGAATACACAACCATTACAGGCATGGCTAATTAGCCCTGGCTCTTTCCCCTCTGGGGACCCAGGTAATGTTGACAGTTTATTAAAGCTGGAATGGACAGGGTAGACCAATGCCTCCAAGTAAGAACTTAGAGATACCTGAGTGAGTGAGGCAGAAGACATGGGTTGGTTCACCACACTGGGCACCAAGAATTTCATTTATCCTGTGAAAAAATATCCCAAGTAGATGATGCAAGCAAGACAAAAGGATCGTGCTTCCTGTATGATGAGGGCCGGCCTACAATGGCTAGAGGTACACTATACACCCCAGTCTCCAGCCAGGTAGCTCCCCTGTAGACACACGGCCATGGCTCATTCATGACACCAGCAGAGCTGTGCGGCTGGAACAAGTCATGGCTCACTCAAGTCCTAAGAGGTTTCATACTCGGTTCTTTACAGAAAAATGTGTAGAGTTTTATAGGCCATTTAGGAAGTCCCAACCTGCAACCTGGTCCCTTAGATCGTATACTTGAATGACAGGTAAACACAAACACAATTCGCTCCCAAATCACACGGTCCCAGAGAGAGGCCTCCCACCCCTTTCTCATGCTGCCACACAATTACGTCAATTTCCCAAGCAGTCTGCCTGCCAATAGCTGGAATCAGAAGGCATCCGAAGGGAGGCAAAGTGGCCATTGTCCTACAAGTCTGAGCCCCTGAGCTGACAGACTGCTGCATCTACACGGACAGGGACACTGCAGGCTTCTTTTTATTTTATGTTCTGTATTTTTTCTTTTATTGGATATTTTCTTTATTTACATTTCAAACGTTATCCCCTTTCCTGGTTTCCCCTCCGACAACCCCCTCTCCCATCCCCCTACTCCTGCTTCTATGAGGGTGCTCCCCCACCCACCCACCCTCCTCCCCTGCAGACTTCTAAAGTAACTTTAACTGGTGGAAGATAGATGTAAGCCTTGCTTTCTAAAACTCATTTAAAAGATTGAAAGTCTTCTTTAGGATAAAAGGCTATCTTGAAGAAATTAGACTGAAACTATGAAACTATCTCCCAACTCGAGCTCCAGCCTCAGTTCTGGAACACGCTGACACTGTTGTCATATAACCAACCGTCCGGGGGAACTTGTCTTGTTCCCATACTACCACCCTAAGCAGGGAGTCCCTGGGCCCATGATGCAGGAACTGTAACAGTACAGATCTCAAGGCTAGGTGCAGGGTAGGAATAGTGCCAGGCCCCAGTCTGCATTTGGCTGTGGTGTGCTGAGGATCCCAGGATGCCTTGTGAAGGAAGAGAGGTGCTGCCAGGTTTAATCCAGCTTCCTAGACCTACAAGAGGAAGGCTGTGATATAACTACCCGCAAAGAGAACAAGGGTGCCAGAGGCGCACAGACTTAATGTGGGAGACTGGACAACACTTTCCCTATCTGCCCTCGTTGTTTTGGAACTTGTTTTCTCATTAGCAGGTACCTTTCGCACGGGCTAATACTTCCTCCAAGAACCCTTCCTCTGGCTCTACTGCAGGCACAATAGACTCCCTTTCTGTCCAGCAGCAAAGCCCAACTGGATGCCCAGAGACCCTGCCCAGCTGCAGCAAACAGAAGCCCCATGTTGGGATGCACAGATAGAGAAGCGCACGGTGAGTCTACACGGCGTCCTGAGGCCGGAATGGCAATGGAGAGGTGTGAGAGCACCCGGCTGTTATGAACGTTCTATGTTCACAGTGTTGGATCCAGTGATTAACATGGCTGGAGCAGGAGTTGTCTGCATCCTACTCTATGATAAACATATAACTTCCTTCCCTTCTCTCTCCTTTAATAGGCCTGTATACCAGTCATCCCATTTACAAGGTACTTGGCATGGGCGCCTTGTCCAGTACCATGTTCTCTTCATGATAGGCCAAATCAGATTTCAGAGTTGAGTGGCTTGTTCAAGGCAGTGGGACTAGGACCCTGGATCCAATCAACTTAAGTTCTTCTGTTTAACGTGCTTGTCCTGGGCCAGGCTACTTACTTCCTGCCATTCTGCCACCATTAGAAGCTCAGCGGACCTGGGACGGTAGCCCTAGCCCTTCCATTACAAGTCTTCTTGCTGGCTACAGGGCTTGGCCAGCAGCTATCTCAACATAGATGCCTGCGAAATGTTCCTTCATAGAGTCCTTACAAAACTGTATATATATATATTTTTTTTCAGGTGTCTGTGTATGGCAGGGATGGACAGCTACTTCCTATATAAGTGTTAGCCTATATAAGCGTGTTCAACTGTGAGTGTTCACATGCACATAGACACAGCTCGATACGGAGACTGAAAGTGTGAGTATGTCTACATGTGTGAGTGCATGCGAGCACATGAACCTTTTGTGAGTGGGTGTGTAGGAGAGTATGCTAGTGAACATCTTGTTCATGTGTGAGCGCATGCATATGTACATGCACACCTGCATGTCTGTGGTGTGTGCAGCTGTGAAAGAATAAGGGTATGGCACGCTTGTGTGATCGGTGTGAGCAAGTTCATGCGTGCATGACCATGAGGGTCTGCGCATGGGTGCTGGTGCTGGGGTTTTGGTTAATACAGTGCATGCTGATGTAGAACCAGGATTAAGAAAAGGAAGTAAAGCCAGGCGAGGCTGCTGCACCGTGCTGAGCAACTACCTAAAGACCCAGTCACCAAAGTGACTGTGACCTTAGGCTCTCAACTCCAGGGATGTGGCTTTGGTCCTTGGAGTAAAGGGAAGCTCACAGCCTTAGCAGTCAGCCCACCCTGCAGAAAAGCAGCTTGATTGAGAACACGGGAACATGGGAACGGGAGGGAAGGACCCTCCACTGGAAGCTGGGCAGGACTGAGCTAGTAAAGTCAAAGGCCGGTTTGTGCCTGGCTATGGAAGGGACTGTAAGAATGGGGATGTCATGAAAGATCTCGCACGGCTCACACACACGCCCCTCATCTCCGGCCACCCAGGCCCAAACACTAAGCAGCTGCTCAGCAGAGCACACAGCCTGTGGGCATAGGTGCCTGCCTGCTTCGTTCACACTCCTCACACTGAGATACCTCAGACAAGCTCCCCACACTTACTCTGACTCTCAGACCCTCAATCTCTCTCGGACTTACCTCCAGATTCATTCCCTCAGACCCACACTTGTTCCTCTCACACCACTGAGGCAAACTCACACTCACAACTCACTAATGCACACATTCAGATCCATTCCGACAGTTCTGACACACTCACATTCACACTCACTCTGACTTGCTCGTTCACACGAGTGCCCCGATACGCAATCAGACCACTCAGATCCTCGTTCATCCTTAGACACACCCGTACTGTCCTACCCACACTCACTACACACTCACAGGCAGGCTCTCACTCTGATCTTCTGACACACTTGCTCTCAGCTCACACCCCCTCAGACATGCACAAGCACACAGGCTAAGACTGGGTGTGTCCTGTTGATTCTCTGTTAGCAGTCACGTCCATCCAGAGCCAGGAATGGGGCCACTTCATGTCTGTGAACTCCTGCAACAAACCTACTCTGCAAAGACAGAGTCAACAGATACACAGACCCAAGCCGCGGGTCTCTCCACAGGGCACACCCTTGCAGGCCGGCCAGATTGACTGCTAATTCAGAGAAAGCGGAGTGAATGGGTTCCCTTCTGGCCTGAGAGAGTGTGGGCCTGAATAGACAAACGCACAGCATCTCCGTGATGATACGTTACCCAGAAAATCACAGACAGAAAGGGCTCAGGGCTGTGTGTGCTGTTGCTAAAAATAAAGCAGATAAACATAAAGAGACAAAATCGCTTCCTCAAGCCAACATGTCTGCATCTTAAGTTGCTTTTCCCTTAACACTGCATTCTCCTTGTTAAGTATTTAAAGCAAAGACAGGAGACAAATGTTGCTGAGTGTTCGTGTGTCCGTAAAAGTGTGTGTGTGTGTGTGTGTGTGTGTGTGTGTGAGAGAGAGAGAGAGAGAGAGAGAGAGAGAGAGAGAGAGAGAAGCGGCACAGCAATATATCAATGTGTGTAACTACTGTGAATTAATGTTTATCCAAAGATACACAAACAGCCTACAGAAGCACCAACAATCCATTCCTAAACATACAACATGCCATGACAAGACAATTACAGTCACGTAACACGTCATGACAAGACTATTACAATCATACAACATGCCGTGGCAAGGCAATTATAACCATGCAACAGGCTAAGAAAGCTAGCTTCCAGAAGATTGGACTCTGAACTTGGGATTGTTACATAGAAAACTCTGGTGGCTCCGGATTCCAGCAGCAAAAAAAAAGGGGGGGGGGAGGCATTGGAGTCTGCTGCCGGCCACAGACAGGTACTCTGGAGGAGAGGGTGCTGGACTACGTCCCTCTGCCTTCCTGTGTGATGAGAACCCATATGTAGCAAGGCTTTGCACACCGGCAGGTGATTGGTAGGTCCCACTAGTTTGTCTGTTTCACCTGCTGCAAAGTTGGGGTGGCGGAAGTCTCAGTAACAAAATCCTTCTTCAGGTCTCTGTAGATCAGTGGTCCTCAATCTTCCTACACTTTGGCCCTTTAATACAAGTTCCTCATGTTGGGGTGATCTCCGACTATAACATCAATTCATTGCTACTTTATAGCTGTAATTCTGCTACTGTCATGAATCATGATGTAAATACGTGATATGCACGATAGCTGACCTGTGACTCCCTACTAGGTTGTGACCCACAGGTTGAGAACATTTGCTGTATATGTAGCTGGTCCTTCCACCATCCTTTTGTGTCATTTTAGAATTCTAGAAGGCTCTCCTGAGGCTGTGACTTAGGCCTGGGTTTCTCCATCCCATAGCTCCCTCAGGAGGAGACCTCTAAAGTCAGAGGAAAGGGAAGAGCCCAAAACAGGCATAGCATGCTACCATTTTAATCGCAGGGCTCAGACTTGCTGCTTTCCCTGCCCAGGAACACTGAAATGCTACCTGTGCTTTTCTAAATGACAGGAGGACTTTCCTGTCACATTCACATTCACTACCCTGACCGGTTCATATGGCCACACCTGGCTTCTCTGGGCAGTGGGTGACAGGGGAACTGACTAACAGCTTCCCATCTGGACCTGCACGGGCAGGGACCACAATGAAGCTACTGAGCATTTGCTGACACGAACACGAATGGCCATTGCTTCCGTGCACAGGGATGAGGACCCAGAGGTTCAGGCAGGCCAATGGCTAGAGTCCAGTGTCAGAACTGGTGTTTGAGGCTTCCTAGAATACCCTTCACAGGCCTTGAATACCCAGGAGGCCAGGGGGAGTTTCAGACTAAGAGAGGTGTAAACAAAGCATGACCTATAAAGATGGTCAAGTACCTAGAGGAGAGAGAGACCAGCAGAGGACAAGGAGAAACCTTGTCCAGGGGCCAAGGCCAGGCTGACTTGCAGCATGGTAGATGATAGGCACAGATCAGAATGGCAGGCAAAGACGAGCGAGAAGCCTGAGCCCGTGACTGGCCGGCAACCCTCTCCACAGCCATGCCAAGCTGGCTTGCTAGATTCGGCCTGCACCCTGTGTACTCTGGGGGCTCATAAAATAATAAAGCTCTCGAAGCCCCTCAGTCGAAAAGCTGGGTAAATGCAAGCATTATGATCTTCCCGCAACAGATGGGAGCTGTTTGGGATCTTTTATTTCTTTTCCTCTTCCTCGCCCCCCTTCTCCGGCAGCTATGGGGAAGAAGAATGTGGCATCAGATGATCCATCAGCCTGGAGCACGGCGGTGGGAGGAGGGTGGCTGCTCCCAGAAGGGCCCCCACCCCAGACAGCAGTGAACAGCCCACCGAGGAAGCCGAGGGTCATGGGAAAGGTCCCCTCAGATGGGGAGAGGCACACACTAAACAAACGCAGCCACACGATGCACACATTCAAACGCCACCCCGGGGAATATGTGCACATATGTTCTGTGCGGGTGAGGGGGAGGCTCCCAGCCTCCAGAAAGCAGGGCTTTAAAAAAATTCCATCAATCAGACTGCGGTCCTGTGAAGTATGAAGATTAAAACCACAGAGGAGACGCGTGCTCTGCTCTGTCACCAGCTGCCTGTCTGAGACAGCTTGGTCACTTTGCCTGGAGACACACTGCTGTCCTGTCTGGGCAGAGAAGAGCTGGGAGAAATGGGAGGGTGAAAAGCAATAAACACCCTCGCCCCTGCTCACACACCTTCTGAAGGGCCAGCATGGCCTCATGGTCTATCTTCCCCTCCTCAGTCCTATACCAAGGGAGACACATGGATCCATCCCCAAGCCTACTGCTGTGAGGAACTTGATGTGAGGCTCCATTGTGGCAGTGCTTCCTTTGTAAAAGTGGAGGAGCCAGTGCACGCCCAACCCCCCCACCTCACCCCCCCACTCCCTCACCCCCACCCTCACCCCTGTCCTCCCAGTGCAGGAGCCTGCATGACCTGGCTCCAGATGCACTAATTCCAGGAATCTGCTTTTGCATTTAGATAAGGACCCCCTGCTGATGAGACACCCTTGTGGGACGACTGACTGGAATACTCAGTGCCTGAGACACAGGCTGTGGAAAAAGTGCTCAAATTGGTCAGTCCCCTGCAATGGATCTCAGATGACACTCCCCAGTCCCAAGCTGATTGTCACCTCTATCAGCATCACTGGATGCCCGTGGGCAGGTGGGCTCAGGGCAGCACAGCACGCACGGGTGTACAGCTGCACCGTCAGCCATGTACACAGGAAAGGAAGAGCAGACTTCATCGGGACAGGAAAGTTGCGTGGCTTCCAGTTTACGTCTTGAGCACAGTTAAATGGGGTGCGTGGCCCACTGGCAAGCACACCCTAGTGCCTGCTGTGCTATGCTTGTGTGTGTTTCGAGAGTAAACGCCATCGGACTACAGAAGGAGGCACAAAGTGGTCCCTTGCCACCTACAGTACGCGGAAGGGAAGCCCCGGAGCACATCCTAGAAGTAATAGCTAAGCAAGCCAAGCTGAACTGCCCGGATGACACTGCCAACTCAGAGCACCAACGGCCCAAGCCCAGTCCTTGGCCAGCGTCTTACACCACAACTTCGAGTGTTTCCCAACCACCGCTGTAGGTGGCGTTAGCCCACGCCCCACCTGGATGCAGCAACCCAGGTTGTGACTGAGGGGATTTCCAAGCCTAAAGATAAGGCCTGTGGAGCACGGGCTATGCTGCATGTGTACAGCGAAACCACACAGAAGATGAGATAAGTGTTTGTGACTCCCAACCTCGCCTCACAGCTTGAGCGGCCCCGCTGGGGTGTCCCCTCCTCCTGCAGTCTCACAGCACAGCCACCCTGTGGTCACCCGTCCTCAGATCTCGCCTCCACTTCTGCAAAGTGCCAATCATCACCTCAAAGTCCTGGCCTCTGAGTCCCAAAGCTGGGCCACCACCAGCCCCCAGGCCAGCTGCCCATTTGGTATGCCGTGACCACTGGATCTGGTGTCACACATCTGCAGTCCCAGGAGGAAGAATCAGGATAGATGAAAGCTCTAGGCCGGTCTTGGCAACAGTGAAACCTTGTCTCCAGAAGCTAAGAGAGAGCAAAAACTTCTGGCTGGTACAGCTGTTAGCAGGGAGCCAGGGAGACTCCCTCTCCTGATCCGGATGGGTCAGACAGCTCATTGCACACGCTGAGATGCAAACTCGCCTCTCCTGCTACCTCTGTGACTCAAAGGAAAGAACTATCTCCTTGAGACTTTGCAGTGCCTAGGATCTTGAGGCTTTCACTATAAAATATCAGGTCCATCATCTGGCCAGTAGCTGTCTCTGAATAAAAGCTAAACGTCAAATATCTGCCTTTAAGACACCCAACATTCAGGCAGAGTAGCAGCCTACAGAAGGAGAAAATGTTTTTAGGAACTACATATCCAATAGTGGACCATAGATATCCATATCTATATCTATACATATAGATAGATAGACAGATCGGTAGATCCAGATAGAGATAATTAAATTTTAAAATCTAAATTTAAAAGAATTCTAAGTCTAAACAGAGAATCCTAAACACAGGAAACTCAAATAGGCTGAATAGGACTTAAAGAAATATTCAACAGCCTTAGTCGTCAGGGAAATGCAAATCAAAACTACTTTGAGATTTCATCTTATATCCGTCAGAATGGTCAAGGTCAATAGAACCAATGTTGGATTGTGCTGGAGAAGATGTTGAGTAAGAGAAGTATTCAAACGTTGTTGGTGGGAACACAAATTTGCATAGTCACTGTGGAAATCTGTGTGCTGGGTCCTCAGGAAGCTGGGGATAGATCTACCTCAAGGTCTAGCTACGCCACCCTTTGGCATACACTCACTGCAGAGACATTTGCTCAACCACATTTATCGCTGTTCTATTCATGATAGCCAGAAATTGGAAACAACGTACATGTCCCTCAACAGAATGAATTTTAAAAATGCGATTCATTTACAGAATAGAGTACTATTCAGCCATTAAAAATTGAAACTATGATGTCTGCAAACAAATAAATAGAACTAAGAAAAAAAAATGATTGTGAGTGAGGTAACCCAGACCCAGAAACACAGATATGGGATGTGTTTACTAATACATGGATATTAGCTGTTAAGTCAATGATAACCAAAACACAATCCATAGAACCCGCTGGTGCCCAGAATATAAATTGTCCTCCACAAACTGATGGCAAGGCCCTATTGCTGAACACAATACCTGCACAACTCATTGAACACAGAGATGTCAAACTGGGGCTTACATAGAGCCTTTACCCCTACAGGGTAGAGTCTTTGGTACAGGAAGGTACCCTGCATGCCACAAAGGAGAAATGTAATACAATGTAGCTGCAAACCCTTTGATCCACAATGGTGTCTTGCCTGCAAGCTAAGTTAGTGTAATGGTGGCCCGGGCTTTATCAGAGTAACCAACTGACATCTGATTGGACGTAAGGCCACTCCACAAAATGAAACCCATACCCAACTCTGCTTGGGTGACCAAAATCTGAGACTAGATAGGTCAGGGACCTAGGGTAGAACCAAAAAGTTCTATTCTACTTAAAGAACTTAGCAATAAAATGATTCCTAATGACGTTCTGCTGTATTCAGATCAGTGTCTCACTCAGCCATCATCAAAGAAGCTCCCTTCTACACCAGATGGGAACAGATACAAAGACCTGCAGTTGGACAATATACAGAGAGTTAGAGACCTTAGAACACTTAGCCCTAAACAGCACGTCTTCTCTCCTCTCAGGGCTCAGTGAACCCCGTGGAAGAGGAAGTGGAAAGAATGTAGGAGCCAAAGGGGATGTCGGACACCAAGGCTACAAGGCCCTCTAATCCAGGATTTACACACATACGAACTCACAGACTGAGGCAGCATGCACAGGCCCTGCACGGGCCTGCACCAGAGGGGCTCCTAGAGCTGAGAAGTGGACACACACCCCATCCCTAACTCGGAAGCTATCTCCTATTGAGAACCACTTGTAAATGAAAATTTTGTTTTCTTTAAGGGAATCTCACTGGGCAAACAAACTACTCAGGGTGAGCACATGCACGGTAGTAGATGGCAGACAGGAAACACTCAGGGTCTTCACGTCATGCCCGGCCTTTTCAATTTTTATTTTTGTCTTTATCCTTATTTTATTTATATATCTTATTTATTTATCTCCTTTTTTATTTTACAGGTCCTTTGCATGTGTGCATGTGTGTCTGTGTGTGTCCGTATGTATGTGTGTGTGTGTATGGAAAGAGAGAGACAGAGACAGACACACACACACACACACACACACACACAGAGAGAGAGAGAGAGAGAGAGAGAGAGAGAGAGAGAATAAGCCTGTTTGCTTTCTAGTGAGTGACAAAAATGAGAAATGGGTAGATCTGGATGGGAGGGGATGTGGGGAAGAAATAATGGGAAGGTAAACTGAAATAAGAATATATTATAGGAGAAAAAAATCTTTTTCAATTAAAGGAAAAAATATCCATGTTCAAATTAGATTCAAAATGAGAGTTTTTTCAGTACCTTAGAAGAGGGTATCATTTCCAGGGTCTGTGAGTCACAAGGGATTGGTTGCTTTTGTATAAACAAATTTTAAAATAGCTAAGACTTAGAGACTTTACTCAGGATGTTACACACACATTTATTTGTGCACATGTGCCCACACTTGTTCATACACACACACACACACACACATACACACACACACACACACACACACACACACACAAATTTACGTGCACTGTGGGCTGCACGAATTATTCCCTATTGTCTAAGCTCCTGGAGAAAAGCAGCCTCCCATAATCTCCTACCTGGCAGCTTCTCACCTGTCACTATGTAGGGGACTTCAGAGCTAGGACTAATTAGGGGCTCCAAACCTCTGTGGGCCCAGGAAAGAGCAGCGAGGCCTGTGGGATCGGGGTTTCCAGGCAGTGATTTGGCTCTGAGCAATGGAGGCCAGTGGCTCAGGGACTGCTGACTAAGTCCTACAGTCCTGCTTCAGCTCCTACGGTCACACCCAGCACACAGACCTCCTCTTCAACCTCAAGAACTTCCGTGGGATACAGGAATACGGAAATTCTGCCAATTTCTATCAAAACTATCAAGAAATAAGAGGAGGAATAAGAGGATCTTGGATCTCCAAGAAGGATCCAGCCCATGAGCAAGGCAACCCCTGGAGAAAGAAGCAGGACTGTCCTCAACATTCTTCTTACTGCACATAGGCGTGGGAGGGAGAACCCATCTCCTGTGGGACTAGTAGAGTGGGGAGGAGCCTCAAGAGGTCCCAAAGCCCTCTTGCCTAGGTACACTAAGCATGCATAGAAAGACCCTGAGCCATAGTAGTTTATCATAGGCCCAGAGCCAGGCAAAGATTAGTTACCAAAGAAGATCTCCAAGACTGTCATGCATTCTAGCCCTAGAAGGAGAAGGCTCAGGAGTTCAAAGTCATTCTCAACTATACAGCAAGTTGGAGATCAGCCTCAGGTATAGGAGACCCTGCCTCAACAAACAAACATGCTGAAAGTCTGTAAGCCACCCACTCCCATATACACCCGCACACCCCCGTATACACCCATCCCTGTATACACCCAGCCATCCCCATATACACCCACACACCCCCCGTATACACCCACACACCCCCGTACACACCCACTCTCTGACACCTCAAACATTCGAGTAACCAACTTACCTTATAAACGAGATTTTAGAGATGAAGAACCTGAGGTTTGGATTCGTGCTGGATTCTCCTGGATTCTCTGACCTTAATGAGAGGGACCAGGTACGAACTCAAGGTTAGTGGAGCCAAAGGGAAAGCCTGTGATATGTCAGCTGAGGCCAGAGTGGTGTGGGGCCTTACTCTGGAATACCAGGCACCCCAAGAACTGGAGACAGCCAGGATTCTCAGTGGAGTCCTCACAGAGACCGCATCCTGCTGACAGCTTGATCGTAGCTCTGTGGGACCCCTGTTGGACTTGCCCTCTGGAAGGGTCAGAAAGTGGTGGTAATTTTTTTCCACATCCTAGGAAAAGAAAGAGCTATTTTATTCCTTATGCATTTTAGAATCTCAAATATATTCAGCTCGTTTTCAAGCCCAGAATCCTAACATTGTTTCTTCCATATTTACCCTTCGGTGAATGTTCTCAGCACCTTATGCGCTCTTATACTAGTAGTTCTTTCCCACAAGACGGATCATCTATTCCATCCACCCTTGTTTAGTGCAGAAAGGAGAAAATGAGGTTTAAAGAGGAAAAACAAGCTAACCCCAGTTGTATTATTCTCCACATCTCTGGAGAGACAGTGGCAAAGAGCCTCAACTTGATACAGTCAAATCAGCCCACAGTAAGCCGGGTCCAGGTCACTCTGGTACATCAAGGGCACTTCCCACCTTCACTCAGCACTTCAGGATGAACTCGGGCCAGTGTATACTGTTCTTACCAACATGCCCTTCTCCATATTGTTCTCAAGGGCTGCGAGGGAGGCTGGAGCATTCACACACAGGCCATGTAGCTATCTTACGTCCTGGCCAGTGCTTGACCTCACATGCCCAGCCGCCCTCAATCAAGCCCATTCAGGTTGAGTTCTTACAGCCCCTATCCCAAAGGACAAACCCCTAGGTCAGGCTTCCCAGTGTCTGTGGTACTCACGGGTGTATTTTCTAAGAGATAAAAGTTTCATCTCAAACACTGCAGCGCCTAAGATGTGAAGGAGCGGGTGAAACGGAGGAGGCCTCAGAGCTTTACCTGATATGCTCGGGATACTGTGAGTTATGTAAGAGATAGATGCCCCGTCTTCTCACAGCCATCTTCTTCAGGGAAGAAGGTGGAGTCAGAAGAAGAGAGTCAAGAGTGGATCTGGAGCATGTAGAGAGGACCCTGTTGGCTGAGATGAGAGACCCTGAGAAGGCTGGTCCTGGAGACTTGGTAAAGAGCAGAGCAATGAACAGCTGAACAGGAAAGGGTAAGAAAGAAAACAAACCCAGCAAGCCTAAGGAAGTCTACCAGATTTCACACATTCTGCCAGAGAAGCCAGCGAGGCAGAGAGCATCGCCCTGAGACAGAACTGGGGGGACTTTACACTTGGCTGAAACTGGAGGAACACGGTCCAGCACTTCCAGCTCAGAAAAGCATTCTTTTGTGCCACATCTCTGTGTTATACTGAGCCTCGAGCCGAAACTGCTCTAGACACTCCTGAGCTTACTGTCCTGATAAGTAAGTCCTGGGTCTTCAGCCTGGTTTCTTGTATAAAGAGAAGGCAGATCTCCCTGTACTTGTCTAAATTTAAACATTGATTTGTGGGAATCACACACACACACACACACACACACACACACACACACTAAACCTTGTCCCCCTTGCCCATTACCCTCTATGGGTGTGTCTAAACATTTTTCAGATAAAGTTCAGCTAATTGTTGAAGCTGTAACTGTATAGAGTGCAGCTCCCACATTTTCTATCCTCTAGGAAGATGACTCCTCTTGTATTGAGTACACCCTTCTCCCAGCTAATGTTCCAGACAGTGTCTCTGATTATGACTATACAGCCAGCGCCTGTAAGAACTTTCCCATCACACAGCCCTTCTTCCAAGTCCCGATATCCAAAGAATGAAGTTGAGGCTGCAGATCTAAAGGAGCATCCAGGCAAATGGAGAAATGGGGACCAGCATCCAAAACCTCCTGAAGGAAACTGATTGACCACCAGTACAATGCAGGAGAGAGCCTGGATAGAAAGCCACCATCATCTTTCTAACATAAAGAAGACAGGACACCATTCTCCAAAAGTTTGTAAATAAAGTAAAGAATATGGGAGAAGAGAAACAGAGGGGTGAACACAAGTCAGGAAAGCTGAGAGAGAAAACTGTGCCCACATAGCGTTAAGGAGCTTAGGTCTGCCTGGTGACAGCATAGACAACAGGCAGCTATCAAAGAGAGGTAACAAGCAGAGGTAACAGCTGTCGGGTGGGGGGTCCCAAACAAGCCCAGGGCTTTTAGCAACTGGCTGGCTGCTGCTTGAGAGATTTGTTGCACATGACAAAGTGACACCCAATTCTTAAAGGCAACAGTGTGCACAGCTTGGCACTAAACCAGAGCAATCCTGGTCCTGATGCCAGTAGAAGTCATTAGCCAGCAGTCGTGGATACAGCCCTACTGAGGAGGCAGTGGCCAGCTCTTAGTGTGCTCAAAGGTAGCCAAGGAAGGGACAGCAAAGGCAGGAAGCCAGCGTATCATTGCTAAAAAGCCAGGTCACTGTTCCAATTTTCCAAGAAGATCTTCCCAAGAAATGCGAGGAGATTCTGCTCTATCCATAGCTCTCTGCTCCGTGTGAACCCTGTTGGTCATTTTCAATATGGCACAGCTATAGGAATAGGCCCTGGCTTCTGAGAAGCCAGAAAGAGGCCAGACTGCTCCTTCTAGGATCTCCTGAGTCCTTAGCTGGTGCAACTCCAGAGTGATCAGCCGGATAAAGACAACAGGGCCATGACCTGTCTGCTGCAGAGCATGGTGTTAAGAGGGAATAGCTCAGGGAGACTTGGGGTGCAGTTGTTTTAGACCCTCACTGACCCTCACAATGGGCTACCCCTCAATCTTCACAATCCAGTATGGAGACCATGAGTGGAGGCTGTGACTTACCTGGCTCAGTGACTTTGAGATTTCATTCCGTTTTAATTAATACAAATTGAATTGGCGACACAAGGTTCAGGATAATGCATCAAAGATGACTGCCAAGTTTTTTGAGCCACCACTTTATGTACAAATTTTCAGGTCAGCATGTGTATTTGTGAAGCCTAAAGAAGGGAAAGGCCAACATGGCGTGAATGTCAGGAAGAGATAACAAAGATGGAAAATTATCCCTCGAGCTGTGGACCACTTTCAATCGTTTTGCTTTTTTTGTCAACTCTCCTAACATCAGGGAAAACGTTTCCTAAGATTTCTGTCTATCCATTCGTTAGCCAGAATTCAAACACTTGAACATTTCTGAGTCATGCTAATGTTGTTATGATGGCAAGAGGTCTCTTGATAACACTCCTGGGCTGACAGCCTCTTCCCTCTCTTATAGCACCTTTTAGGTGATGGGTAGAGTCTTCCTCCAGGTCAGACAAATGACCCTGCAAGGACATCAGGACACCAGGATCAGGGAGCAGCCGAAGGGACGCAGAGAGATTATTACTACGTTATCATTAAAGTCTTCTGCTCTGAGCGAAAGAAGACTGAACACCAGTCATGTACTTCTCTGTAACAATCTGAGCTAGACTTTAATAGTTTAAACAACAAATATTAATTATCTCCTGCGATTTCTGGAAACCAAGACTTTCCCAGGTAAGGTTCCGGTCTAAGAAGCTTCATGGGGCTGTAGAACCAAAGGTTTGCAGGGACCAGAGGAAGCACTGCCAGATGAACTCACTGCCACTCAGTCAGAAGGCTTCTCCCCATGGATGAGAGAAAAATCATCCAAACATGGAGCTTGGCAAGATATTCAAGTGTGAGAGCAAAAGAGAAGCCATATCCTAACCTGGCAACCTTACAGACACCTTCTGCCATATTCAATGGACACACAGACAAATATTAAAAGACTATGATGGGAGGTAAACACTAGGTAGCAGGAGTCACCTTGGGGACATGGCATATCTCGTCTAAATCCATTCTGATTGCTGATCTTAACCTCTTTCCATTTCAAACTTACTCCAAGTTTAGTAACGCATCTCATTAGAACACGTGAATTCATGCTCACGAGGGGGAAAAATCCCTACCAGCCAGTTCTCTGGACACCTCTTGAAGCTTCATCTCTCTAGCTCAGCTTTTGCCCCAAATTCAGTACCTGCCTGGCTGCTCCACCTGGCAATTCCTCCTTTCAAGGTCTTGCTTGTAAAAGTGGTGACCAAGGGTGGAGAACTGTAGTAAGAATTTTGGTTTCTTTAAAAACCTAGTTATGTTAAGTGAATATGTTTATGTGTTAAGCCCAGGTGTGGAATAAGAGGCTGCTTCACAGCAGGTGATTATGATTTGTCTCATGCACTAGCAGGGGCATGATTTTTGCCAGCTTCAGATAGTTTAATTCTGGGGACTCTGGAGAGTTCGAGAGGGCCTGTGGAGGCCATTGCTCCTATGCTGTTCCTGGTTGCTGCTGTTGAAGTTTGACGGGAAGTTTATAAAATCCTGAGAATGAAGCTTGGACTTGCCCCAAGGAACTCAATGTTCCTAATCAGCAGGAAGTAATCTAAAGAGGTCTACACCCCTTTCCTCCCTAACCTTATTTCTCTCCTACCTAGTGTTCAGGGATTGGAAAGGATCAGAGTGGAACAAAGGTTAGGAGGGTAGTAGTCATAAGAACCTAATAAAACAGCTTTAAAAAAAACCATACCAGGGGCTGGAGAGATGGCTCAGCGGTTAAGAGCACCCGACTGCTCTTCCAGAGGTCATGAGTTCAATTCCCAGCAACCACATGGTGGCTCACAACCATCTGTAAAGAGATCCGATGCCCTCTTCTGGTGTGTCTGAAGACAGCTACAGTGTACTTATATATAATAAATAAATAAATCTTTAAAAAAAAAACAAACAAAAAAAAACCATACCAGCATGGCCAGCATCAAGCTGTCCATGGGCACAGAGCATTCTGAATAGCCATTCAGCCTCTCCGGTTTGTAGACAGACCATGGTATCAAGTAGGAATAGCCAGATTCCCAAATAGTGGGATCCATAAAGGAAGGTATCAGAAATCCATACAGCTATCTACATAGCACAGCTTTCACAGACTCACCAAACCACCAAGAGAGGCACCTCTGCTAAAAATATCCTCAGGGGATCAGAACCTTTGCCTTCTCTTGACTTCTTACCCTGGCCATGGAAGCTCTGAGTGGTCCCCATGGAATTCTCCAGGCAGCCTTGCCTGCCTGGTGAGTGTGGTCTCACTGAAATGTACCTTCCCTCTGTGCCCCTTCAGGGACCCCACATCACTACAGCCAACTATGGCACCGACAGTGTGGCAGATGCAGACACAGAGGATGAGGCATGTCAGGAGGCTGGCTTGTCACAAGCCCATAGCAGCAGGGACAGTCACCCTTCTCCATAGCAAGGACAGTATTTGCCATGAAATTCTGAGTGACAGCTACTGATCCTACAAAGCCCAACACTCCCACATGAGGCACCCCAGTTCCCTGTCTGAAGACAGCATACACACCTACCATGTACACAAGGCCAAGTGGATGTTGTCCGTTGTAGAGCATGGTCAAGAGCCCAATGCTAAGCACCATATGCACTGTGTTGGGAGCTCTAACATTCTGGTCCTGGTGTCTTGGAATCCCAGAAAAATGCACCAAGTTTTCCAGTTACAAAGCTTTACACTAAGTGTGCAGATGAAACAGAGCAGGGAGCACTGGACCATTGGAAGTATTCAAAGGAAAAGAGGTGTCTACATGGAAAGATGGCAGAAAGGAGTACAAACTGCTGCACTCCTGTACTGGATGACCCTCATGACAGATGAACACTTGCTTTAAAACGTAAGGTACTTTCTAGCACACCCCTGGTGGAATGTGGGCTCCTGGTATTAAAATGTAGGTAATAATAGAGCTAGCCAATACTCTCTGGAGATAAAGCCAGTCTGTGGGAGGGACACCTGCAATTCTATGTGCTGCCTAAGAGCCAAGATATGCATTCAACCAATAGCGTGCTAACAGACAGCGAGATGCATTTATTTATTACCAGATAACATTAGTAAGCCATGAGAAAGCAATCCTGTCATCTGTAGTAGTGTGGATGGAACTGGAGTTCATTATATTAAGTAAAACCGACCAGGCATGGGAAAACCAGTGCTTTTAGTCGGTCACTCAGTTACTGGGACACACACACACACACACACACACACACACACACACACACACACACACTCACACCTCAAGACAGAGACTGAGGCAGTGGTTACCAGCTGGGAAGGAGGGGCTGCTGAGGGACTGAGCAAGTCCAGAGGTCTCATGGACCACACAGGCGCCACAAGTCACTGTGTATATGGCAGTCTGCTTCACTACCACCACCATATAACTCCCCATAATTCCATGTCATAAGCCTCAGATGCATGAGATAAATGCCAGGAGCAAGAATGGATACATTCTGGAACATAAAATGCTATGGAAGAAGCCATGGAGATTCATAGCCTGCCAGGAAACTACAGAGCTCTTTGCAAGGGTGACCTTCCCTGGAGGGGAGGCTGGCTGTGCCCTTCCACCTGACAAGAAAGCCACCTCAAAAGGAAAGAGGTTGTGCCAGCTAGCTCTGGAAGGGGTTGGAACCACCCTTCCTGTATCCAGTTACCTCATGGCCTCTTATCTCATACCCATTATGAAAGATTCCACAGCCCGTGCCAGAAGGAAGCACTGGCCAAGGTATGCACCCCTTCTGATGCAGGGGTTCTCCTTGAAAGACCTGAACACCTCGTGGGGACTTTCCTGCTTAGCTCAGTCCCATCTGCTGCCTCCACGTGTTTCTCTGATCCCTCAGGGATCCCTTGCCTTAGAAACAAATGTGTTTTCTCATCTCCTCGAGTTCACCAGTACAAGGTCACGTGCTGCAGGATCTGCAGAAGGGTGGGTTTTCAGCCATTCTAGATCTATCCTTAGTACTTAGCACTGTAGTAGGTTATACTTCTCTCAACTTTACAGCTCACACGCAGGCTTCTTGGTGTGGTGGGGTTTTGCCCAATTCTATTCCTTTTCAAAATCCCATCTCACCATCTCCCTTTATAGAGAGAGAGGTATCCAGAGGGCAGACAATGCCTTGATGTCTAAGGTCTATGCAGATCTCACAAACTGTGGTTCTTTCTTCAGTCTATCTTGAAGACCACACACAGAGAGAGATTCTTCTCCTATTCAGCAATCTTCCCTCTGGGAATGAGTCTCAGGCCATACCCAGGATTCCCGAGTCAGGTTTGACCACTTTGCCTCTACAAAGCTATCCATCCTAGTTTCCAAGGATGCATTTCTCACTCAGGCTGGTACAAGATACAGGCTGATTGTCCCCAGCTGCTCTGACCCAGGGACAACACTTGACTTTCCAGTGTTCCAGTATGGCCTTCTTGGATCCAGGCTTATATCAACATAGTTTTCCTCCATACAGGGGAGAAGCAGGCACAGTCTTCCTTAGAACTAAGGCCTTGTGGTCATGGCCTTCCTAAGTGCCAGGGTACATGGGTATATTCCTCCTGAGAATTAGGGCCATGTGAAAGGGTCAAAGTAAAGCCAGAGGACTCCTGTCTCTGTCTCCCAACATTTGACTCACTTCTGTCACCAGGAAGTAGGGGACAAGAAGGAGGAGCATAAATGCTGTGTGTTGTGGGGGGCATGGATACTATAGATGTCGTGCTTAGAATGACAGTGACAGCACAGGACAGCTTTAGCTCCTTACTGTACATTTCCCAGGTGTAGGGAGGGAGCAGTCTCAGATGACTGGCACTTCTGTGTTATCCTCAGCTTGAGTTTGGTAGGACTAGAGAACAGGGACCAAGGATCTAGAAAGGAAAGCAGAGTGCCGGGAACTAAGTGTAGGCACAATGTTATTGTGTGTTGTGTGAAGATTCAAATGTTTATTTCTGTCTCCCTGTATCTGGTTGCAATTCTTATTCAGAGGATCTCCTGTCTCAATCTGTGTAAACACTAGTTCCCCAATTGTTCCCTGATGAGTCGATAAAGACAGCTTAACAGCCAATGACTGAGCAGGGGAGAGAATAGGCATGGACTTCCTGCCAGCCAGGAAAGAGGCAGGAGAGAGAGGAAGTAAGGAATTGACCATGGGGAGACCATGGAGAAGGACCTGGAGCAAAGAAAGCCATAAAATGCAAGTATCGTGGGTATTTTTGCTGGGAGGTGGCCGGATTGGCATAGATGCATAAAATAGAGTAATACTGCTCAGTTGTTGTGCCTTTAAAGCATGTTAAATAAACATAATGGTCCAGTCACAATTATTTGGGAGCTCACTGGATTAAAAGAAAAACTGTAACTCACTCAATTCAAAAGCCACCAACAGCTGAGCGTTGTTGGGGTTGGGTTTCTGAGATGTTCCAGTCCTAAAGAGATCACTTTAGCTATTCATTTTCCATTCCACCATGCCCTGCACACCCAGCACCTGGATTCAAACTCCTCTGAGGTCCAGCACTGTCTGGGTCTCTTATTATTCTCTGTTTCATATTTTCCATTGATTATGTCCATTGATCTCTTCTACACACTCATTCTTATGCTAGAAACTGGTGAGCCAAGCAAACAGAGTCGCTGGCCCAGTCAATCAGTGCTGGTTCTCTGATGGAGAGAGAAAATAGAGAGCTTTTACGAAGTTCACCTCTCGACCATCAAGGACAGCACCCACTCTCACATCTCAGACAAGCGTATCCTGAGAATGAGTAGATTCCTCTGTCCCACAGCTCTCAAGAGTTAAAACACTTATTTCCTCCTGTTTATTTTTCACAGACTCTTCAGCACAGGCTCATCGGCAAAGCATGCCTTCTCTGCACCATGGTGCCTGGGCCATTCATTACACCAACGTTGCTTCCTTTAGCCGTGCAGATTGCCAGTGAGTTGTCCACTACCAAAAAGAAAAATAAAATAAAATCAAGTCATATAGATACCTACTACAGTGCAGACACTACGCTATGCTAGCTACCTTGATGTCCACATAGTGGTAGCGAGACTAGGTGTGGCATTGCAGAGTCCTACTGTTCACAGTACCCTGCACTTCCTCTACAAACCTCCGTAATGCAGCCAAGAGCGCCCCCTAGTCTCACAGAGCCAATCTTCGCTTTAACAAAACACCAGCGGGCTAGTTGCCATTGAAGGCTGAGAAAATCTGCCTGAGGTGGAAACCACAGATGCACACGTAAAGCAATAGAACTCCCTGTAGATGCCACTGCTGGAATCTGGTTAAGCACCACAGGTGTACTCAATTTACTCGATGCTACTTGCGCACTGACCTTTACCTCATGCGGCTGTGAGTTTCGTGATTCCCATTTCCAGATAAGAAAAACTGAGGTTTCCCCAGGTCAGGTATTTGCCCTAGCTCATGTAGTTGAAGTAAGAAACATAGACTCAACTAGGATTTCTTTGAATCCACTGAGCTTTTTTTTTTCTTTTCTTTTCTTTTACTGGATATTTTCTTTATTTACACTTCAAATGTTATCGCCTTTCCTGGTTTCCCCTCCGGAAACCCCCTATCCCACCCACCCATCCAGTCCCTCCCATCTCCCTGCCCCAGCATTCCCTTACACTGGGGCATCGAGTGTTCACACGACCAAGGGCCTCTCCTCCCAATAATGCCTGACAAGGTCATCTTCTGCTACATATGCAGCTGGAGCCATGGGTACTCTTTGGTTGGTGGTTTAGTCCCTGGGAGCTCTGTGGTGTCAGGTTGGTTGATATTGTTGTTCTTCCTATGGTGTTGCAAACTGCTTCAGCTCCTTCAGTCCTTTCTTTAATTCCTCCATTAGGGACCCTGCTCTGAAGCCTGATGAGGGTATCAAAGTCATTGCTGCCAAAATCTATGGGAAGGTCTGCCAGCCAAAAAAGACCTTTGAATACCTGCCACCACTGTGACTCGGGGACCAACTATTTGCCTATCTCTGAGGCATTTTGCCAAATTTGGTCCTGTTGAATAGGGCTATTCTCTACTCTTTCCCCCTACAAATAGCCATCCTGGTCACTTAAGTCCCCCAAGAATGCTCATCCAGAATATCCACAGGAAAACTAAAGGAAGCTGAAGAGCCAGACTCAAGAAAAACAAATCAAAGAACAGGCAGCTGTCAGTCTCCCCCTGCAATAGGAACTATGTTCTAACCTCACTGGTTCCTTTCAAATCTCTGTTTAGCTCCAATATAGTGCTCACGATGCAAAGAGATGAACAGTTAGTCAGTGAGGTGAGATCCCCTGAAAACGCAGAACTCTGTGATAGAGAGGTGAGAGAAGGGGACAGCAATAATGCTTATCTCCAAAGGGAGCACCTGGGGACTGAGCCCTGCAGGGCAGGTGTTCCCATGTGATGAGCAGGTGCAGCCAGATGGCCCAGGCCTGGCCGAGCCTCCAGCCAGATGGAGTGCTTGTTCAAGGAAAGGAAAGGGAGTGGAAGCCCTGGGGGGTTGGGGGAGATCCCTGCTGACCAGCCAGCCCCCTTACAGGCTCACATCTGCATGGGTTTTAATGACTTGTGAAAAGAAGGAGGGCCCAGAGACATAACTCTTGGCAAGCAAACCCGTGGGTACCAGCAGCTATGTCATTCAGCTGGTTCAGCTGCAAGAAGCTGTTAATCCAGGGGCTTTGCAAGGTACAAGCAAGTCCCTTAGTTCACTTTCAGAATCACTGCAACCCTGACTCTGTGAGGTTTTATCAAAGCTGCACAGATTTTCCATAAAAGAAGTTTTTATCTTACACATCACACATTTATGTTTATACGTTGTTGATGCTAAGTTCTAAAACAGACTTTTGCACAATGCACCGTTCTGCTGTATTTTCTACGCGGCTGGGGTGCAGTGGCAGCTACCTCATTTGTTCTGTCGAGCACATGATACCATATGCCTTTGTCTTCTTTTGTTTTTTTTTTTTTAAAGATTTACCTGTTTTTATTTAATGTGTATGGGTGTTTGCCTGCGTGTATGTCTGTGCACCGTGTGTGTGACTGTTGTAAGACTGAAGGTGTTGGGTCCCAAGGAACTAGATTAGATTCACAGAGGGTTACTAGTGGTGAGGGAACCAACCCTGGTCCTCTGGAAAGCAGCCAGTGCTTCACCACTGAGCCATCTCTCCAGACAGTTTTAGTTTTGCTTTTCTTATTATGCTTTATTGTTTTTGTTTGTTTGTTTTGCTTTATTTTTTATTCTTAGCAAACAGATTATGTTTAATCCTGCTTGCGTTGCTATGACTGCTTTTGGTGGAAATCATCAACCCAAATTGAAAGCCACGGCACAAAATGTTTTTTCTTTTCACACCTTTCGGTTTTCTTACCACAACAACTGTGTATGATCCTTGTCCCACCGTGCACACACTCCAATGCTTTCAGATCATGGCAAGCTGACACTAACATTAAAGACCATCTCTATAGCCAGGTGCGATAGCACAACCCAGTATTCAGAAGTCAGATGCAGGCAGATCTCTGAGTTCAAGGCCAGCCTAGTCTACATAGCAAATTCAAGCCAACCAGGACTACATAGTGAGACCCTGTCTCAAGACAAAACAAGCATTGCTATTGTCTTATGATTTTAAAGAAGGAATTGAACCAATTGAACCAATTAAAATCAGCTCTCTGTTCAGAAACAAGATTATACATAAACTTTATTTAGGTCATCATGTCTGTTTCCATAGTGACTGCTACATGTTAAGGTAGTTCTCTGGACTGCAATCTGGTTTATTCCACATCTAGACTTCTTCAGACTTCAGAGAAACATCTTCAAAAGTCAGAAGCTAGGTTGTCATTACCGTTAATTTACAGCCCCTTAAATTATCTTCTGATGAGTATGAAGTATAGAAAGAGCCCAACTGCTCCTCCCACTTGACTTGAATAGAAATAGACCACACGGGTGGGCCTCTAGCTCACAAACAGGGAACCAATCATAGGTAACCCCAATCTAAAGACAATCCAGCTGGGAACAACTTGTCCTTCAGGACCCTCTAGGTCCCTGTCTGCTGGAAATGATATGAAGGAACTCAGAAACCACCTAGTAGTAACTCCTGAATGACTGAGACTGGCTTGTCAGAGGAGGGCTTGGAAGAGAGCTAACAGATTCCTGGTCCCCTGTGTCCTTTATCTTCATGAGGAAGTACTCTATGATAGAAGAAAATGCCCTGAGGACACACAGGGCCTCTGGTGGAACCCAGACACAACTGTAGCCTGACTAATACTGCTCTTAGGAAATGAGATAACTGGTCTACCCCTGGCTGAGTCAAGACGTGGACCTTGAGAGAAGAGGATACTTGAGTATTGAATCATTAAAATGACCTTAATGTTAATTCTTTGATTAACTTTCAAATATTTATTGAGATTCTTTGTGTTAGAAAAATTATCCATCAAAGCGTAAGATTCAGTCCCTGTTCTCAGTAAGCATTCTAGAAGATTTTGAGTGTAAGAGGAAGCAGTAAATATACAAATTCACTTTATAACTCAAGTTGCAAATGAGTGGCTTAACCTAGCCTGCATAAATTTTTCAAAAAAGAAAAATCAACTAGAATCTCTGGTTGGCACTAAATCTACGAGGACAGCAAGGATGGTGAATACAAGGGCTCACAAGAAGAATGGAAACGGGGCTGCAAAAACAGCTTAGTCAGTAGGTGTTTGCTTTGCAATCATGAGGGCCTGAGTTCAATCCCCAGAACCCAGGTGAAATGCTGGCATGGTGGCTCACTCCTGCAACTCAGCAAGGGGGATGCAGAGCTAAAACAAATCCCTGAGTCTTACTGCCCTGCAGGCCTAGCCTAACCAGAAAGTCCCAAGGCAATAAAAGATCATGTCTCAAAAACATGAGGAATGACACACTCACGTACATGCATACACACTAGAATAGGTACGAGTAAACTCATCAGAGCAGATGAGTGTTGTCTCATCTGTCAAGACTCCATAGGACAAGGGTCTTACCCTTGGGTTTAAGTCCAGTGCAATGGACATGTATTAACCATCACTTGTGAGTTAGCATCATGAGACTCAATAAACTATAATGAAATGAAATAAAGGATTTAACCTGTCCAGGTATCCTGATCCCAAACTGTCACTCCTAAACACACACACACACACACACACACACACACACACACACACACACACACACCCCATGCCTGCACACAGGCCGTATGCATAGCAGGTGACCAGCCAGGTCTTCCCCTGGAGCTACTGACCTTCCTGGTATTACAGGGCCTCACAGACAGCAATGTAATATAAATTCTGAAGATCCAGTGAACTCAAGCTGATGTCACTCACAACATCCAAAAGTGTGGTTTTTGTACCCAGTAAGATACAGGTTCTCTTTATCAACACTGGTCTAGAAAAATCCTTCCACGTTGAAATTTTAAAATGGATTATAGGAATCTGAGGTAAAGAGAATGCAGAACCTGCTACAGATTCAAGTGTGGGATCCAGGTAGAACCAGGGCCCAGAGCTCCTCATAGTCTTCTTGGGGCTCAACTCACCTGTTACCTTCATCCTTCCTCTTTAACTTCTGGTGTCTTTGTCCTCTTTCTGGAGTTTTGTATCTTCAGGTTCCTTAAAAAAAAAATAGTTCCATCGAATGGACCCTTATGTTTAGAATCTAAGAGCTCCCAGCACCTTTTGAAACTGTCTTTAATAAAACATATACTATAGTTTGGTAAGACTATTATTGTTTGCAAATGTCATATGATTAATCTGGAACACCTAGAGGATCAATTAAAAATTGCTCCAAGGGCTGGAGAGATGGCTCAGTGGTTAAGGGCACTGACTGCTCTTCCAGAGGTCCTGAGTTCAATTCCCAGCAACCACATGGTGGCTAACAACCATCTGTAATGGGATCTGATGCCCTCTCCTGGTGTGTCTGAAGACAGCTACAGTGTACTCATATACATAAAATAAACATTTTCTTTTTAAAAAAAATTGCTCCAATTTGTAGACTGCAAGAAAGGTGTTCCAGGCCCATCTTGGAGAGAATTAACACGGGGGCAATAAGCAAGTGCTTAGTTCCTCATCTTGGAATACTCAACAAATAAAGAGAGCAGCGAGGGCAAACAAGAAAAGAGGCAGCAGAGCATGGGCTGAGAGATATACAGGGCAGGCTGGGGTGCAAGTGCGCTCAGACCAATGAGAACTCGAGGGATAGTTTCAGGCAGGACAGTAGGCCTGCCATGTTATCTCGAGATTGTGTGGCTCCTGTGGAGAATGAGCTCAATGGGGTGGAAGGGGTGTGTAAAGGTCCCCTGCCCCTATTGCCCCCCTGAGAATTCTGACTGAAACTCGGGTGGCAGGAGGAGACTTTTGAGTTAGAAGAAGCTGGTAGGTTTCCGATACACAGGAAATCAGGGACCTCATGGGGTGGGCCGGATATGAAAGAAAGAGAGACATGAATTCTGGGGGCATTTTACTTACAGGATCCAATAGATACACTTAACACTCAGCAGCCTTGGGATAGGCAGGATCAGAAGGGGCATCTGAGCCATTCAGTTGTCTCCCTCTGGTCTAAGCGACGCTCATGTGAAATCCCTTTTGTAAGGAGCTATGCAACAGTGATACTGAGGGTTTTTCTTTTCTTTTCTTTCTTTCTTTTTTAATGCCTTGTACACACACAGTTTCTCTCACGGTAAAAAGCTTATTTTGACAACAGCGGGACCTCAACAGACCTTGTTACAGCTGCTCTTCTCTACCAGCTCCTTTGCCTCGGCCCCTCTCCCTTAGCAGCTCTCTGCGGCCCACTTTCCTTCAGTCAGGCTCTCCTTTGCAGACTCGTCCAAGAGGCTGCTTACTTCCTGTCTTTCCCTCCCGCGTACAGCAGCCGTGACCCGAGCATCTGCGGGTGCCAAGAGCCTTCTGAATGCCTGTTTCTGTCTCTCCTTTTTATTTCAGCAGCCTCAGACATGAATTGCCCACCTCGTCCTTCCTCTGCCTTCCAGTGACCTTTTATGGGGAAAGGCCCCACAGATTCCAGCATTTCCTGCTCTTGTCTGGAGCGGGCCTGCATGGCCGCGACCCATGGGGCCATTCTGTCAGCCCAGGCGTTTAATTAACTAATTACAACCTGCTGACTCGCATGCCCAGATCGCTGTGCTCAGAGGGCAGCTTCTTCCAAATCATTATTACAAGCCACATACATCTGATAGGTCTTCCCTGAGGGGATGGGGTGGTAATTGGTCCTTCCAACTGGAGGTTCTCGCAGATCATCAGAGCCGAGACCAAGTGTCACCATCTGCCAGTGTTTGTTTCTGGCCCCATCCCACATCTCACAGTGTGTGACAAGGCTGCAGCTGTGGTACAGGGGACTGAAGGACACAGAAGGAAGGGAAGCTGCCCTGGCAAACCTGCCTGAGAAGAAGAGCTGCCCCGGCAGACCTGCCTGTTGTATAATTCTCTCTCTCCCGCTGGGCTCACCAGCCAGGGCTGGGAAACCGAGCTGATGAGCATCAGAAAACCTCATGAGAATGACCTGGCCAGAGAAAGGCGGGATTTCTAATTAGGGCATACGAAAAACCCTGCCCTGGTCATGGCTTTCTGTTCCCTGAGAGGCATAAGACTGGAAAACCCCTGGGCTTCACCCAGATGTGGGGCCCAGACATACAGGGTTGCCATGGTGATGCCTGCCAGGGAGTGACAAGCACGGACTCTCAGGTCCTAGAGCCACAACACAGCGAGTCTCAAAGAGGTCTGTGAGTTACCATCCCCAGCACAAACAGAAAACCCTCCAAGGGCCAGTAGGACAACGGCCACAGCAAACTGGTGCTTTCCCTGCTCTGCCACCTCAAAGTCCAAAAAGGTCTCCTTGACCTACTGTCTGTTTTATTGACCTATTGGCAGTTCAGGTGTCAACAGGGTTTTGAGAAGAATCGGGACTTTTGTTTTGTTTCCAGTTTCCTGAGGTTACAAGCACCCTGTGTGTCTATCTCCTGAGCTAGCAGTGGTTGTCTAGTCTTGTCACCACAATTCTCCAATACTAAGGACAGAGCTTGGCAAATGCTAAGCAAGCTCCCTGTACTGAGGTGCAGGCTAGTCCAAGACCAAGTCTTCCTGACATGGAATCTCACTTAGGTATCTTTTGCCCCTGTGGTAAAGATGGGACTGCCTGGGCAAGTCCCCAAATTGTCTTAGGACAGTTGATTGATCACATCAGACCCATGTCTGATTGAAATGCCCGCGCCCCTGCGTGCGCGTGCGCGCGCACACACACACACACACACACACACACACACACACACACACACACACACAAAGAAGGAACCTTTCATTTGCTGAGGGAAGCCTCTCAATGACTGGTGTGATGACCTTTCCTGGCAAGCTGGCTTAGAAACACAGGCAAGCGCCCAGTGACACCACGCCAAGGATACTGACAGATTTTATAGCAGTTACAAGGAGGTGAGCATTTCTTAGGCTAACATATTTAGTGGTAAGTCAGAATGCATGCGTTTTAAAGAGAAAGGTGTTTTTTCTTGATTTGACTCTTGTTAATTTGTAAGCAGTGAAAGAAAACCTCTTTTGGTGCAGTTTTATGGTTCCTAATGCACGTCTGCACTAACATCATCACAGTACCCACCACATAGCAGGAGAGCAGAGGCTGAGTGCATCAATATTACACCGTGAATGACTCACTAGCCCACATCCATGGTCCTAAGTACCTTCTCCTTCCCAATGAGCTGTGTCTATTTTTATTTCTAGCCATGTGTCTGCCCTTGGTTCGATTCTTGAAGCATTTAAGTGCTTGGATAAGTACCCCTGGAACATCCCAGCGGGTTCCTTTTGGACTCGGATCTTGCCTGTGGATTTTGGTTTTGGCAAAGTCCAATTGACTGAACTTGTCTTTTGGCTTGCGCTCCTGGTGCTGAACCCTGATGCTGTCTTTGCCTACCCCCGGGTCCCTTTGTGCCTTGTGTGTTGTATTCTGTCTGCAACACGCAGCATGTAGCAGTTACATTCTCATTCATTCCGCACATTTTTCCAGACACTAAAAGAACTCAGTCTCTTTCATTGCCCATCATACCACCATTTCTTTTCCTTTTTGTTCAATCCTACCTGAAGAAGAATTTCCCTGACATTTCATAAAACACAAATCGACTGGAGATCAGTGGCCTTTGCTTCTCAATCTGAGAACATGTGTATTTTGTGATCCTTGCTGATGGATATATATTCTTGCTGGATACAACACGGAAGGCTGCCAGCGTGCCCTGCCCCATAGGCACTGTGCTGCAGTATTTCCAATGAGTGCCAACCCTGCTGCTGTGTAACTTACAAGTTTATCTTGTTGCAGAAAGAAAGAGAGGAGGCAGGAGGAGGGAAAGGAAGGACAGAGGGAGGGGGGAAAGGGAGAGAGAAGAAGAGAGAAAGGGAGGAATAGAGGGAGGGAAGAAGAAAAGAAGGAAGAAAGAAAGCAAGCAAGGAAGGAAAGATATGTATAAAAGATGTAGGGGAAGAGCCCTAGGGTCTATCTAGTCAGTGGGCTGCACTTCTGGAAATTTCCTTCTGACTAGTCAGAAGCCAGGGTCAGCAAAGCCTTCTTCCCTGGGGAGTTGCCCAAGCTGAACAGCATTTGCTTCCTGAGCAGTTTCTTTTCCTCTTGGGTTTCTAACATTCTCCTTCCCCACCTGTCATCCTGAGAGATTTCGTCCAGCTCCAAGAAAAGATGCTGCTCACAAGTGAGGCTCACAGAATGCCCAGCCCTGGGGTCTCCCCTACAACCCTGCTTCTGCACTCACTTGGGTGTGAGTGGATGCCATGGTGGGAGTTGCCAAATAACCCTTTATTTTGCTTATAGATTAAATGTCTGCACGATTTTCAAGGCCAAATCAATGGGTCAGTCAGACTCTGCTTTTTTTCTTGACTTTGCCATAACATCTACCTCTGGTCTTATCATCTTTAATCCTAAAACACACCCTCACAGTCCTCGGTTCACAGTCACTTCGGTTCTCCTTAGCCTTCCTCATGTGTGCCACCACATTTCACATACAAAGAGGTTGGACATGGCTCTACATGAGACAAGCGCTGGGTCAACACTCAGCATTGCCAAAACAAACAAACAAACAAACAAACAAACAAACAAGGAGCATATAGTTACAGGTCAAATCTCCATTTATGCCTTTTCCTGGCTTTCCTGTGCCATGGAATAGTCATACCTCTCCAACTTGGGCAACTCTTCTCTATCTCCCTCTACTGTGGAGCTAAAACTCCCAATCCCTCAGGCTTATTCACCAAGAATTCCTGGAGCCACCCAAGAAGCAGAGCCTTTGTGTCTGGCCCTCAGCTTCATCTTGCTTTAGTCCCACAGTTAGTGCTAAATAAATAAATGAGGGTGGGGGTAGATGAAGGGTAGAGGGAAGTTGCAAGCCGTGGCCAATGACACCCATTGGTCTATAGACATGCTCTGCCTCCCAACACACAGTGTTTCTTAAAAAGCAAAGCAAAGCAAAACAAAACAAACCTTCATGCTAAGATTTTCATCCCTAGCCTGTGGGCACCTGCTTCCCACTTCTCTCTCTCTCTGCCTGGCATCTGAAACACGAGTCCCGCTTGTGTTGGATGTGAATACATGGTGTGAGAGCCTGGGCAAGACTCCTTCCTAGGGCTACGACATCCGAGGAAGCAAGGAAATGTTAATGGAACCAGGATGTGGTTGGTGGGAAAGACATCAGTTAAGGAGGAACTCACATCATGCTAGCTGTGGAGGCTTGAATGAGAATGGCTCCCGTAGGCCATAGCTCCACGTGGCACTATTTGAAAAGATTACAAGGATTAGAGGGTATGGACTGGTTGGAGGAAGTGTCACTTGTGGTGGAACTTGAGGTTTCAAAATCCCATACCAGCCCCAGGCTCCCTCTCCCCCTCCATCTCCCTTTCCCTCCCCTCCTCTCTCTGCTACATGAATGCCACTGTGCTCCCTATCGTGATAATGAACTAAACCTCTAAATGGTAAGCAAGAACCCAATTAAATGCTCTTTTTCTTTCTTTTTTTTTTCCTATTCTTTTTTTCGGAGCTGGGGACCGAGCCCAGGGCCTTGTGCTTGCTAGGCAAGCGCTCTACCACTGAGCCAAATCCCCAACCCCAAATGCTCTTTTTCTTAATAGTTGCCTTGGTCATGGTGTCTCTTCTCATCAATAGCACAGTGGCTAAGACCACAGTCAACCATGAGAGCTCAGGAAAGCTCTCACTGTGGATGAGACAGGGACAGTGTATGGTCCCAGCACTGAGTCACTGTAGTGAGGACTTAAGACGTTCCTTGTATAGAGGCCTGGGCCTAAAACCTCCACACTTTCTCCCAAGCAGAAGCATCTCCCTTGTACCTCGGCCTATGTACGCTTTGCAGTAAATGGTCATTCAGGACTCAGGCTCCCTAAGCTAGGAGGTAGCTAAGCACAGCCAGGGAGCAGAGATTCTGAGAGGAAGGGTGGTCAAGACCAGCCCTACCCCTAGAATCTGCTGGTGTTGGCCTCAGTGAAGAGTTTTTCTATCTGTGCAACAAGGGAAGACAAATGGGCTTTGGGTACACATGGTTATCTTTGCCATGCACAGTGGGAAGCCGCTGTGGAGAGTGGGGGAGCCCCACCCCCATACTCCTGGCCTCTTTTTTTTTCTAGTAGCAATTACAGTCCTTATCTACCACTTACAGCTGTGACCATGCCGCTGTTGATCAGCCGCCACCAGCTCCCACCACACTGGAGGTAATTCTGGCAGACAGTGGGGAGTGTGTTCCCTGCTATGAAATGAAAATGGAGGCTTGCCAAAAAAGCAAGAAGCAAACATTCTGGTAAGTTCTCGGGGACCCAGTTTATCTCAGCCAAGCCAGCCCCTACCATCTCACAGTCTTCCTTTCTCCATTGCTCATAGTTACCAGGAGATTTGGTTGATGAAGGGCAGGAAGCCAGGGATGAAAGGCAGGGCCGATCAGCAAAAGCACTTGGGGAAGTGCCCATCTCTGCCAGGATTAGCATCCTGGCTTAATGGTGATGCAAAGAGGATGAGGCAAACGTCAGCCAGGTACACCGTTTTTTTCTCCCTTGTTGATCAGCATCGTTAATGAGCCAACAATCTCCAAGAAAACTCAATTTGAGAAGTTCAGTATTTGTTGAGCATGCACCATTCAACTAGCTGCCATTAGGCCGAAAAGAGGAAAAAGCCATCAGAGAAGGAAAAGTGTCTTGTCATACCTCTGAAGAAAGGTTGAATAGCAAGTTGCCCATGAAGAGTGTCTACTAGTGGTAGGGACTAGTGGACTGGTGGAAGCACACAGGTCCCAGAAGGATCCCATTGGGGTGAGATGGGGAAGGATGGGAGCAGGAAGCAAGGATGCACCTGTGAGGTGCAGGCTGCAGAGAGCATCTCCCCGTGCAGGAGAAGCTTGTCTGTGTGGCACTGGAAGACTGAGGCTGAGAATGGCGATGGTCAAGGGGCAGGGTAGCAGCTAACATGCACCCATATGTCAAAGCTGTCTGGAATACAGGAGCATTTGGAAACCACGGAAGATGAAGAATGGGGAGAATATCTGGCAGGGACAGGTGGGGAACAAAAGTAAGACCCCCATTCAGAGGCCAGAAGGGACAGCTCTGTGATGGCAGACAATAGATTCAACTATCCCCAGGTGACGGTCTGATGTCTCTTTACCCATTCAGTTGTCACCCAGTGCTTGCAAAGACACAGTCATTGTACAGTTTCTTCACGCCCAGTGATCCAGAGGCAGAAATACTTGCCGTGACCATCATGCAAACCACATTCCTGAAGAGCAATTGGACCTTTCTTCACAGCCAGTGTGGAGGACAGGCTCTATAGAGAAGAGGGTCCTAGCAGTGAGACTTGTCCCGTCACCTCAATATTGAGAGGCACTGAAGACATTAGTAGCATTGAGATCATACTGTCCTCTGTTCTAGGTTACTCCATGTTTAATAAAACAGTGGGTTTTCAGACTGTGTCTTGTTCTGAATGACTGTATTTTAAGTTCAGGATGATTCCGCATCTTGATGAACAAGTAGACAGTGAGGTCTGTCTTGCACCTCCTCCAGGGCAGGGACTGATGAATAGCTTATTCCTGAAAGTAAAAAGAGCACCACTATAAATTTATTGGAGTATATGGAGGCCATATGAGCACAAGAAATATTAAAATCTCACCAGGAAAGCCAGGGCCAAGACTTACAAACACACAAATCGAGGAAGGCTATAACACCTCACCTGGGCCCCATAATGAGGAGAGCACCTAACCCTGCAGATGGCCACAGCCCCTGCCAACCTGGCATCTGTGTGTGTAAGTGACCTGTAGGTAGAGAGCCCCTAACGGTCCTAGGAGCTTCCGTGTAGCTTGGCTCCCACTGGTGATATGGCCCTCTGCCAGGATGCCATCACCAAACCACCCAGTGGTTTGTAGGAACCCAGTCTTGCATGCACGTTAACAGCCTCCACAGTCTTGCACCTCACTTTAACATCTTAGCTAAGTCTTGAGGCTCAAACAAGTGACCTAGAGTCTCCGGACAGAATCCAGCAGCTTTTGCCCAACCCAACACCAGCAGAGACTCTGTATGTCTGCCTCTATGTCAGCCTTTGGCCCGCTACCTCCAAGAGAGGTCCTTTCAACTTCTTGAGCACTGATGTACCCTCTCTAGCCCTTTTTTAGCCACTCTATAAGCGGTAGACACACCAATACAGATGTAATTACTGTTTGATATGTAACGACGGATGATCTGAAAGTTAGTAGCTAAGACCTGAATGAAAACACATGTGCTTGGACCAACTACCAAGGAATCAGTACTACTTGACAAATTTCAGGTATCACCAACCTGGTACTAAGAAGAGAAATGTCTCTTCCTGGTTAGTCAGCATTCTCTAGGGGAACAGAATTCATAGACTGGGTATATTTGAACGGTGTTTAGTAGATTGGCTTACACAATACAGTCTGGGAAGTCAAGCAGTGGCTGTTCCAACGAAGAGTCTGACAGCCTGGTCTCTGTTCACTCTGCCTCACTAGACCCTGTTTGGCACCAAAGGACTGAAGACTTCCTAAAGAGGCATTGGTCTTGAATCCACTCTGACAGCCTAAAGAAATTAGACTTTGATAATAGTTAGTAAAAGATGGCTTCAACTGACCCTAACAATTCCAATAATGTGGCCAATGAAACTAACCTCTTAGATCAGGATTCACAAGGTCCCCTGTGAATGTATTGTTATTCAATAAATTCTGACATTATGAAAAACCAACAATGTGTCCATGATTTTATGCTGGGGCCTGGAAGCCTCTGCTCACCCTTGTGTCTGAGAGAACTCTACAGTTGGCTGTTGTCTACATATACACAGAAATGATTCCTACCACTGGGTAGTGACATCAATCAGAGAAGGCAATTCCTAGGCAGCTTCAGTCTTTCTGATGTGATTCTGACTTTGAAGGGAAAGAGGTTTCAGGTAGCATTTCCATGTCCAGTCTTCTCGGGCCTCGGCTTGTACCCAGCTACCATTGTTTTCCACATAAATAGGAGCAGTGTGTTCACCCTTCCCTGCCTGAGCCCAAGATTTCATTTATTTGGCTCTTGACAAATCCCATTGTCCGAGGGTGGACACCAACTCGGCTGGTAGAGCCTTTTGAGAACACCCCTAAAGCCGGTCAAAGGCTCTGAGGCACAAAGCCCACCCTCTTCCCCCGCCCACCTCTAATAGTACCACATGCCAGGGACAGCCCTAGACAATGCCACCTAGTCCAGTGAGCCCCAAACCTAAGTACAGGCCTCGTGCTATTAAGATTAAGACGCTAATCCATCTCCGGTGCTTTGAGGCTACTCTTAAAGATAATTCAGTGTGCCCATTTGAGGACTCAAGACACAAAACCTCAAGCAAGAGTGACCTTTGATTCCACTGGAAGCTCTAAGTACTACTTCAACAGGTGAAGCCTTTAAAGTTAGCCTTTTTTACTCCATCTTGACAACACTGATTGATAACACAGAGCTAATCTCCTGCTTTTGTTCTCAGGGGACAAAGGTTCCAGCAGCCCCTTTAGAATGTGGATCTTTTAACTGTGAGGTGTGTGTAAATCATAAGCGGACCCAGTCTGGGATTAATTCCTCCCCCAGGAAATGCTCCCCGAGGACTTCTAGTTACTGAGGCCCTCCTGGATGGCACACGCTGCTCCTGTACCTTGGAAACTAAGACTCCTCAGTTTGTAGTGATCCCCTGACCATAAAATTAATTCCTTGATACGTCATAATGTAATTTTGCTACTGTTATGAATCATAATGTAAATCTCTGATATGCAGGATATCTGCTATGTGATCCCACCAACCCCCCCCCCAAAGGGTCACGACCCACAGGTTGAGAACTGTTGCTCTAAATAGAAGTTACTGAAAAGTCAGAGTATACACTTCAAGTGTTTAACTGTGTTTTCAATGTAGTCTTTGGCAAACTCCAGCACTGTCCCAGTGACCTCTAGGTCCCTGCAGATGGCTCCGCTCTGAGGCGGGCAGGTCAGTGAAAGCTCCTCCCTTGCCTGCCTTCCATACAACTCAGTGCACAGGCCCCACTTGGACCTTCGATCCAGGTGTATTTTCTTAAGATGTTCTAAGCTCCCTGAAGTTCTATTCAGGTGAGTTTAAAAAGGCATAATGGAATGTAAGGGGAAACAGGAAAATTAATTTTAATAATATGTTAGCTATGCACAATATCCAGTGGTGGAGAGAGAAGCAGAGGGGATGGGAGAGAGCAGAAAGACCCAGAAGCTGACATGCACACATCAAATGTCGATAGTGATGGAGACGGTGGTGGGAATATGGAAGGCAGAACAGGCTGCTAAAACAGTAAGGTCTGACATTGTGACGTGACACCAAAGCACAGAGCATGGGGGAAAACCAGGTCACTTTGGTCAAGGTCCATCAAAAATAATCCTTTCTACAAATCAGAAGACAGCATGTCAGAGATCGCCAGGCAAAGAGGGTGTAGATGCCACCTGAAGAAGATGAAGGAGTTACAACATGCACCAAGAGTGACTTCCAAAATACGTGAAAGCCATCGAGCCCATTGGCTCTGTGGAGCAGAGCAGATCCTGTGGTAAACTGTATGGAAGTTAAATTTCCTGTTCTTTCTCCAAACTTCTCACGCAAACCCCAGGGTTACAATTTTAAGATTAAGCAAGGGCATGAGCTACTAAATCTTTGTAGAAAAGGACAGGTGTGTTTGTGCTTCAGGGGGTACAACATATTGATGTTTTCGAGGGCTTACACACGCAACAGGCTAACCTCTGGGAACAGGATTCCAACTATATCTGAGATGTTTGTTTACTGAAGATAAAGCGATCACAGCCAAACAAGAATACGTGGGGATCTTTGTTTTATGCTTCATGTTTTTATGAGTTCTATGTTTTAAAAAAAATCTAATTTTTCTTAAATAGATATCCACTCTTAGAATTTTGCAGTGTCTGGTTTAGAGACATTAATCACATAGGCTTTGAAGCCACAAAGAATTATATTTTTCTCAAACAATAGCAACAAAAGTACTTAAGCTGGACATCAAAACCGTTGTCCAATCATTTCAAAGAGGGAGATTATATTAGACAAATTTTGAAATAATGCAGATTAATTCTAAACCTTTTCAGATTGGTAAAAACAAATTGAACTTAAAACTTAAGTAGTGGACATTTTAATTCATGTTGCTCCCTCTGGCACAACTACTGATACTGAACATCTAAACTTGGTTATGCATTCCTCATAGGTATACACTGCTGCTCTCTCCTGCTATAGCCCTTCCCTTGACACCCTGTGACTCAGTAGGACTCTGTCTACCCATGCCAAGATCTGAAGCCAGGACCATGTGGGCTTTGAATGCTGCCTTCTGTTTGGACCTGGCTCTTGGGGTTGCAGGACTTGCACCCAGAGCCATTAGTCTAGTGCCAAGGTAGCAGGAGACATCAGCAGCACACCCAGAATTCAAGGAGGGTATACATAACCAGTGCTCTCTGAAGCCTGCTGTGTTTTCAGTACAAGGACAAAAGGGCAGCGTGCAATTTGTACCACCCAGAGCTACATCCTAGAGAGAAGATCCTAGGGTTCAGGGCTGGCAGACCCCTGAAGGGCCTCCAAGACTGCCCCGACATCCTCCTGATGCTGCATGAAGTTGCTTCAAGTGGAAAGAATCTGGATCCTCTTAGAAATGGCCTGTGGAAGGCACTGGACCCCAGTATTCATATCCCAGCCAAGAGCTTACCATTAGAGAGACATGCTGTGGTTGTCTAGGTCATACCCCCACATTAGTGGGCACAGCAGGACTATGGCTCAGATTAGGGAAAGTGCCAAGGTGCTAAAGTCAAACAGACCTCAAAGGTTCAAACTGTGATCCACCTAACAGATGGGAGGACCTGGGAAACTCTGCTGGTTCACTTCCTCTACAATAAAATAAACAATATACAGTAGAGATGCTTGGCTACCCACCACAGATACACACTGCTCCCACCAGCCAGATGGCCTACCAGTCAAGGATGGCAGGCCCTGGAGCCGATTACAACTGTAACCCTAGGCAGATTCAGCTAGCGCTTTTTCCTAGTCCCAGACACACCCACCTGTTGGCACAGCCTCTGGCGATGGCCCGATGGCAGATGGAGCAGAGCCCACGGGCTCACAGGATCAAAATCCCCATTATCTGGCTGTTTGCTTACCCTGCCCTTGAGAGAGGGTTGCAGTACAGGCAGGAGAAGAACTTTCACTGTGATAACCCCAAAACTTGGGCAATTTTATTAAAGCGAGAAAAAAAATGTCTGCTGCAAGGCTGCTGCCGTGCAATGCTGTTAGTGCCCCTGGCCTATTTGGCACATGTGACCTGGTTCACTCCTGGCCTTGAGCTACACACTAGGTTCGTGGAGTGGACAACGGATCTCAGAATAATCCCTTTATAGGGAAGGAGTTACTACCGGGTGACCAGTGGAGCAGCTGCTTTTCAGGTAACCGGGGAGGGGAGGCATGATCTTGTAGTTTCACAGAGGAATATATAGCAGAAGTCAGTATCTGCCTCACACTGGGCAGAGCATCAGAAAGGTCCGGAAGCAGCCAGCACAGTGGGTGTAAGCTGTAAGCATCCTGGGATGAGCTGATGTGATGCAGGGAGGCAGGGGGATGTTTCAGGTATAGCAGTATGGATAACAGCAGCCACCAGAAGGAAGCAAACCCTGGGGAGTGCTGCTGGCAGGTTCGGTTTGAACCTTGACCTTTTCCCCAGGAGGTACTGCTAGGCTTCCAGGAGTGTGGCAGGGTGTAGACCTGCAGGGCACTGGGAGCTGTCTGGGACTGGAGTTTTGCCAACTGCAAGCTCAACCTCAAAGTCCATCCTGGACTCCAGCAGCCACACAGGGGGAAACAATGAGCCGATTGTTACTAATATAGGGTCCATGCTTTGGGTCAGATGAAGCTATGTATGGTCTCCCATCTGATCGAGGAGTCAGTTCGGAGGCTACATAGGAAGAAATTGAGTTGCTGGGATGCTTATTTCAAGGACAGGTTCTAGTGGCTGTGGGAACTTTTGAGAATGATGGGGAAACCTGTTTATGCATTCAACCAGGGAAAAGAAAAGCATGTGGATCAGTGTCTAGCTTGCCATCCACAACCCAGACAGGTTTGTGTGTGTGTGTGTGTGTGTGTGTGTGGTGTGTGGTGTGTGGTGTGTGGTGTGTGGTGTGTGTGGTATATGTGGTGTGTGTTATGGTGTATGTCAGTGTCTAGCCTGCCATCCACAACCCAGACAGGCTTACCTGTGTGTGTGTGTGTGTGTGTGTGTGTGTGTGTGTGTGTGTATTTGGTGTGTGTATTTGTGTGTGTGTGTAGCTGTGGTTCAGGAGCCCAGAGAAGTTTTCCAAAGCCAGCAGGAGACTTAGTATAAAGACAATATATTGGGCAAAGAACACGATCTGGTCCAGGACAACTATGTACCAATGTTCCAGCCACGCAGAGCATCCTTGGCTCTGCCTCTCTGGTGTATGCCACAAAGATCAAGCTGAGCTGTGCCTCCTATTCATGTTTGTCTCCTGGGCATGTATGCCATGCTTCATGTCACTAAGGGAGAAAAGCACCCTGACCTCCAGCCTGCAAGCTTGCCTTTGTGTGCATTCCCTGGGGCAGGGACAAAGGGGGGCGGGGCTCAGAGGATGTACAACAGGAAGAATCACCTCCTAACCCTACTGATGAATTTATTATTTAAAGGATGAGATATTATGTGGGAAGCACCAAGGAGTTCACTGGCTGGGTCTGTGGCCCGAGCGGGCATCCGGCAGGAGATAAAGCCCCAGGGGAATCTGGGAAGGGAAAGTGGTATGAAGATGGAGCCTTCATGGGGCACACCTGCAGACCTCAGACAACATGGAAACACAGGTATCCACAGACCACAGCCGCAGGACAGATTGGTGGGGGAGGGGAGGAGATCTAGGATTCAAGTACAGATGTGTAATGACTGGGGCCACTCTGACAGACTGCAGGTGAAAAGCCAAGCAGGCAGCCTTGCACACAGAAGAGGGGTGTGGGGAATGGAGGGGGGCAGAGAGAAACATTAACCAAGTGGCAAGGTTGAGATGCTTGTCTGACTGTTGCTTTGGGGAAAGTTGATCTTACAAACAGACCCACCTGTTCTCCTTGTAAAACTTTATTTGGGCTGTTGCGGAACATGTTATCAGCGCTTGTTTAAACATTCCACTAAAGATCTGGGTGGTGTGTGGGGCGGGGAGGCACTGCAGTCACAGGTCTCCAGTTTTCAAATTTGGAAGCTTCTTTCCATTTCTTGGGAGGAAGTTTAGAGGTGGTGCACCTATAAGAGCAGGAGAGAGTTTTTCTCTAGATTCAGAGTGACTCCAGGTCAGGTCAGGCCATGCCACAGCAGTCGCATTTGTGGGCATGCAATTTAGTTATTTCTCTCATCGCTTTGACAGAAGCAACATAAGGAAGTAAGGGTTTATGCTGGCTCACAGTTTGAGGGTACAGTCCACTATGGTGGGGGAATCCTGGCATCAGGAGTCAGGAGGCAGCTGGTCACACTTTATCTCCAGTCAGGAATGAGGAGGACGAATGTTGATACTCGGCTTGCTCTCTCTTTTTTATTCAGTTGGGAAGGAACAGTCCCTGAAATGGCACCATCCATTTGAGGTGGGTTTTCCAACCTAGAAACTCTCTGACATATATGTCCAGAGGTTTTCCTCTAGGTGATTCTAGACCCCATCAAGTTCACAATCAATATTAACCATCATAGCACATATCTATCAAGAAAATTATTTTGATTTGCCACAGATGTTTCCAAACTCAGTTCTTTTATTAAAAAAAAAAAGTGTTACTGCCCCACCTCTGCTTTCTCCAGACGAATGGTGGCAAGTATGACTAAGGGAAGTGTTCTGTTTCCTGGGAACAATGAATGGAAACCATGTTCTTTACAGTCTCGGCCCAAATTAAAGCTCCTTCCTGTTGGGACAGCATCTGATAAGCTGGCCCAGGATGCATGTGATCCACTGTTTTCTGTAGACAAGCATCACACAGCAAGAAGGCGGTAAAGAGCATTTGCTCATCACTAGTAAGAACAGACCCTCTTCTTTCTCTGCAAATGCTAGTCCATGAATCTGCTTCTTCATCCTCCTCCTCCACCTCCTCCTCCTCCTCCTCCTCCTCCTCCTCTTCCACCTCCTCCTCCTCTTCTTCCTCCTCTTCTTCCTCCTCCTCCTGTTTCTCCTTCTTTGGGATAGTGTCTAGTTATGTAGCCCTGACTAGTCTAGAACTCCCTATGCAGATCAGGGTGGCTTCAAATTCACAGAGATCTGCCTGCTTCCCACGTGCTGGAATTAAAGGTGTGCATTTCTCTAGAAAGCTGCCATTCTCGTCTGCTGTACTCCTCTTTTCTCAGTTGCCTTCCATTTGAACTGCTCCACCCTGTGTCCTGACCATGTGTTGCCCTGCCCACTGACACCTATACCTTGTCCTGTATTTCTTCTGCTCATTCTGATGAGTAGCTCTATGCATGTAGATGGGAATTCCTTCAGCAGAAACCAAACAATGATGGTAAGAGTTGGCTCGCCCAGAATTACAAACAGGGGAACCATGGACGGTCAGGAAGCAGGCTCAGTCCCAGTGCTGCTGTGCTCGGGAATTTAGAGCACTAGTGGCAGATTTTAAAGGATGAGCATGTTGGAGCTTTACAAAGTCATGGGCTGGTACCAGCACAATCATTCTAACACCCGACAGTCTGAGGGCATGGGTACTAAGTGGTGCACCCTGGCATTCTTGTGAAGTCTGCCCCCAGCTACTGGAACCAGCTAGAAGGGGGAGCCGTTCCTGTCTACTTGTTTCATGGAAGTTGATTCAGAATAGTCACCCATTTGGTAATCTTCAACTTGACAGTCTTCCCCTCCCCAGCCTATTACTCCTGAGGAGGTGAAAACCTAGATGATTCAAGTGATACAAGCCTTTCAGTGATACAAGCCTTTTCTGTGCCTTGAAGGTAGACTTCATAAATCACAGTGCGGTTCCACAGAAGCAAATGAGCTGAAGACACGACACGGTGCCATGTCAGGACAGGGATGACTTATGGTGGCGTCACCTTGGCCCGATCCTCCTGTGCTCTGTGGTTTCCATGGAGACCAGCATCAGGGGTCTGCTTCACAGGAGCATATCTGTACATCAGATCTGTTTTCTGTTTGCTATTTAAGAAAGTGTGTGCTTCATTAAGATGTGCCACCAATGTTTATCTGATCCACTGCTGCTGATTTATTTACTATTCTCAATTTCACTGGGTCGTACCTGCCTTTTGTGCTTAAGGAGGAACTTAACTTGAGCATAATGCAAATTGCCTCTCACTGTTAAAGTGACCATCCATTCTCTTTTCAAACTCAGGGAAGAATGTAAGCTCTACAATCATTAATAATTAATTTATAATAAATTATGCCCAAAATGTCAAACAAAATAAGGATGAACTCACAGGGTTATGGTGCCTTGGGAAATGAGATATTCTTACTGGGTTTTGAATGATGCATAATAATGAGAATAAATATGTCAAGATCACATTCAAGAATTATTTCAATTATTTCAAAAACTGGCTATAGGCAATTCTACCTTTTAATGGGTCCAAATAAAAATTAGTATTAGACTCATAAATTCATAAAAAGCAGTGAAAAATATGTGGGAAATTATTAAATTAAAAAATAAATAGGATGTGTATGATAGCATTATGAGATAGCATATGAGAGGGATTACATCACTGACTGACGTAGCTGGGTACGACATGGACGTATAGGAATGAACAGCTGTGAAGATGTAGAGAAATAACCACACAGCCATAAAGGAACAACAGCTGCAGTACTAAGTCTAATAGGAAAGTTTTCATGAATTGAAACTCAGACACCCTAAAATGTTCACATGTGAGTATTAGAGTCAGCGCAAGAACAACGGCAGCTTTGGACAAGTGGACTGGGCATTGTAGGATGCCATTGTCCCTGGCATATTTTATGGATTACACTGGAAAAAACTAGCTGAGGTCCCTTATGATCTTGATGTTTTTACATACGCTTTTACTAAGTTGGTTCCAAACTTCAGGAAAAGACAGAAAAAATCTGAAACAAAGAGTCCAGAGATGGGAGGTTGAAGTTCTGTCAATTTTTAAGTTACAATGGTTTAATAATTAAATCTTCATTGTATTAGATAAAAATAAGATATAAAATAAGCCAAAAAGTAAGAGGAAAGCATAAAACTACAGATGGGCACCAAAAGATGTGGGAAATTATTAGATTAAGTTACAACTCAAATTATCATTGAAAAAACTACTATGTGGAATATGGCATTTGGCAACTGTGTAGCTGCTGATAAAAATATGAATGATGAACTTGCTAATTAGGTGAGCCAGCATACACCAGTGACCGTCCATGCAGGAAGCTTAGGAGGGAGAGCGGAGGTCAATTTTCAGAAAGGAAAACAGCTACAACCATGTTTACTACCCTACAATACCTATAGCATGTTTCAAAAGGAATCTAAATGCATGAAATATTTCAACATTAAAACCAAACACCCCACACACACACTACACACACTACATACACACACTACACACACACTTACACTACACACACACTACATACACACACTATACACACACACTATACACACACATACACTACACACACTACACACACACTACACACTACAGGCACACATACTACACACACGCACACACTATACACACATATACAGTACATACACACTACACACATATACAGTACATACACACTACACACACACTACACACTACACGCACACATACTACACACACACTACACACTACACACACACTACACACACACTACACACACACACTACACACTACACTCACACATACTACATACTACACACTACACTCACATATACTATATACACACTACACACGCATACTACACACACACACTATACACACACTACACACTACACTACACACACACTACACACACACACACACACACACACACACACACAAAACGGCAATAGAAATCATGATCAGGGAAATTGTTCTTTATAAATTCAGAACTAAGTGAAGAATTTTCTAACTAAAATCCAAGCATAGAGAAAGGATTTTTAATTTCAGCTACACAAAAATGTTGACTTACTCATGAAAATCAACCATTAGCAAATTAAGAAATCAAAACAGGCAGTGAGGAGAAATAAAACATTTTCATTGCTATTACAACCCACACCCTTAATATATAGAACTCCTAGAAGCCAGTAAAGAAAGAAGAATATCAAGAACGCAATAGGCAAATGGCTAAAGCCTCGGGTGGACCTTCCAATAAAGGGAAATAGACGCTGTGCCTCATCGATAACAGCAAACCCTTCAAGCTAACTGAATTGCAAGACTTCCTTATATTATAACACTCAGTAAATGAAGCTAGGACAGAGGAATCTCAGACACTGGGAGGCTAATTTTATGCATGTCTGACCCTGGGCATCATGACATGCATGCAAGACTTAACTTGACTTATTGTGACAAAATATATGGGATATGTTGGTATTAATAAGCAAACATAATAAGCATAATACGTTGGTTCATTAATAAGCAAACAGTGTAATGTTAAAGGTCTACAAGGCATCAGGGCACGGTGGTGTACACCTTTAATCATGGTGGAGGCAGAGGGAGCTCTGTGAGCTCAAGCTAACCTGGTCTACAGCGAGTTCCAGGTCAGCCAAAGCTACATAGTGAGACTCAAAACGAAGCAAAAGTAAACACGAAATATGCATCTACTAAAAACAATGGAGATCCTCTTTGTGTGGTAGGCTCTTCAATATACTCTTGTTCATCAGAGCATTGTGGTGTAGTACAGTTTATATAATATGCTACCATTTGTGTAAGACTTAGGATGAATACCTAAATAAACTGATTGTTATATAAAGGTCCTGGAAATCAGTCAGAAAGAATTTCTTACTCTGAGGGTTGTGGAAAGTGTGAATGGAAAGCAAACTGTACATTATATGTTCTGGTGTTCTTGGTTCCTGATCCCTGTGAATTACATCCCATTCAACAATATCGACCTAATATTCAAATTTTGGAGTATAAAATTCTTTTAAACTTTGTACACTTTCTGTGAAACTTGCAGCCTCATTAACAAATATTACTTTCCCAGTAGCCAAACTCAGCTCCCTTTGACTTTATGGACCACTCATTGTGGTGCTATGAACAATAACCTCAATTTTATATAGTATTTGCAGGAGTGACCTTCGAACACCATGGAGTGATTTCCCCCACCAAACGACTTTCCACTTCCTCCTTTACTCTCTCTACTTTGCAACTCATGATGATGAAAGCCACTTCCTAAGTAATTGCTAGGATCCCTGATTTGAGCGGCTTCCTGCAGCGGCTCCTCAACTGGCTTCCTTACTAACAGTCCCCAGGACACCAGGAAGTCAGGAGCTTCCGGATGCCGCCTGTGCTTAGCACACCCAGGCATCATTCCACGGTTTGCAGGGTGTCGGGCATGTGGAAATACTGTGGCTGAGATCAGCCTGCTTACTCTGGAAGGCAGCCTAGTCAGGGCAGGTGGAATCTGCAGCTTTTTGCAGGATGGCAAAGCAGATATCTTTGCCCTGCTGTCAGTCTCTGATGCATCCTCCCCCTGGAAGAGCTGTTTCAACTCAGACATTTGCAACCTGCCCAGAGCTTTCCTGGAACCAGCAAGGAGCCAGACAGGAAAAGATGAGTGCGGAGGAATCAAACCCATTGGAGTATGGAAAGTTGCAATAACGTCTGGTGGAAGATTGGGTTTCTGTGCTGACCTGGCGATCTAATAATGTCCCTTGGTGTGACCGGTGTCCTTATGTTGACACAGCCCGTGTGTAGGTTAAACCCTGTTGGACCACAGCCTGATATCCTTACCTGCGCGTCCTTCTCTTCTCTGGTGACTGTGAGGATTAATTCTGATAACATGTCTGGGTCAGTGACATGCAGTGGAGGTGTGGGGTGACATGAGTGGTGGCTCACAGTCCGGTGACAGTTGCCTGGGTCCCTCCTGTGGCCTCTGTGATCTAGTTTATCACCCTAAAGCTTCACTCCGAGGCCAGATTTCACACACACACACTCCTTTAGGCCGGAAGCGCTCTGGCTTTGGAAACCTAGCAGCCTTTCAGGGCCCCATTTAGTAGCCCTGCACTTTGCCTGATCCCTATCAGCTCTTGCCTTGTCCCTTGGCCACCCATCCGGGCTGGGGCCCCATGGTCTCACTGTGGTCTCCTGAGCCTGAAAGTTGCTGGAACCAAGCATTGATCCCCCCAACCCCCACCCCTCTTGCTTACACTGGCATCTTGAGCACAGACATCAACCTCTCAACTGGACTTTCAGAGTTTGGCTGAACTGTGACCTTGTGTGAGCTGGATTGTGACTCATCTGAGGTCAGTTTGCTCAGCCAGCAGCTGACTGTGGTGACTTGAGTCAAGTGGATATGGAAATGGTTCCTTCCTCTACATCCTTAAGGGACCAGAGCATATTATCCCGTGTGTTCCAAAACGGAGGAGCGGAAGCAGTGGAGAACGAGATAAAAGCACAGACGCCGTAACTGCAGACTCAGCAGTCTGGCCTGCACAGTTCCGGCACTGAAGCACAGCCCTGGGCCTGTGGGTAGCCATGAACACTGTACTTCCTGGCAGCCCGTAAAGGGATCCCTTGCCAAAAATAAAAATTAAAAAAAAAAATCATGAAGTTGGGTGACTGGGGTAGACTGGCTGTTTCAGGGTGGCACACAGAATGTCGCAGGCGTGCTAAGAATGGATTCCTGAGCGGTTCTGAAACCCCAGGTCCTGAGTTTCAGAGCTCCTTCACTTGGAAAAACACAAGGAGATCCGGGCACAGGACTTGAAAGCACTGGGGGCTTCGGGCACAGGACTTAAAGGGGGTGCAGAAGAGCTGGGTGGAGGGAGGGCTGTGAGGTGATGCACCGGATATTTAGCACCATCTGGACATGACCAGCACTTAAGGGAAGCAATATTCCCACCATTTGTCAGCCTGTGAGTATCACACCTCGTGGAGGACCCCTAAGGTGTGGCTTCACACCTCCTGTTCCCACCACTGACTGACACAGCTCCCAGCAGCTGAAGATCAATATATAAACACAGTGCAATGTTCCCAGTGATTTAGCAGACCCCTCAGCCATTAACTTAGGTCCGAACCTCATCCTGGACCCAACTAAAGAAGAAAATCACCATTAACTTTTCTATCATTTACAGGTAATACAGGAACAAGCACACACACAAACAACAACAGAGCCAGAAGCGTAGACTGCCCAGGTCCAGATGGACAGTCAGGATTCTGACTCCAGCAAGACTGACAACTAACACAGAGGCTCCTGAGGATGGGTCAGCATAGGACCGTGGAAAATAGCATGTCTTAAGTGGGAAGTGAGGGCCACAGCCTGTGGAAGGGATTTATCTCTAAATTCAGCACTATGAGAACTTTACATGCTGACATATGAGCAAGGCCTAAGCTACTCTCATAGGCTTGTTAATTAAGGCCAAAACAGAGAGACTGGAGGCCCCTGTGCCCACTGTCCCTGCATCACCTGCAGACCCTACCCTCTGCTCTGACAGGTTTCCTGGACCTCATACTCTTAAGGACTGGCCTTAGTGTTATAGCCTTCCCCTCAGCCTGTAGACTGTAGCCCGTTCTTGCTCATTCTGTATTTTTCTGGGCTATTTCCATCTCCCTGCCAAGCTGCTGGGAAGGTTTTGAGATTGCATTTTAAGATTTTGAGATTATAAAGTTCATTTCTGGGATTCAGGGGAACTGTCAGTGAACCATCCAGAGAGCCACTTAAGCAGCTAAGCCAGAGCCCAGCAGATCTCCACAAAGACAAGGCTGCTGGCTGAGGACTAGCACTCCCCTGCCTCCTTCGCAGGGGAGTGAGTTCCAAGTTTTCTGGACTAAGTTTCTGACCGTCCTCCTAAATGGAGTCAATAACACTGTCTTGGGAGTACTCAAAGTCCTGAGCAATTAATGATAGCAAAAGCTTTGAAAATATGTAAGCTTTCTGGAAAGGTGGCATTTGATATTTATAATGGCAAGTGTATGCTTACAAAGCTCCATCAACTACAGCCATTGGCTGGCGCAGGACTTAGCTTTATGACTAGCTGTTTTGAATTGAGCATATTTCATTTCCGATTAATTAATTGATGTGTCAAGGGGACATCCTGTATACATCCAGGGTCTTATTTGGAGAACATCTGATGCAATCCAAGACTTATCTTAATCGGTCCCAGTTAATTCACATGGGCTCTCTACAATCCAGACACAGCCCACAGAAAAACTGGTTCCTCCAAAACCCAAACTCTGGAGGTACCACAGTGATTTAGTTTCATTAAAATTACTTAGTAGGGCTGTAAACCAAACCACAGACACTCCCTTTTATCTGTTGTAAAGAATTTTCTTTGTTAGTCCCTAAGAGCCAATCCCACAAGGGCGCCCTGCTTTGGCAGAGTGTTGGCTGACTGACTGTGGTGTCCAGGTGTGACTTCTGACTGCAGCTGGGGAGACCGAGCGAGTGGTTAGAAGCCAGTCTCCACTGCAGGTCTGCACCCCTTCCTCTGCAAAGCTCAATCAGTTCCTTTAGACAAAGGGTTCCCCTCCCCCATCAGCAGTATGGTGATTGGTGGTTGGTTAATAGTGACCTTGCTACCTCCCTTATTCTCCTGTCACCACCACTAGCCATGCTGATGTCTCCCCCAAAGGGATTAATTCACACAGTACAACCCCAATCTTCCCTCATGAAGATGGAACAGATTTCAGACTGTGATTGCTCATGCCTTTCATCAATACAGAATTAAATGAACGGAAGGCCGAGCCTTCAGGTGCACACAATGCCCCACAGCCCCAGTGGCCGGGTGCCAGCGGTCACTCCCCACTCTTGTCACCCTGGATCTACCTCTCTGTGGCCAGATGAACAGGAAAGAATTCATTTTCCTGGAGTCCTGAGAATTCACAGGCGACGGCTTCCCACACAGCTGTCAGATTACTTAGTGAAGAGCGCCGCCCTGTGTCTGACTAGAGAAAACACAATCAGGAAATGGACCTAGGAGGTTCTATAATTCCAAATCCAGCATCATTGCATTCCAAGGTGACTTCTCCTTAACATGGGTTCCTGAGATTCCCTCGGGAAGTAAAGCTAGAAAGAAGCCCCACAAGCACTCCGATCCCGTTGGGATACATACCTTTGGCAAACTCCAGAACGGTTAACAAAAGCGCTACCTGTGCCAGGTTCAGATCCACAGGTAAAGGGCTCACCTGGCAGAACCAAAAACTACTTTCAACTGGGACTTCAGGTGAGGACTTGAGGCTGGCCACCATTTTCCCAATGGTTAACTCATGTAAGGCTGGGGAATTGTTGGAATGTTAGACACATACAGTGAAGATATGCACATAGCAACATACACACATCACACATACACATCTCAATGTAACAGAGAATCCAAATCACTTCCCATCATGGTCCACGAGGGACAAGAAAAGCTGGCATCTGTTGATATTGTAGGGACAGAGCAAAGCATCTGCTGCAGCGCTTTTCCTTCCCTCATGTCAGTTAGATGAGGTGTGTGATGGCAGGGTCAGCATCAACACTGCACAGACAAAGACAAGCCCTCAAGCCTGGTAAACTATGGAGCATGCTCACTTCTCTAGCATCGGGTCTGCACTGCCAACCTTCCTTCTGGCTGGCCTCTGTGCTTCTGTTTTCTTTTCTAGGCAGACTCTTAGAATGATTCGTATCTTTTAGAGGCCACTGGCAGAAGTCACTCACAGGAGTTGAGGAATCTCTTGATCCAGGATTGAACCAGGCCTTATACAGGGCAGAGCCTCTGTGGGATGTCAGCTTCCTGAGATCTCCCACCAGTCTCCATAGCATGGCCCCCAGCTCTGGTTCTTTTTGCTCTCAGATCCTGTTGGAAAACCTAGAGAGTTCCGGAGTGGTGTTCACCCAAGCAGCTTGTCCTGATGGAACAGGGAGACAGTACCGAAGACTACATGCTGAAGAAGTCATTCCGTTTATTTCATTATCTTTCAGAACCTCTACATGTGCTTTCTGTGTCTTCTGTTCTCTATTTCCTTCATAGACCTGGTCAGCCCTGAGCAGCCCTACAGGTACTGCAGGCCAGGGTGAGCCTTGTTTTTAAGTACACTTGGCAATTGGCTGGGGCCATACAGGTAGCACCTTCAATCAACAAGAATCATCAACTCAAGATTTTTCAGAACCTTGAATTTGTACATGTATCATGCAACTGCTTCCTCTACTAATGACGTAAGGAGAAAGGAAGGCTCTAAACTTCTATCACCTGGCCTCACTCATGCACTACCATGGTATGTGTTTCTTAATTGTGCTGGATGTGAAGCCTTTTCTTCTGTGTGGAAACACGTAGATGACAATTCTGACAGAAAGCGTGTCAGCCTGTGTCAACTTTATTTGTGTTTTTGGTTAAATGTATTAACATTTGTTTCTTCTCACTGAACGTCCAAATTCTCAACAAAACTGCACGTGTGAGACTGACGGCTTCATTCCATTTGTTCTTCTGTCGGCTGGTATAGGCCACTAGGTTCTCAGTGTATTGGAGGATCAGTTTTAAGAACCTGTTAAGAAGACAGCGAGGAATGTTAGTTTGTCTGTTCTAGTACAGAATACAGCAGTGTACATGTCTTGCCTTCTCTTGGGAATATTCCTAAAGATTACTCAGCTGTGTCTGGATTCAGGAAGAAGAAATGCATGTGAAATGAGAATAAGAGAAACCGTTAGAGAAAGGACGCAATGCTGGGGCCAGTGCTCTCCACACGGGGATGGGTCTCATGAGACTCCAGATTCTTTCCCCTCTCTTAGATCTTGACATGATGTTTCTAAGCAATGGAACACAGTCTCAAAGACTGCACAGCTATCTGGCTCAGACTGACAGAGGATGGACACACGGTGAGAGAAGGTCCTGCCCACAAGTCCCTCTGGTACTGAGGCTACATCGTTTGGCTTTCTTCCCTTGGTGTTGATGTGTCTCTCTGAAGAGAAACACCATTACTATGAAACACCTGCCACTGCTAAAACCAGTTTTCCTTAAAGTTATCCTTTGAGATGGCAGCAAGTTCCAACTGATTATGATACACACCATTTTTACATTTTCAGGTTTATCCTCAGTTTCCTGAGTACTGTAGACTTTCCCGTAGTTGTTTACATTTTTCATGAAGATATGCTAGAGGAATGGAGCCCACAGAGCCTTTGCTCTCCTCTGGGACAGGTATATTCCTCAAGGACACTAGGAGGCTGCTACTAACATGTGGCTAGCACACAGAAGCTACAGAGCTAGCACTGCTGGTGTTAAGGCTGAGTACCCCAACACAGTTGCCACTGATGCTTGACTGAGTACCCCAATGTAGTCACCAGTGGTGCTAAGACTGAGTATCCCAATGTAGTCACCAGTGGTGCTAAGGCTGAGTACCCCAATGTAGTCACCAGTGGTGCTAAGGCTGAGTACCCCAATGTAGTTACCAGTGGTGCTAAGGCTGAGTATCCCAATGTAGTTACCAGCCTTGCACACACTTGCTAAGGCTCTATTCATCCATCCGTATCCTACTTTCATTTCTGTTGTGATAAAACAACCCAACAAGAAGCCATATAGGGGAAAAAAGGACTTATTTGGCTTGGACAGTTTGTCACTGCAGGGAAGTCACAGTGGCAGGAGCCTGAGCGAGCTCATCATACCCCACCCAAAGTCAACAGCAGAGAGAAACAAGTGCATGTATGCTGCTTGCTGGGTACTCAGCTAGCCCTCTCTCTCTTCTTATTCCATCAAAACCAGGGAATGGTGCCACCCACATGGGCTGGGCCTTCTCGCATCAATTAACAATCAAGACAATTCCAAAAGACATGCCCACAGGCCAGCCTGATCCACAAATTCCCTCAACTGAAGTTGAGACTCCAGGTCTGTCAAGTTGACAATGTCAAGTAGTACCACAACTAACCAGTACAGAGCAGGTGAGATGGTTCAGCAGGTACAGCACCACCAAGCAAGCCTGGTGACCTGGGTTTAATCCCTGGAGCACATAGAAAGGCAGAAGAAGGGGCTGGAGTTGTCCTTTGATTTTCACAATTCCCCACCTCACAGCCCCCTCCCCTAGAGTAACTTAAAACTACAACTTATACTACTAGCACTTAGAAAGCAGAGGCAGGCTGGCTTCTCTAAGTTTAAGGCCAACCTTGTTTACATAATGATCCAGGGCCAGTCAGTGCAACCCTTCTGGGCACCAAACTACAGCCTGGCTAGTTGAGAGGGTTCACAAGTAAATTAGGTTCAATTTTGTGATCCACAAACTTAGTATCCAATTGTACAGAGAAGACCAGCTAAGGATCAAGGAGAGCCTATGGGGATTTTAAAAACCCTCACCAAAGGAATAGCCAAGAGGAGTCAAACTTTCTTAAAATCACCTCAGTACTGTGTTCTTTCTCCTGAGCAGGTGTACCTTACCTCAGATACTGCTGTCGTTCCTGAGCATCTTTACCATGAACAGCATGAACACTGACCAATTCCAGTGCAAGGAGCAACAAAATCAGGGAAAGCACAGGACACAAAAGTCCAACACTGAAAAAGGAGAAAAGCAGGTCAAGGTTTTGACAAAGTTCTTTCCATTTTCACAAAGAAAAACAGCACTTCACCTAATCAACACCATTTTATGTTATTAAAAAATTCATACAATGTATTTTGATCATGCTTTTCCCCTTTCCAAATGTTCCAAATCCTCCCCAGCTCCCTACATACCCAGCTTTATGTCTGTAAACATGTTTGCTCTCTTTGTCTGTCTGTCTCTCTCTCTCTCTCTCTTTCACACACACACACACACACACACACACACACACACACACACACACACACACACATACACACACACCACACAAAACCACAAAAAAAAAAGAAAGAAAAAAAAGAAATACAAAGGGAAAAAAGCCAAAAACAACCCCCAAAACATGGAGTTCTTTTGCCAACACCTTTAAAGCAGCACCAAAGTCCAAACACCTGAGAAGATGGTTTATCAGTCTTTATCCTTGCTCGCCCGGCCTGGCTCAGTCCCTGCCTTTCAAGCCCAGCCCCTTCCTGCCTTTCACGTTCAGGTCACAAAGTGCTTCTACTCCCCGGCAGCAGCACTTGCTTTAGTCTGGCTTGGTTCCAGTGCCTCCAAATCACTGTACCAGGTCAGCCCCTAGCCTGCTGCAGGGCTGCACCAGCACCTTCCTCAACAGTAAAGGACTTTCCCAAGAGGAGAAAGTGTGTTTAACTTTGCCAGATTCCAAGAAATTCCATTTACAGCCTGACCTTATTTTTCCCATGAGATCAGCAGAGATGCTTAAAAATATTTCGCTCCATTTTGGAGGGGAATAAATAGCACTCTGTATATACTACATGAGCGCACACTGAGAAACTTCTGGGAGGCAATGAACATGTATATGCTGTGATAGTCCTAGAAATACAAGCATTCAACCCAAAGTTCTAGAAATGTGTCCCAAGCAGCTGTTTCTAGAGGAAACGTGAAGAACAGCTCTAGGGCTTACATTTTGGGTGGTGGGACCCACACCAAAAGGCCAAATTTAAAGTTCTATAAAACTGTATACACTGTAACTACCCTCTGAAAGGATCAGCACCCACCGAAGCTTGAGTGAGAGGAGCGCTGAGAAGGGGGGTGGGGGTGGGAGCTGGGGTAATGTCCTACCTGCTGAGCATGCGCACATAGTTCTGACGCTGCCTAGAGCGCAACGTGTGCTCCACCCATTGCCTGTGTCTCAGCTGCAAAGAGGCGATGACCTGGTCAGATACGCGCTGGCATTGGGAGCTGATGCCTCGGAGCACAACCAGAACTTCTAGAACAATTTTGGGGCAGAACAGTGTAGGAATGCGTGTGTTACAGAGTTCATTGAGCAGCTGGGACCACCTGCAAGTGACAGTGTAGCAATCAGGGGACTCATAGCACCACAGAATGCTACTGCCGGCTCTTTTTTTCCTGAATCTTAAGTGCAACCTCAGCAAGTGACACTCATGTGACTTCACTAGATACGTGGTACTTGCACAAACATCACCTAACCTCACCCAAGGACCCTGTTTGGAGTACAATTCCAAACTGCTGAAATTTAAAATTTATGCTATCATAAATCCCTCAGTTATGTTTCTTCAGTACTCACTTCTCTGAGGGAAGACCGTCCAAGCCATTTATAGCGCAGGCACTCGCAGGCAGGTAGTGGCAGAGCTCACACAGAATCTTGCTAATTAAAGAGTTGCAGGCACATGCTTCCGAATTACCTTCCGATCTGAGGAGCACGCAACATTAAAGGTATATTCCAGTAATTAAACTCCCTCATTATTGGTAATACAAAATGATGTTTAATGCACAGTAACCTTGATCTAAAAATTGCTTTCCCCAACATAAAGGAGCATAGGTAGCATGACAGGATCTGTGGCTTGCCCCAGATTAGCCCTACTACAAGTGTGTCTGCTTTATTCTACACTCCCCAAATTTGGACCCCTACTCCTTTTCCTCCTGAGTCCAGACCTTCATCATGTCTGCTGAACCCTGGTTGAAGAACACTTTATCATCCAGTCTGTGTTCAACTGCCAAGTTGGGCCCTGTAGCTCCCTTTCCAAAGGTTTCTACCAGCTCTGTACCTGGAGAATGATGAGCACTTGGTGCTCACTACAACGGCCAGGCATGGTGTGCACAAACCAGGTGACATGCACAACAGCTTAGATGACACAGACTCAGCCCCTGTGACACGCACCTGCCTGCTTCCTGACAGCACTCTTCTGGCAAAGGCAGCACAGGCCACATCCTGAGGCTTTTCTCACAGCTCAGCACCTGAGAGGAAAGATTTGACTGCTCTAGGTTTTACAGTATCCCAAGAAGGATGCTTTCAACTGCCATAGATATTGAATCACTTTCTAGAAAATATTTGTAAATGGTTACACGCTGCATATTTGAAAACCATGTGGCAAGCTCAAGTATCTTCCATGCTCAGTTGAGCTGACAATTCAACATATTGCTGGGCCTGTGATTACGAACATGTTTGCAACTTGACCCCCTCCGTTAAGAGGCAGCCTACCTTCCCTCCTCTGAACTGTGTGACTCGATTTGGCAACTGCTGTGTGAGTGAGAGCCACAGCACAGATGAGGGAGACATGTCAACACTGTCAACAACTTGTCAGCAGCCGCAGGAAGCCACACAACAGATCCTTCTGCAGGTTTTGACCCGTGATAATATGAGCAAATTAAGTGGCAGCTGTGTAGACACCACTGAATGTGAGTAATTTTCTGCAACAGCAATAACCAGGGCAATGACCTTATAAAGCACAGGACTGTCGCCAAGTAGTGGACAGAAAAGAGATGAGAGTCCAAATAGTCAAGGAGCTGCCAGGGGCCAGAGAAGAGGACAGCAAAGGGAGAGTGTCTCCAGACATCAGCAATCAGTCCACCATTCAGAACCTTCCCTTCTGTCCTGTCTCTTTAAAATACCTGTAGGTAAGTCCTGATATCTCTACTTTTCTAACGGTATCTCTGAAAGCAGACTCATGGGGGACATCATCCACACTCCTGCCCCCAATCCAGAGCTCACTGGCAAGGGACTGTTAGATGATCTGGCCCTTCTCACCCACACTGTTTTAGCTGTTTCCTAACTGAAATGTCCCTTCTAGAGGGAAGCTCACAGAACTGACAAGATTCAAAGTCCCTCCCCAAGCTATAAAAGCAGAAGGAAAGAGGACACTCCTGGCTCAGTGGACAGCAACTGCACATGGATAGGGGCTCTGCAATGCATCCCTTGTGAGCTGTCCCCAATGCTGAGATGGACTTCCCAGCCATCTAGAATCCCTTAACTCTAAAGCTCACTGCTACTGAGGCCAACCCAGCTGGATGGTCTCTTTGATCTGTTGTGGTGCCTCTCTGGGAGGAACAGATGTTTGCTCACCTCTCCCCAGGAAAGGTCTCATAATGGATTTGTTTGTCAGCACTGGTCAGGCCTTGGTCTCCAGCATGGCCTCTCTAGGCCTTTCCCAACAAGCATAAACTGGCTGCTACCAGTTTATAGCAGCCTTGTGAGGATGTGCTCACATGCCAGTATCTATGCAATAGCTATCCTGAGTGTGGCATTCATGGGGACTGTTCTTGTCCTGTCTCCTGCTGTATACAGAATAAAACATCTGAGGCCTGAGGAGATGGCACAGTGGTTAGCATCATGCACTACTCTTGCAGTGGACCTGAGTTCAATTCTCAGCACCTGTTGTGTGGCTCACAACTACCTCTACCTCCAGCTCTAGATCAGAAGGCCCTGGCCTGGCCTCCAAGAGCACCTGTACTCGTGTACATACAATCTTAAAAAAAAAAAAATCAAAAAACAAAAACAAAAAGCAGAGTGCATTTGAGATAATCCCCAAACTACCTGGTGGAAAGTTTACTTAAAATTGTAAGTTAATAAAAACTTGTCTTACATGGTAGAAGAAAAAATGACATCCCTTACTTGGTAAAACTTGCTTCTCATCTTGGGAAGTGACTGGTCCCAGCAGCAAGCCAGGCTCCATGCTAAACACTCCACACGTCATCCTTGAGACTGAAGCCACCTTTAACTCTGAGACAGAACCTGAGCTGCAGGCGCGGCAGACTGAGCCACTTGCCCAGGCCACACAGGAGATCTGACCAAGACCTGGACCTTTCTGATGGATCTGAAGCAGGAATGCTGTCTCCCACCACCCTCTCCCACCCCCTGCAGTGCATACCTGTTTTTGCAGCTGGAAAGCTGGATGGCAGCGAGACCTGTAACGTTCTGCAAGACTAACCAGCAACTGTATTGCTGCTTCCTCCTGGTGTAGAAACACTGGTGTCAGGCATTATAGGTCTATGCTGGGTGTTGTGTCTTCTTCTGAATCATGTCTGACTCGGAGCCTTCCACTGCCTTCTTCAAAATAACTCTACTGAGCTGAAGCATGGTAAAGCTCTTCAACAAAGTAGGGTGGACCTGGTGGTCAACCATAACCAACAAAGTGATCAACTGGAGCTGACTAATCACCGTAATTTACAAAGATCACACCCTGTGATCTGTCCATAGCATAGCAAAACTACAAATGTATGAGGAGAAAAAGATGCCAAAATGAATGGAAAAAATTTAAGGACTGAAAATCAATACAATTAGAAGGAAATTACATGACCTTAAGCAGTTAATTGCTAAACACATAAATATTAAAAAGCATAGATAAAGTATTACAGTACATTCTAAATTATATAAATATATAACTGAATATAATGTGTAACTGATGTAAATGTGTAACTGAAAAGCCAAGTCTGCCACAGGAAACTACAAAAATGAAAAGTTGGGGAGCCAAAAGCTGGCAGAAGCCAGAAGTGGGAACTGCTTCATTCTCAACGGCACAGAGCAAATGACTGAGACGACAGCAGATTGAAGTGCTGGGACATGTGCCAACCCTTCCCTCACTGACAACTAAGTCACAGCCACATCACGGGCAGCATCCTCATAGCTGTGGTGCCAAGCCTAGGGTGACTGCTGGGATGGACGGGAGGGAGCACACACTTCTGCTCTAAAGTACGAAAGCACAGGCAGCCTCTGCACAGAGGGACATGATGTGCAGAAAAGGATCTGGCTGCTGTGTTGAGAAAAGAGAAGGAAGGGACTGACAAGGCAAGTGCCCCTCCAGGAAGTAAGTGATGGTGATTTCGCCAAATAAGGGAATAACACTGAGTAAAAGATTCAAGACATATCTTAAGACACAAAACTGAGAATTGAATGTGAAAACAGGAAAGGGAGTCATGGGAGTCTGTGAGCCTTGGAAGCCACCTTAGATGGGAGGCTGGGGTGCATACTCACCACAGACCAGGACATACTTGCTATTGATTGTTTCTTTCTTTCTTTCTTTTTTTTTTTCTTTTTGAGACAGGGTCTTATATATCCCAAGCTGGTCTCAAACTCTATGTAGTTGAGGATGCCTTCTGAATCCTTCTGCCTTTACCTTTTGAGTGAGGGCTGGGGTTACAGGTATACACCACCATACCTGGTTCATGCAGGCTGGGGATCAAACTAAGGTATTCATGCATACTAGGTAAATACTCGACCAGCTAAGCTCTATCCTTAGTTTCTGAGTGGTGTTCAATATAGTGAAAGATGTCAGATTCCCTACGCGATTCTAGGATATTCTGTTTGTTTTCTGGGTCTGGGTTTAATGACATAGCTCACATGGAATAGAAACAATGAAAACAGACAATTCTGAGGCCATAGGAATGGGTGTTGTCTTTAATATCTGGAGAGCACTGAACTGAAGACTCAGCAAAGAGCAGAGCCTCGAGCAGGAGAACGCAGGGCTGGGCGCTGATGACACAAAAGAGTGTTATCAGGTCTCCACATGGCGTTTGGAAAGGCTGCTAGCAATTTCAACAAGAAAACTCAGGAAGTCTCTACCTCACTCCCCAAAGGCACTAAATTCTACTTGGAGAAAATGGAAAAAACAAAACAAAACAAAAAACCCAAAACACTAGGAAAATTATGTATTGGTTATAATTTTTAGAATGCAAAGAAGCTTTCAAGAATGACATAAAGGCAGAAGCCAAGGAAAAAGTCCAGAGTTAAAGAAAAGTAACAGGTGGCACATCACTGAAAAGAGCAGTAAGATTAATAAACCAGTGGAAAATGCACACGCGCATAAGATGGCAAAGGAACGACAGCCATCAGTGCAAATGAAACAAAAGACAGTCCTTGCTGTCACCGCCACAGGGCTTCACCTTTGCAAACTCACTAACAGTGATGCCCAAGTGAGCACAGTCCTTCAGCTCACCATTACAGTCAGAGAACTTCATCAGTCAAAGGGACAGCACACATATCCATGGAGACAGACCACTTGGATAAATGGTGGTCTGCTAAGGCAACGGAATAACAGACAGCTAACAGAACAGGCACAGCAAAGGTCCCAAAATACAGCTAATGAGAAGTGCTGCTTATAGGGAAAAGCACCTGGGACAGTCATGGAAGGAAGCAAGGACATCCAACTTTTAACTGTTTCATTTCTGGCAAAGGGAGTTCCTGATGGCTTGATGTCAACTTTGCTTAGACTTTTAAACAGTTTTAAAAATAACTGTCATGCATATAAACTGAAAACAAAAGTACCAGCTACACCATTACACCATTACTGTAACTCAAATGAAGACGGGAAATTGTCAATAGATAATCACATTTGAGAAATAAGACGTTTCTTTCAATGCTGGTGGCAGTCCATTCCGCCAGCCGCCCTCTTCCCTCTGTGGTACCTTTAGTTCTGACAGTGTGTCCTCCTCAGTGAATCTGAGCAGGAGCACCAGGCAGAATGTGAGCAGCTGGCTTGCTGCTGCTTTGGGAAATTCACGTATGTTGATCTCCCCGTGGCTTAAACGATCCCGGATACGAGGACCCTCCTGATAGTTCAGGAAATCCCACAAGAAGTCCTTTTAGAATTAACAGAGAAACATTCTGTTAGTGTTCTGGGCAGACGGAAGAGTGGATGGCAGGGTTTCCAGGCAGTTCCTGGCTTGTTTATAAACTGATGGGAAGTGTGAGTCTCCAAGAGGGCACTCATCCCATCCTGCAGCTGGAACTGTAGTGGGGAGCCCTTGTTCAGTACAGCCTGCCTGTGGGGGCAGAGCAACCACCGAGGGAAGGGAAACAAACTCCCTAAAGAAGCCTACGTCACTGCTCTCGCTAGGAGCATAACCAAGCAGCTGTCCTTGGTCACTGCTTCCTTTGCATTCACCACAGCCTACTCCTGCATCTTAAGCCAACGCAGATAGCTGCTCCCTCCTCTAACGGTACATGCCCAAAGGCTCTCTCTGCCAGACTGTGGGGGGAAGTCAGAGAACCACTGATGTGGGCAGATGCCAACAGATGAAGAGTCCAGGGGATTCAAGACAAAAAAGGAGGAGGAGGAGGGGATGGGGAGGGGGGAGGAAGAAGAAGAGGAAGAGGAGGAAGAGGAGGAAGAGGAGGAAAAAGAGGAGGAGGAGGAGGAGGAGGAGGAAGAGGAGGAGGAGATGAGCTAGATTAGTTATCTGACTGACTGATGTCAGGAAGCGATGCCAAAATCACATAAGGAATGGGAAGTATAATCCAGTTCTTCTCTCAGTGAAGTGGGATAGACAAAAAGTATCTACTATAGTCTATAGAGAAGTCACTGTAGTATTCTTATAAAATATAAATCGCTGATTGAAAATGGACCAAAACATTAATCTTATCATCTAACACTTAATCTCAAAGACATCTGACTGCTGCTAAGTTTTACAAACAAATATATAGTCCTTTCTTAAGTAAAAATACATAGAATCAATAAATAAAAGTGTTTAGAAAGATGGCAGCCAAATAATTAGGCATTCAAAATGTACAGCGCCTACACTGTAGTCACTTCTGATGATGTCTGTGACAGGTCAAGGTGACAGGCAGAAGCAAGTCAGCTTCTGAGCACACCACAAATAATGTTCATAACCAGAAAGATGCAGACTGGAGATACATGGACTTTACCATGGCAGGCTCCCCCAGGAAACACGGAAGCTGGTTGATGCTACCATCACTCATGTGTTTTGCTAGTATCTAGAACACCAAACACAGATGAGTCAGTAAGCCGTTAAGCTGACACATGCACATATACTACAAACACAAGAGTCATGTATGTACACGTACAGAGACATTGATCTGTACACATACAATTAGGATATCTACAGTTGTCCTGGATGAAAACAGTTGTTCTCAGCAGTGGTTATAGCCAATGGCATCAATCTCCAACTTTGTGTTTTGTACAACTACAGAAATAAGATCAACAATATTGGGTATTAAAATTAACCTGAAAGCTTTATTTATTTATTTGAAACAGAGTTTCATGTATTAAGGTTGGCTTCAGATCCTGCATCTGCCTCACAAGTGCTGGATTGCAGGTATGTGCCACCATGCTGGGTGTATTCAGTGCTGGAGACTGAACCCACAGCTTCCATGCCAGGCAAGCACTCAATTCACTGAAGTACAGCCCCAGAGGTATATCTAAACCTCGCATGAGCTTCTTCTTCTTGCCTATGACCATCGACACTTCCTTGTCAGCACGCTACTTATGGTTTATCGTTTTTATTAGTAGCATTATTTTTAAACTCACTTATTTTACCTGCATGAGTATTCTTGCCTACATTTAAGTATGTGTACCATGTGTATGCCTACACCTGGTTATGAGCCACCGTATGGGTGCCTGGAACCAAACCCAGGTCCTCTGAGAAAAGCAGCAAGTGCTCCTAACCTCTGAGTATTCTCCCCAGCCCTAATCACTGTGTTTTAATTTTTACCTCGAAAGAAAATAATTTTTTCAATTTCTTTTGCAAGTTTGGCTACTTACTTCATCGAACGTGGTATATAGAATTGTTGACTGCAGAAAAGGGAAGAGAGAAAAGAGAAACAATTAAAAAGAACAGTTGTATTATACAAAATCAGAAACAGTTCTGCAGAAAATGCTGATGTTTTGCAACACCATGAAGCGTGTGTGTGTGTGTGTGTCTGTGTGTGTGTGTGTGTCTGTGTGTGTGTGTGTGTTTGTGTGTGTGTGTGTCTGTGTGTGTTGTGAGGGACTGAATCTGGGGTTTTGCAGATACCATGCAAGTGCTTAGCTGCTTATCTGCATCTCCAGTCCTTAAAACTTTTAAGTAGCCAGAGAACATTGTCAACATAGTAACTGCAGTTGTGGTGAGTAACAGAAACAGAAACACAGGTACCTCAGCTGTGAGCAGTCTATCAGGACATTTATTAACTGTAGCAAAAACTCTCCTGAGTCCAGCTTCTAGCTGTGACAGCAACAGCATGGTGCAGTCGGCAAACCTATGGGACCCAAGGAAATCAGCAGGTGTCTCAGTAACTGCACTGCAGCCTCAACACAACTAACAGGGCCCTGAGAACAAGGACACAACCTGCCATGGGAGAAGCAAAATAAGGACCGATTCTCTTCCTTTTTTCTTTTCTTTTCTTTTCTTTCCTTTTCTTTGTTCTCTTTCTTTCTTTCTTTCTTCCTTTTTTTTTTGTTGGTGTTTTAAAGCTTGATGAAGCATTTTGTAGTTTCAGTAGAACAAAATGTCATCAAGTATCTATAAATGCCACATGTTACTTTTGAGGATGGCCAGAACAGCAGAGCTACAGGGAGTGGCTGAAGAAAAAGTGAATCCAAGAATGAGGTCACCTGAGGATAAGTAATGACCAACTCACTGGATCTCCAGTCTCTGCCTCTCTGAAAACACGCTGTGCCTGGCTTTTGCATGGCTTTATCTTTGAGGGAATACATGGCCAGCTTATCTGTCTTCCTCGCCCCGCAACCCCCAAACAGTTCTCTAAGGATAGGTTCGATGTTTTACTTACAGGAAGAACTCAGAAAAATACTACGAAGCTTATTCTAACAACAACAACCAAAAGTTCTATCAATGGCTGCAAGAGGATGATACAGAGTATTTCAGTCACGGCTTGTCTGAGTCAGCAGAGGAAGGCGCTCTACACCCAGTCTAATCTGAGGGAGTTACCTCTACCCCCTTGGTTGGGACAGTAAGCCAACTTTAGATGAAGGACAGCTAAGCACCAAGAGCACCGTGCCACCCTCGTCACCTGTGCGACTTAAACTTGCTCACTGCCAGCTCCCAATATGGCAACATGATTTTTAATAGAAAGCTGGATTTCGTCATCACTGTCTCTAACGCTGAGAGTACCTTGTCAGTCACACCTGTAAAAGAGCAAGCATCTCTGTAAACACAAGCACAGTCACAATGGAAAGACATCAGGAACACATGTGGACAGACATGCCAATCAGCCAGCACCCTGGGACAGATGAACTGTGGCCTGGGTCGGACATCCCAAAAAAGGGAGAGCACCTGGCCTACAGCTACAGTGGAGTGGCCTCAGGAAGTTGCCAAGAGGAGAAATGGACAACCAATTCCTTCAGGGACTTAAGCAGCAACTGAGAGTAGGGCTCAAGGTACCCTAGCTGAGGACATTGACCTGGAGGAGTAAGATGTATTCTCAGAAAACATGGCAAGTTTCTACTATGTGCACAGCTGATACAATGGCCGCAAGTACAGATGCAGACAAGGTGAGAGGAAAGAAGAACAGATACCATGAATTCCCCCAAGATTTCTGAAAGACAGCACATTTGAGGAAGAGACCAGGTCTAGCTAACAGCACCCCAGAGCAGTGGGAAGGGGTGAAGTTTAAAAGGGTCTTTCAGTAACTCACAGAGCCATCTTAGCAATGGCAAGTGAGTATTTCACCAAGAATCCAAGTCTGATGCTACTTACGAACTGTGCAAATACCTCCGTGAAAACAGAGTAAGGGGGGTGTGAAATGTAGAACTTGCCAGGAAAAACAATCACATCCTCTAGGTTCGTGAGTGTTACAAAAGGTCGATGTGCCAACTGGACTTTTGTGTGGTGAAGGTAACTCTTCAGTAACTGACCCAGTCCTGCTGTCAACAGCAACAAGGCTGAACAGTATCTAGGGAAGGAAACAGAGATCTCCTGGCAAACGATCACAGCCACATACAAAGGACTTTTCTTAGACAGATGTGTTAAAATTATGCAAGGATGAGGGTTGAGAAGGATCAATGGGGAAAAGCATCTGCAGCCAAGCTGGATGCTCTGAGTTCAATCCCTAGGCCCGCATTTGGAAGGAGAGAAACATTTCCCACTATTGCCCTTAGACTTCCACACAAATGCTGTGGCATGTATGGGAATGAATAAATGAATGTAAAAAATTAAGGGAGTTAAGAAATCAAACATCAGAACTCTCCATAGAGGGAATTAAGCTGTACAATAACTAGGAAGGCTATTGCTGTATCAAAATGCCCAGGTTTTCTATCTATCCAGGCACCTAGACTTGTTCCTGGGAGCAAAGGCATTGAAACACCTATCCCGCTCCAGTTGCTCTGCTGCTAATGTGCAACCTGACCATCCATGTCTCAAATTCTTTGCCTTTCAAAAACAATCCTTTCTTTGTGAGAAATTCAAAATATAGCAAATTCTTAAGCAGATTAAGGAAAAAGTTATTAACCAGCAACTTACTTTGGAGGAATATCTTGAGGGGAAGCAAAGCCATGCCACAAGACGTTTCTCAGGTTGAGTCCACAGGGAGACCCGATGAAGACTTTTAGTACGTCCATCTAATCCATCAAGATAGCGGATTACTGAATCATGGAGCAAATCAATTCAACCCTAAAATATCTGCTTTCTCCCTTGGACCTAAGAAAGCCAGCAGCTTCTGCTAGTATAAATAGTGACAGTAATGAAACTAACATGAAAATGTTAACACATGTTTATCCAGTATGCACCAGTATCTAGATGTCACAGGAGAACCTGAGGGAACTGTTTCTGTACTTCCAGCAAGTGTAAGCTAGGGTTTGAACTGCTGTCAGCCTTGTGGCAGGCGCCTGTCCCCAGTGAGCCATTTCTCTGGCCTGAAACCAACATTTATTGAGTACTTATCATATGCTGGACACATTGTTTAATGAGTCATCAACTTATTTATCCCTAGAACTGCCTTTGAGGAAGGCACTAATATTTCCCCTGTGCATATAAAGTAACCCAAGTGAAGAAGATGAACCCAAGGAAGGTTTCAGAAACCAGGACCAGCAAAGCAGTCTCAGGTATAGGAGCTAGCCATGTACTCAGAGTGTATGGCTTTAACACTAGACATCAGAGGCACCCAGGATCTGGAGACAGCAGAAAGTGACAGATATGAACTCCATACCAGCCAGCATGGGCCTGTATGGTAAAAAGCCCTGTGTTCCCACCTGCCTGGACAGACTCATGAGAGAGAGAGAAGACCAGTCAGCCCTCAAGGAAAGAAACAGAAACAGTCTTGGTTTACATAGAGCGCTGCTGCAGAGCAGAGTAAAACCTGCTTTCTGGGCCTCTCAAGCAGAACCAGAGAATGGAAAGCTCAGAGGGGTTCAACTCAAAATCCATGTTCAATAGCCACATCTCTCTGCAGCAGCTTCAGAACTCCATTCCCCACCCCCATTTTATATACCGTTTATCAGCAGTTAAGAAAATCATCTAGAGGATAAAAGTGGCCATTTGGAGGAAAATGTGTAGTGGGAACAAAATGTGTTTAATGATTCAGTAAAATAGGAGGCCGCACTCCAGCCTCATTCAGGCTCTCCACCAGAAAATGATTCTCAAGCTGGCAAGGGGGTGAGCAGTGAGGGGAGGTGTGTTTACTGAGGATGGTTTCTTAGCCCCAAATGTGAATTTGGTGGATCTTTGGTACAACTAGGATGACTGTTCTGCTCTTTTGCCTCTCTAAGCTGCCTACATGTTATCCTTTAGTTTGAAGTCTCTTGGTTACAGTCCCTCTAGAATATTCTGAAAAGTATAAATGATATATACACACACCTTATGTTGCTATAAGTCTGCATGGCTGTAAAAATCATAAATTCCTACCTGTTAAAAACACAAGTATTTTAGGACAAAAGTGTAATGCTACCATTCCAAGGTGGTAAATATCAGATAATGCTATGTCAGACTTAGCATTATCATTAGGAATCCTTAAATAAGCAAAGTGACATGCTTCCAACGGCCTCTCTGGCTATTCTATCATCATCAAATCTGGGGAGAGAGACCCATGGAAAAGGTGGAAGAGGGAGAGTTCCAGAAGGAAGAGAGAAGCATACACTTAATCTGTGAAATAGTTAATGTTTTCCCAGAGTATTGTAGCTTTGGAAGATCAAAGGCACAGCTCCTGCCAGCTCCTCTATGCTTTGTGAATAATTTGCACACTCACCACAGCATGTCCAAAGACATGTGCAAGCTCTGCAGATGCAAGAAGATCTCTTAGGAGAAAGGGACACTCATTCCCAATCAGTAAAAATACCTAAAATTCAAACAGAAATCACATAATAATTATATAATAATCAGCAGTAATATTTTTAAAAGAGTAAAATGTATGAAGCATTGTATAAATAAACAAAGAAAAGTGTTTAAAGATTTCCTTTCCTGTGTGTGTGTGTGTGTGTGTGTGTGTGTGTGTGTGTGTGTGTGTGTGTAATGGCTGCACATGCCTAGAGGCCAGAGAAAGGCAGGATCCTCCATCACTCTCCACCTTATTCCCTCGAGTCAAGGCTTCTCACTGGAACTGGAGCTAGAATGGAGGCCCCGAAAGCCCCAGTCATCCCCATCTCCACTCCCTCGCCCCACAGCATGGTGTTACAGGAGGTGCAGAAGCAACCACACATAGCTTTTCATTGTTTAAACACACGTGCTGTTATCTAAGTTTAGGTACTCATGCTTATGAAGCAAGTATTTTTGTTTACTGAGTCATCTCCCAGCTCACAAAAACTGTGAGTTCTTAATCATGTACAAAGAGAATTTTACAGAAAAACAATCATAAAAAGCAAGAGATCTGAAGTTCTTGTGTTCATCCAGGTGCTCTAGCAAACAATGAGGATTCTCATGCTCACATCGCCTAAGGCTCGTTCCAGACAGGAAGCTAGTTTCATCACGCTGAGGGAGATGGCAGCAGACTGCGAGCTCTCCAAGGCATCGTATATTTCAAGAAACAGCTATTCAAAGGAAGACACACATTAGAGCTCATGAAAGATGTTCCTCAAAGGAACAATAATTTGTATTCATTTACTATTACCAAACTCAAGCCTCTTAAGATGTAAAGATTATAAATTTTTGGAGTAAAAATGGTTTATATTGAATACTATAATAAAGGGACTTATTTAATACCTGAGGGGTTCAAGGTTCGTTCTTTAAATCTTTGCTCAAAACACAAATTTGACATTAGTAATTAATTAATCAGATATTCTGACCTACTCATTTCCTAAATGATTTTTAGTTGTTCCTCTATGAGGGAGCTTACCTCGCTGTTTTGGGATCAGACATATTATAGGGGCTGCTTTATTACAGTTCTTGACATGTCAAATGAAACACAGGAAAAGACAAAAAGCAAAGCACACAAGAAGTGCATTAGGACTTGCCCCATATTACTACCTTCTTTTTCAATTCACAGTCAAGAAAGCAAGCACCTACTCTCTGATCTACTAACCTTGTCATCTCTCCAGCAGGTCTGTTCTATATGCTCAAGTGGACTATATTTTCTAAAGCCTAATTGAGTCCAAAAGTTGTTCAAAGAATTATCTTCAACTCAGGCTTCAGATATAAACTTACACTTCTCTTGCAGCCCCTGGGACCTCTTCAGATTGGAAGGTATAGTGAGCATAGTAAAAAAAAAATGCTTTTTATACATGGAAAAATAACTTAGGATCCCCACTACACCCAAAGCTGCATTGGATAACCAGGCATCATCCACTCAAGATAACAGACACAGTCCTAGAACCCCACGGCGGGCGACCTCTGGACAGTATATAAACAGAGACTAAGAGCAATGCTCTGCTCTGCACATCTGGAGAGACAACACTATGATCTGCCCTTCAGCTGGAGAGTCTCCCCAGGATCCTGACCCTCAAGACAGTCTGACCTGACCTTCAGCCAAGATGTGTCACATAGTTAGGGAGATAGGCTTAGGGCTGTAGTTAGGAATAAGAGTATGAACATTATGTGATGAACCTCAACATAATAAAATACAACTTTTGTGATAGTAACTACGTGTATCTACCTGCTTCCTTGTGACAGTAGGTCAAAGATGGAAAAAGACACCCTTAACTTGGCAAGTAATGAGGATTTCCAATTTGCAAAGTCTTTCATTTCTAAAGAGATGCAAATGTCAAACCTCTGGAGAAGTTGTCCACTGGTACCATGGTGAATACTGAGTTTCAAACTGTGCTCTGCTCAGAGATGAGATGTGTAGATGGATGGCCTCACACACAGGACCCAAGCGCTGCACACTTTGCCTGTAGTCCAGACTGTGCCCTTATAGGAGGAGAAAATGTTTTAGCTCTATGTCCAGGGATGAAAATCATCTAAGTCAGAGAAACCTTTAATACAGAATGTCCACAAAATCAAGCAGTTTATAACTGGGCATATGGTAAATAGACATACAGTTCATTAGACATGAACTGTAAAAGGTTTTACAGAACGTGTAGCTGTTGGTTTAGTTGCTCTTGACCAACTACAAAAATCTGGAATTTGAGAAATAACTCATATTGTCAATTAAGTGCTGTTCTGTGTAACATGATTAGAGGTGCTACTCCATTCTATCTTGTCTTTTATCCAGAGAATCCATGCTGTATATATAGCTAGTGACTAGTGGATCTAAGTCCTATACTAGTATCTCTTAGACGCTGCCTCCTTGACCCTTCTGGTTACATTATCCCTTTAACTAAGCATCTTTTGACTTTTGTATATTTCTCCTCTGATTCACAACTACACTATAACACTCTTCAAGAAGAACAAATTAGGGTTTTACTGGACAACACATTTTTCATGGGACAGTACTAACTGAAGCTAGATGTACAAAGAGAATACAAACCTAATTCTGCATAGCTCACACGGTCTGTAATTGCTTTCCAGCGTACTTCACCATTTTGGGTTACAATGCTATTGATATCACAAATTTCAGTGAGTTCAAACCCAAGGTTACAAATCAAGTCATGCACTAAAGGAGAAAGGCATGTGGTAATGGAATCCCCTGTTAAAATCTGAAATATAAAACATAAAAGGCACTGTTACATTCAAGTGGAAAGAAAATCGGATTAAGAACAGACTTAATTAAGGTATGCAGCTGTTAATATACTTTCCGGACATAATAGCTCTATGTGTAGAACAGTGCTTAGACACTAAGGGTATGTATCTGTTTTAAATGTTCCTTGTGAAATTGTTATCGTTTCGTTAATCACACTTGCTGACTCTAGAGTTCGCGATGCTCGGTAGATTTTCTGAACAATGTGTCACTCCTTTCGGCATTCCTTCATTTTTACCGCAGTCATCAAAATCAGAGATACTTTACACGGAATATAAGAAGAGAAAACCTAGCATCCCTGACGTTGGTATGAAACACAACTTCCGACCCAAAAGCACCGAGTTAAGGGTGTAGAGAGATGGCTGCCAGGCCTGAGGCGATTTACCTTTTTCGTTTTTCAACAAACCCTCCCTCCTCTCATTAAGCACAGTGTTCTGTAAATTGACTTCCCCTGTAGCTTGTAAGCCCACCCGCACTCTCGCGTGACAGCATCCCCCTGCAAAGCCTGCGAGGAGGGGTTACTGGAACAACTCACTAGGTGAGTGATAGGACCCAGCGCCCCGCCCTACCTCCATCGCTTCCGCTCAGGTCGGGGCGCTTTCTGATGACTCGCGCGTCCCTCCTCCCCGGTTTCCGGGATGCGGCGCTCTCTGATGACTCGCTCCTCTTCGCTCTTCTCCAACTTCCGGGATGCGGCGCTCACTGATGACACTGCGCCTCTCCCCGCCGGTTTCCGGGACGCGACGGCGCCAGCGCGAGACTAGTGCTCAGCGGCAGCTCGGCGGGGCGTTGGACGGCTACCCGGAGGAGAGAGGCTAGGCGTCCGGGTGAAACGATCAAGATGGAGCGGCGAGGCCGAACGGCGAAGACGCCCTCCACCCAAACGCATCAATCCCCGGTGTCGTCTAAGAGAGAAAGGAGGCCTAGCATGTTCGAGAAGGAGTCAGTGAGTGAAGACCGGAGGCCAAAGACAGCCTTTCCACCCTTTAGATGAAGCTCGTTCCCTGTCAGCACCCGGAACCCAGGACGGCTGGCCGCCCTTCTGTTTTTCTGACCATCGCGAAACCGAGTTTAGGCGGAACAAAGTCGTTTAGATGTTGAAGCCTCAGGAATTTTTGTTGTTAAATCCAAAGAACCACACGTTAACCAGTAGAACGTTTTTACACAGGCATCCTCAATACTTTGAAGCATTGCAAATGTCCAGAATTATCCAGTAGTTGTATTACACCTTATAAATGCAATTTTAGTAGGTACATAATTTACCAACCTCTAGTGAGTTTATACCATACATATGTGTGTACACACATGCACTCACACCCCTAACTGATGTGCTGATCAGTGAAGTGTTTTTAGTTTTAAAGAATATATTAGTTTGTTATTGGAAGAGTATATAAGAGGAAAAAAATTAAGATATTTAGTCATTTTTCTGATATCAGTGAAAAAGGTCATTCCAGTAGAACATTGGCATTTCTGTGTGATTGTCCTTTCAAAGCCATTAGTGCAATCAGGGCTCCATCTTCTATTGAGGCAATGAAGGAAAACATTTTGCACAAGGATGCAAAACTAATAGTGCTGAGCTTAGGCCCTGTGTCGGAGGACACCTGGTGGTTTCTTTTCATACATACTTCATCTGGCTCATGGGTGATTAGTAGGATGAAGCTAGATAGAGCAGAAAACACGAATTTTTGGAGCCGAACTATTTCAAGATGGCCCCGGAGTGATGGCAACACTTCAGGTTTTAATGTCTTTTTAGTGTTAGTGTTTTACAGAGGAAAGAACAAATAGAAAAGTAAGCATGTTGGGTTAGCACACCTAGGAAAAAGCAGAACAATGAGCTGTGTCTAGTTGCCAAAAATTATATTAATGTTTGGGTTATGAACATTAAAGATTTCTATACTTTGAGACAGACAAGAGTGATTCTATGAATCTGCTGCCTATTTTGAAAGTTGAATGAGCCAAGATTCAACCTGAAAATACACATTTAGTAAAATCTAGAAGCAAGGGTACATGGAGCAAGGCATCTTAGTTGATTGATCTATAATCTGTATATCTGTATTTCTTAAAATCTAGCCTTCTGAAGGTAAAAGCTTCCAACAGGAAGAAAAACTTAAAACAGAATCTCACATGTTTACTAACTGTAACACCAAAAGTTATTTTCAACTTTCAAGTGGCCAGTGATCTCTATTTCTGAGAATATGGAAAATCAAGACACTTGAATCAATATGAACACCACTTGATATTTCTTAGCCTGTATCCATTTATAAAAAGTTATTTATTTTGTTTTATGTGTATGTGAGTTTGGGCGTATGTATATGTACCAATAAGTGACATGATAATGTGGTTGTGAGCCAACATGTGGTTGCTGGGAGCCACTGGGTCTTTTACAAGAGCTGTTGAACTTGTGTCCCTGTCTTTTCTCTAGTGTTAGAGCTTTCAGAAAAGTAATTCACCTCACATTGGGCAGGATTTCAGTGGTTTAGGTGACTACTCAAACTTTGTAGGGTTGAAACCAAATTAGATTAATAAACTAAGATGAGGTTTATTATGACAAATGCAAATTGGAATTTTCTCTTGTCTGTGAATTACTCCATCTTTCCAATAGATTATACTTTTGCATGAGTTAGGTCATTGTAACCAAAGATTACAAAACCTTAAGAACATTATTAAAAGTTCTCAACTTCATCAGTCTCTCAAGCATATGTATTTGAAAACCATAAACATTAGCAAATAACACTTTTGCTAAATAATTGAATATATCATTGGAATAATGACACGAGTAAACTCAGTTTAAGTTTTGTAAGTAGGCTGCATATAGATAAATGCCTGTCAGTAGCTAGTTTTGATAATAAATTTGATGGTATTTTAAAAAATTATAAAGGTTTCATATCAATCAAAGAATAAAATACTTTTAATAAGTATTTCCTAGTTTTAAGGAAACTAGGAAAGAGAAAATAGGCTTCTCAAACAGTCTGAATCGGGAACATCATCTTTACTGAAAGAAAACTAGATCTAGAATACTATACCCAGCTAAAATAAAAACAGACCTAGAATACTATACCCAGCTAAAATATATGTCAAAAACAGACTTTCAAGCTCTTGATGTAAGGAAGTTGAAGTCTTTGCATCTTCAATAACCAAAAAAAATGGCAAAGTAAAAACCAGTTCTTACATTAGAAAAGTGATTATAGGACAGATTGCTACCATAAAAGTTAGTGATAGTTCAGAGACTCAACATACCAAAACTCAAACTTTTAGTGATAGGCTATGAAAACCTGAAATGTAACTGAATTGTTAGAGTCCCCCACCCCCATGTGTCTGGTATATGTATAATTAATATACACTCACATACAATATTCATATATGTAAATGCATATATATTGGAAATATTAATGTTTAATAAGTTATATATAAGAATTTAAATTTCCAGAGAAACTTAGTCATTGAGCAGTTTTGCTTTTAGCAAGGAGTGGTGAGGGTGGTGTGTGTATGTGTTTACGATCTTCAGAAATTCTGCCCTCTTGAGAAATTAGTAAACTAGACTTAAGCCATTGATTTGTAAAGCAAAGGTGACCCATTAAAAGTGAATCAGTTCCAGCTCTTGTAGATTTTCTGTTCTTAAGGAAGAGAGAAGGCAGTGGGGACAAAATACTTGAAGGAAAATTGTGAAATTCACAGTCCATAGGTACAGGCTTATTTAAGACCTAAGACTTAACCATAGGATTTAGGCTACATCCTTTTTCTCCTGAGCATTACAACCACATTAACTTGAGGCCTTTTCTAGAAGTTCTCACACTATGAATTGGTCTGATTATCAAGGAAAAAAATTACAAGGCATACTAGATGGAGAACACCACAGAGAGTAATCACTAGATCCACCCGCTACAGGAATAAAAGTATCAATAGAAATGTTCACAATAACTGAAAACACAGACTAAAAAAGAAGAATGTTAAAGTTTTTTGAGGTAGTTATAAAAGTTATCCATAATGGAAATTCCAGATAGAAAATAGAATATAAGAAATAAATGTACCAATAAGTTAAAATAATCCAGAGGCCATACTACAATGTCAGGAAGGTCAGAGAACACATGCTAAAACAAAATCTATAAGTAGGCATATATTCTCAAACTACAGAAATTAAAGATGAAGAAAAGTCCAAAAAGAATCCAGAAGACAAACACTAATTATAAGAGAGAATTACATTCACATTCTTAGAAATTATGAAGAATAGAGTGAAGTAAAAGTATTCAGAAAAGAAATGTGACAACCTAGAATTTTATACCCTAGAAAACTACCCTCAAATAAGAAAAGATTTTTTGAAGAAATAATGAAATTATCTCCAATAAGCCTGCATAACAAAATGTTAACAAAAAATCAATAAAAAGGAAGTCAGAAATTTGAATCTAGATAAAAGAGTGTCAAAGAGAGTAAATGAAGGTTAATTGAAAAATTTTAATGTTCCCCTTTTTACTCTTAACAGCTATTCTGAACTCATGGGTTGTGATCCTTTGGAGGTTGCATATCAGATATTTTTACATTATGATTCATAACAGCAGCAAAATTAGTTATGAAATAGCAATGAATGGATTTCATGGATGGAGGTCACTGAAACATGAAGAGCTGTGTTGAAGGATTGAGAACCACTGCTCTAACAAAATGGTTTGCTAAAAATAACAAGATATATAAAATTATGTTGCATATGAATACATGTTAATGTACACAGAGGTGAGATGAATGGCAGTTTAAGAAAAGGAGACGGAAGGAACGACTTGAGTAATTTTAACCTGTGCAGTTGAAGTGTTAGTTGAACATGGTTAGATTAGTTGCACATGCATATTTCCAAAGTCTACAGCTAAGAGAGGAGGTCAAGGAAGAGGAACTAAAATGCTAAAGAATTAGAGGAGCCACGTTAAATGCTCAGTCTATAGCACAACAGAAAAGAATGGAGGACATGAAGAACAAGGGTACGACATAGAGCAGAGTAGCATATGTGATCGATACTAATCCAGTTGTGCTAGCAATCACTTTGAATGTCAGCGGACTAAGTACAGCAATTTAAACAGTTGTCAGAATGGATTAAAATAAGACTCAACTGTGTTTATAGTGAACTCACTTAAAATACGCATACATAGAAGGAGACAGGTGAAGAAAGATACACTAATATCAAAATTAAGTACGAGTAGCTATAGACTTCAAAGTAAAAACCAAAGCAAGTAAAGTCATCAGCAATAAAGTGGAGCATTGTTTATTAAGAATGGGGCCAGTTGCCTAGGAACCATTAATGCTTGCAAATATGCAACTAATACAGCATCAAAATATGAGAGGAAAATATATAGGTTTACAGGAGAAATACACTAATCTACCATCATAGTGGGAAATTTGAATAATAAGTCTGTCCAAGAAATGGACAATTCTGGATTTAACTTTTGTAGAGCAACTGCTTACCATGCGTGAGGCCCTAGGTTTGTTTGATCTTCAGCCCTCAAATTTTTAAAAATTTTAATAAATTTTATTAGTAAAAGCTTGCAAATAAAAACCATTGTGGGGGTTGGGGATTTAGCTCAGTGGTAGAGCGCTTACTAGGCAAGCCCTGGGTTTGGTCCCCAGCTCCGAAAAAACAAAAAACAAAAAACAAAAAACATTGTGTGCTGAAATAAACTAAATCCCAAATCTATAAATCTTAGTGAACTGCTCTTCAGTTAGATTAGCACTAACACACACACACACACACACACACACATATACAAATTTGAACATGTATGTTTATGTGTGTACTTTAAGACCATAGCATACCCAATCAACTGCTGGTAAGTAAATACATACATAAATAAACAAAACAAAAATAAAATTAATTGCCTTTATGAATATTGATACAAAAAAGCAAAATGCTAAAAAGAAAACCTAGCATGCTTTTTTTCAATTCTAAAAATTAGATACCATGCTTAAGTTTTCCAGAATGCAAAGATAAGTCATTAAAAGCCTCCCAGTGTAGTACAGTACATAACATGAAACAGTATGCTATATTATTACCTCCAATTACTAAGAAAACTCACCTTTTTTCAAAATTTACCCTTTCACAATAAAAATACCAAAAAACCATAAAAACCATAACAGGAATCATCACAACATTAAAAAGCAATATATTTAAAAAGATTGCTAACATCAAATTCAGTGGTAGAATTTGTTCTCTAATAAACAATATTTAATAAATAATAAAGTCGAAGTAGGACAAACATGTCTATCTCCTTCTAGCCAAGCAACTAGATATGAAAAAGAAATGCCTGGGTATTATGACAAATGAAGCTTGCCTCTGTAAATCAGAGACTGGAATCAAACCAAGAACTACTGTTGTGGTAGTCAGCCTTTTGAAACTGCTGTATGACCTTGTCACCTACAATGTGCTGAGTTATATTCACAGCATTCACAGATAGCCTGGGTGCGTGCAGGCCACCAGTCAGTCACAGGTTGGACTGTCGGGATCTAAGTAATTATTGTAATACAAATGGTATACTTTAGAAGGAAACATCATGTCAAAAAAAATCACGTCAAAAAATCATGTGTACACACATATATGTTTTTGTTACCTTTTCAAGGTAAGATTTATAAATGTGTAACCCAAAGATATTACTTTTTAAAATAACTATATGTAAAATAAATTTAAGGAGAACATGTTTATGATTGTAGGTAGGAAGGAAGGGAAGCATAAAAAGTTGTTTTATCTTTATTCCTCAGCCACCCTATGCAGGCTATTCTTGTTTCTGTTCCTTTATGATATTTTGTGGGTATTATAAATATATGCACCCATTTGTATGTTTGTATAGTGTATCTTGGTTGCTGTTCCTATTATGTGATAAAATACCCTTAAAAAGTAACTTAATAGAGCTGGGGTCTGTTTTAGTGTCATGGTCCCAGGGTGCAACCCACTAAGTCAGAGAAGGCATGGCAGCAGGAGTGTGAGCTGTCTGGTCACTTTGGAGCCACACTCAGGAGGCAGAGGCAGTGGTTACCGGGGCACATCACTATCTCCCTCCCAGGGAGTGGGGCACCCGTGGTGGGTAGGACTTTCTCACTTTAGTTAACCAAATTTAGGCAGTCCTCCACGGGAAGCCCAAAAGCCTCTCTTTGGGTGGTTATTTAGTCTCTAACTGGCAATAGCTCCCTCAAGTTGAAAGCTAATCTGGAATTTCCTGACTGTACAGAAGTGACTGCCTAAAGGATTTCAGGTTTGTTAGCTCTGTCTCCACTGATGCAAATTCTCAAAATCTGAAACTCCGTCTCTCTCCCTTCTTTCAGTATGCACAGATCTTAAGAGAAAGACTGAGAGAGTCTTTTCATGACGTTCAGTATGTGGAGCCTCCGTTTGATGACTCGATTGCTGATTTAGGCAAAGAATGGAAAAGTGCCCTGGCAAAATTAAAGTTTGCTAATTCATATAGAATGGAACCATTGAAGAAATTCCAAGCACATTCTGTAGAAACTAAAATCCAGCAGATATTAAAGGTAATTAGGGACCAGGTATTATATAACTCAGTGATAGACACTTGTCTACCATGTATGAGCCCATCCTAGGCCAAGTGTGTGCATGCATGCGTGCGTGCGTGCGTGCGTGCATGCGTGTGTTCACTACAGGGACTGACTGTGAAAATATGGAGGTTAAATGGTCCTATAATCTTCTTAGTGTTTGTTGGACTCAGTCTGAATCTAAAGGGAAAGACAACCATTTCCCAGTAAACTAGATTCTGACATGGGTTAGATATTTGACACACTACAGGGAGGAAACATGAACTGGCAGCTTTACCAGTTGAAAGCAAACTGGTTTTAGTGGCATGAGGAAAAGGCATTTTTGTTCTAGTAACTACACAGGTGGTACCAAAGTTATGCTTAAGCAGTCAAAGCATATCCTATACAGCAGCTGTAAGGTAAATGTCGCCTGGCTAAGCTTACAATCCTGGACCTGTCTCTTCTGAACAGGCCAAGTAGATGCACTGAAAGAGGCTGTGCTAAAAGTCACAGTGGCAGTGATTCACACAGCTCCTTCACAGGTGTTACAGCTTTTTGAGTAAGGTAGTGATAATTCTTAATGCTTCCACTGGAGGTTTTCTTCAATAAAATCCCTTTCACAGGTCAAGAAATCATGGCGGACATTCTGCCAGCTGCTAAGTATGTCTGTCTAATCACACCTTTCTATAACTGGTTCAGGGCGGCTTTGGAGAACCTGATGTTTGCTATGTGAAATGGACTTGCATTCTCATTCCGTTCATCAACTGATGGGTCCTAAAACTAAAGCTTGGAAAGGTGGGGTCAGGCTCCTGTGGACTAGCTGAGCTACCGATTAGAACATCAGAAAAGGCGTGTGGGCTGAGCAGGCTCTCCTCGAAAGCTTTGTGCCTAGGAACAGGAGGCCAGCTGAGGAAGTGGTGTGCTGTGCCTCCATTTCCATCTCGGGCGGTATTCTTCCTTCCTCCCGGGACTGGAGAGGAACTTTCTTGTGAGAGTTTATCTCCTGCTTTCAGGAAGCATAAGGAAGGCCAGGTTACTGCACCCACAAATTTTCAAGTATTTTGGGGTCAAATAATATGAGAAAGAAACTTACTTTCAGGTAGCATATTCTGAACCTTACTACCTCTCATCCCTCCATTGCTAGTTATATATTTGAAACTAAGGAATACTTGGCAAAGATATTATACCTTGCAGTTTGGGGAAAGAATTCTGATCAACACAAATAGCATATGTATTCTAAGAGTGTATACTTTTGGTCTCCCACTCGACCCTTTCACATAAATGAAATGAAATACAATTGAATAGGCCTGGGTAGGAACCACATTTACAGAAGCCACCCCAGGGTCCTTAGGCCAAAGTGCCAGTCAGCATATGGAGTTGGAGAGACTCCTAGACAAACAAGCAATGGTATAGGACTACTCTCAAAGCAGACTAACCGTGAACTTGAGTTAGATTCAAAAGAAAGCAGATGAGCTGAGTATTGAGAAGATGGTTCCAAGCCCAAATGCAGGTCTCCAGCCAGCTATACACATGAAGGTACCTGTCAGCGAGCCAATAGCAGAAGGTGGAGAGAGAAGAGAAGAAAGGGGGTAGAAGGAGCAGGGCAGGAGGATGGAGGGAGGACATTTACTTGACTTTATGTTCCTGTGAATCAGGTTGATAGGCGTCCACCTGTTATCACCAGAACTCAGTGCACAGTCCTGGGCGCACTCCAGAAAGCCAGTAAATTAAAGGCTTTGTTCTTGATCAGCTCCTTCATGGGTCCGGCTTTACTCTTCATCCTGGAATGAAGAGATTGCTCGGCAGTTCGGAGCGCTGGCTGCTTTTCCAGAGAACCCACATGGTGGCTCACAAGCATTTATAACTCCAGCTCTGTGACACACAACGCCCTCTTCTGGCCTCCATTGGCACTAGGCACACATGTGGTATACAAGCACATATGTAGGTGAAACAATCGTACATTTAAAGTAAATCTGAATTTCAGGGAAGAAAGGTCCCTGCTTCATGCTCCGTGAGCTACACCTCTTTTTCTTAGTTAGTTTCTTAGCAAATATGCTAAGTCATAGTTGCCATAAGGAATAAGAGAGAGAAGTAAGTTTTGATTCAAGGACCCAGAGAAGATAGCAGTGACACAAACCAACTCTGGGCCCAGAAACAACAGGCATTTGGAAAACTCAATCCAAAGTTTTACGTACACAGACACACAAAGTGTTTCCTTCCTTTACTAGGAATTTTCAGAAACTTTTTGCAATTTTCTTGTCTCTCTAGTGAGAATTGGAAGCTGGGTTACTTACAGCAAGTTGTCAGAGCAGCCTCAAAAGCAGAAACTTACAGCTCAGGGGTTGATCACGAAGGGCAACTGAACTCACTAGTTTTGGGACAGAGTCTCACTGTTGTAGCTTCGGTTGGCCTGGAACTCACTGTATAGGCCAGGATGGCCTAGAACTTATAAAGAGCCATTTGCCATTTGAATGCTGACATTAAAGGCATGTGACAGCAAACCTGGCTTTTACAACTGAGCGTGATTTTGAAAACAATTTTCCCAAAATTGTTATTAAAAACAAATTGGTAAGTATAAATGTGTGATCATTTTCAGGAATGTGTGTATTTTGAAACAGTTGTATGCATTATTGAGATACGTGTTTTCTATTTATATAAAAACATCTGGTTTGAAAATTGAAACATCTTTCTTAATTTTCTTTAAAGGCCAGTCTTAAAGATGTTAAATATGACGACAAAGCCTTCTCTCATTTGTCACTTGAATTGGCAGATCGAATATTGGCAGCAGTCAAAGAATTTGCATTCCATCGTTATAAATTCATTATAAAAGTATTATTTATTCAAAAGACTGGTCAAGCAATAAATGTAAGTGCCCCAATGGTCCAACATTTGTTTCTTTGAGCTGTGAAGTGTCCCCAAGGATGGAGAGATCCTGAAGGAACTCGAATGCGCAGATCATTTTGTTCAAAAGACTTTTCTTTTTCATTGCAAATTATCTGAAAAGTACTAAGCTGTAAACACAATTTTTCTATCAGTAATTTGCTAGATTATGTAGCTTGTTTCTTGGTCCTACCAATTTTGGTAATTTAAATATTTAAATAAATTAACTAGTAAGGCTGGTGGCAAACACCTTTGATTCCAGAACTTGGGAGGCAGTGGCAGGTGAATCTTTGTGAGTTCAAGGCCATCCTACTCAACATATCTAGTTCCAGGATTGCACAGCTACAGAGTGAGACCCTATCTTGAAAAGATCAAGATAAATAAATATTAATTAATTAAACAGTAAGTTTCATTTAGGCATGTTAGGTAATGAAGAATGTTTATAATGGTATAATGAATGTTGATGTTTATATTAATGTGTGAATTTTTTAGGGATGAACAAGAACAATAGTATGTTTATGTGTTAAGTTGACAAGGGTCAATTGTGCTGGCTGGTTTGTTTGTTTAGGTTTATTTTTATTTGTTTAATGTATGAGTGCTCTATGTGCATGTACACCTGCCAGAAGAGGGCATCAGACCCCATTGTAGACGGTTATGAACCACCATGTGGTTGCTGGGAATTGAACTCAGGACCTCTGGAGGAGCTTTATATACAAAATATAACAATGTTCTTATGTGTTTACCCTATTCGCCATCAGTAAGTTCTCTGTAGAAAGAATAAGGTTGGGGTGATAGGCCAGAGCAGCTGCTTGGGACTTGCCAGAAAGGGGAAGGCTGACTGATGGCCCAGGAGAGGACCCAATTGTCCCAAGCCAGAAAGAACATTTTAGCAGAGGTCTAAGGCTAGGCCGAGCTTAGTAGGATGGGGGAATAGACATGTGCTATATAATGCCAGTGTGACTGCGTAACAAGCTGTCTGGAATTTAGGCTCTTAAACAACAGCCTCTCTGTCACCATCTGTGAGGCTGCTGAACCTGCAACCAGCTGTGTAGTCTTGGAGGCTCACTGATGTACTGTCACTGCTACTGACTCAGCTGGCCCGGGCATTCCAGATGACCTGTCCCTTGCCTGACAGCAGCGCTGACTGCTGTTGGGTTTTAGCCATACTCCTGTAGACTGAGCTTCTCTATATAGGAATCTCAGCACAGTAGTCTACAAAAGCGAGGCCAGAAACTACAAGACCTTTGATGCTTTGCTGTACACTGACACATTCTATTGCTCAGAGCAAATCAGAAGGTCCCCGCATTCAAGAGGTGAGGAATAGTCTTTTAGGAGGAACCACAAGGAATCTCTGGCCATTTTGGATCCATAACAGATATAGGACAGCTTGTCCTGTCCTTGCAGGCATCACAAAAAAAGTCATCTATTTGCATAACTGGCACTATTGCTGCCAGACAAGGCCCTAACAAGACTTTTGGCTGAAGATTTTTAAATGTGGCAAGAAGAATTCCTTATCGAGGTTTGGAACACAACAGACTGGCTTTATGGGCCCCATCACAGAACCTGTTCTGGGATGAACTAGAACTCTGTTTCTACCTAGGACTTACTAGAAAGCAACTACTAGCTTCCAGAGAGTAAGGGAGGCAAGCAGTATCACTCCTGATTCTCCATGAAATGGAGAATTGGGCTTATCCTGTAAAGATACTTTTTTTTCTCTTTTTTTCGGAGCTGGGGACCGAATCCAGGGCCTTGCGCTTGCTAGGCAAGCGCTCTACCATTGAGCTAAATCCCCAACCCATAAAGGTACTTTTAAAACACAAATGTGTGTGTTTGGAAGCATGGGCTTGTGCTCAGGAGTGCAGTGCAGGTACCTGAGTTGGCCAGAGTGATGGATTCCCCTGGAGCTGGAGTTACAGGTAATGTAAGCGGTCTGATGTGGGTACTGGGAACTGTGTCTTCTGGAAACAGAGTGCGTGCTCTTAACTGCTCAGGCATCTCTGTAATGCTAGAGCACAGGGCTTTGAGCCAGTGGGTTATCACTTAAGTTACCCTTTCAGCCTAACAGATTATTCTTTAAATATCACTTTCTGAGATATTGACATGCTGATGTAAAAAGCCAAACTACTGTAATTTATGTTGCTTAACACATTCCTTCTGAGTCTTTTACATTTTGTCTCACAGATTGTCAGCAGATGGATCTGGGATGTGGCATGGGACAGCTGGGTAGAAGCTAAACATGAAACAGAGTCTTACTTGGCATTGGTCTTGGTGTTTGCTCTCTATTGTGAGTAGCTCAGGACCAGCAGTTTTACACCCTCTCACCCCAATAAATGATGTATACAGATTTGTGAGCCTCGTGTGTTACCTTACCATACACATGCGAAACACACAAAGAGCCAGTTATAATTACTAACATGTTACCTCAAAGCAGTAGAAGGTAGGTACGAATTCTTACAGATTCCAATACAGAGGTATAGTTATTCTTAGGTTTAAGAAAATTAGGATAGCTAGACAGCTGGCACATGTCTTTTTAATCTCAGCATTTAGGAGGCACAGGGGATGGATCTCTGAGTTCTAGGCTAGCCTGGTCTACATAGTTCCAGGATAGGCAAGTCTGAGAGTGTGTCTCAGAAATAAAATTAGGACTTGCCATAGGAAATGAAGTGGAAGTCTTAAATAATGTAAATATAAGATACATTTTGGAAAAATTATAAGGGCAGATGTATTTTGGATGGTGTTTTAATATTTTGTGTTCATTCTTTTGAAAGGGCTCTCTAAACTTAAAGGAAAAATGATAAAGCATTGGTGTTTTCTTATCTAGATTCCTCCCTCTCTGAAGCTTAGTCTTAAGCCAGTCTTAACGAGACCTCATTGTCTTCTCCACATGTCACATTGTTTTCAATCTCTAGCTCTTAATGCCTTTTCATTTGCCCTGTTATCAAGTCAAACTAGAATAAAGGGTAAACCTGAACACACTTCCTATTTTCCAAATTGTTATCCATTTTCTGTCTTGAAACAGGTGGTATTTAATCTCAGTTGTACAATTGATGAGAATCTAAAATCTTTAGCACCTGTGAGGGCTTATCTAGGTTAGCTCAGTCTCTGGATGTGCTGGTGGAATAGCTTGATTGGATTGAGGTAGCAAACCAGGATCACTGTGGGTAGCACCAGAACCTGGGATAAGATCCTGGACCACACAGAAAGATTGTATTGAGTGCATTCTCTCTGCACTCCGACTGGATGTGATGTGACCACAGGACTGTTTGTACAGTTGAACAGAGCTAGAGAAACCCTTTCCCATAGGTTGCTTTGTCAGAGTATTTTATCACAACTGCAAAAGAAATAGAGACAGATCTCAGTTTCCACATTAGATCTACTATATTCATCTCTCTTGTCTTTTAACTTTCAAGTTTTATAACATTAAAATCTTGTTTTTTTATTGCAAGTAAGTTCTCTTCCACCTACGCTGCTCTTAAGTTCAATTATATATTTGTGTATTGCTTAGCTTGAAGCTGCTGATCTATAATGCAGACATCCTGCTCTATGGCAGGCATTCCCTTCACCTCTGCCTTGTGTAGGTGACAGCTCTATCTTTCATGTGGACACACTATATTTCATGTGAGGAGAAAATGCTGGGTTTATTGTCAGGAGCTAGAAGTCCTGGCCATGAAAGGGAACTCAAATTCTGAAATCCAAGAGCTAGATCATCTTTTCTGATCTGGTCCTGTACATTCTTGGAAGAGTTGTGGGGAGTGTTGTGGATGGGGGCTGGGGAGCATAGGGGTGCTTCTCTGTCCCTTGCCTTTGTCTATTGGACCTGTTGTCTTCCTGGTGCTCCTTTCAAAGGGTGGGGTCCGGCCTTTCAAAAGGCGAAGTCTAAGAACTAGGATCAATATAAATCCAAGCACACTGGCTTTCATTTCCCAGGGATTCCCAATCCTGTGTCCTGCAGGTGATTATGTTTTCTGACACTGTCATATGGTTTGGGGGACCTTCTCTATGTTCTTGCCTGATTGGGTCCTGTTCAGCCAGAGTGCTGCTCTGACTTTTCTCGTGGCCACTACACCTAGGTTTCGGGAGTGGCAAATGTAGAACAAAGGAGCCAAGGGCGCCTTGGGGACCCAGAGGTGTGCGGAGTGAAGATGGCGGGGTGGGGAAAAGGCACTACAGGAGAGGGGATCTCAAGGAGAGAGGAGGCGGAGCTCCTGGGGTGGTTGACCCTCAGGGCTGAGGAGAGAGGAGGAAGTAGACTGAGGACTCAAATCCTTCAGTTACAGAAGGGAGCGCAGACACTGGTGGAGAAGGGGAAGGTGGCCGCGGGTGTGGGGACCCCAGGCTGAGGGGAGGGGCTGGGACCGGTGGTGGGAGGATACCACGTAGCGGGGACCCTTGATTCGGGGTGGGGGCGGGAAGAGACAGCGTGGTGGAGACCCCTGGCTGAGGGGAGGAGCTGGGCACCGGTGTGTGTGTGTGTGTGTAGGGGTGGGGGTTGGAGGACACGCGTGGTAGGGACCCATCTTTCACGGGAGGAGCTGGCGACCCAGGTGGGGACTAGGCAGCCGCCGCCGACTGAGGACCCCCGGCTGACGCGCGGCGGAGGAGGGGAGGGGGCGGGACCGCGGCGGGGCGGGGCGGCGCGGAGCCGCGGCTGACGCGAAGGGCCGGGCTGGGGGCGCAGGGAAGGGGCGGCGGCGAGCTCGCCAGGCGGCCAGGAACCCGGGTCGGGCCGGGGCCCGGGCCAAGGCGGCAGCTGGCCAGCGGAGCTCAGGCCGGGCGCGGCGGGCCGGGTGAAGGCGGCAAGGCGGCGGGCCCCGGCCCAGGCCCGTAGAGCCGCGCAGCTGCAGCCGGCTGACGTGAGCGGCGTGCGGGTCCCGGCCGGCGGCGCGCTGGCGGCCATGGCGGTGGCGCTGGCGGGCCGCGGGGCGCGCGGCGGCAGGGGCCGGCCCCCGGGCGGGCGGGCGGAGGGGGCGGGGCCGGGGCGCCGGGCGGCCCGCGCGACAGCGGCGGCAGCGGCGGCGGCGGCGGCTGGGACTAGGCGACGGCGGCGACGACGACGGAGGCGCGGGGCGCTGGGGCTGATGGCAGCGGCCGGGCCCGGGGCGGCGCTGTCCCCGCGGCGGTGCGACAGCGACCCGGCCTCCCCCGGAGCGCAGTCCCCGAAGGTGAGCGGAGCGCGCTGCCCAACGGCTGCAGCGGCCCGGGCCGGGTTCGGGAGCGCAGTGGGGACAGGACGGCGGGTCCCCAAGCAACAAGTGCGGCGAACGGTGGGCGCGGACCTCAGGGAGACCTGCGCGGCGGGTGGGAAGTTGTCGGGGAGTAGTAGGGACCGGAAGACTCGCGAAGAGTGGTTGAGACGGAGCGCCCGCAGCCTGGGGAAGTCAGAAAAGTTGCGGCCTTTTGGGATCTCAAGTCCAGGAGACGCTGAGCGGGGCGTGCGCTCGTGGTCCCGAGTTGGCAGAACGTGGGTTCACACCCACAGACTCGGCCAGCCGAAGTGACCCGTCCACGTGCCCGTCCCTCCCCGAGGGGCCTCTGTCTGCTCCCCTGTGAACCTCACTGTGGCCGGGCCCGAGTCAGAGCAGCGCCCGGGGGCTGCTGGCTCCTGGCCCCGACTGAGGACCTTGCAGAGAAGAGGGCCTTACCTGGAACGTAGCCCTTAGAATTCATACGGTTGTGAGCTGTTAAACTCTGTGTCAACTTCCATTATTGTTTCTTTTCGAATGGATCATTGTTTTTAACTAAAAGCGTTTTTAAACAGAAATCTTTAAAATATTCACAAATTAGTAAAATAGCGCTTAAAATGCTTCAGAGCTTAAAATGAACCTTGTCAAGCAAGTATGGAATATGAGTACTGTGAAAAATTAAATATTAAATATTATCTTTCAACTTGTTTTTTAGTTTTAAAAAGGAATATTAAGTTTGTTTACTTGACTTCATTTTTGATGAGTGAAAAGGAGAATGGTTTCTTTTTTTTTAATTTGAAAAATAATTTTAGTAAATTCCTAGGTGCTAGAGACATAGTGAAATGTAAAATCACTGCTAACCTCAACGTTAACATATATCAGTTATGCACTAGCCCTTGCTCTTCATGTGCTCATGTATCACTTCACTGAATCCTTGCATCAGCCACCTAGGCTTTCAGACAGGGAGAAGCTGGCAGGTTACCACACAGCTGGTGGACAGCTGCTCCATACGACTCCAGGCAGCCCACAGTGGCATGCTGACCTGACGTGCTGGCCTGTGCTTCCTTTTTATTTTCTTTCGCGGGTCCTTATTGAAATATATAGTAAGATTAGTAGTGTTAAGAGCTATAGTACCTTGATTTAAAGAACTATGAGCTGAAGCCATGAGCAATATGTAAATGAATTATTTTAAAAACATTTGACTACTTCTTTCCTTAATGGAATGGCTCAACAACTTATATCTTCTATGAGCTTATCACAATGTGCTGAATTTCTGCTATAGAAGAAAAAGAATGTAGTTAGACTTGGTAACCTGTGTCCAGTCCTTCATCTGCAAAGTAGCTAATTAGAATGTGATCTGGTAGGCCAGTTGTAAATGGAAGTGTGCTACAAAATTTGTTAGTATTTATTTCCCAGCTCAAATAGGAAGGCTTACTTTGATTTTAAAGTGGTTTTGCTATTAAAAAGCAGAAGACATTTGAACACAACCTAGTTGGTAAGAAAATGAAAGCAGAGTACATTTAAAATATAGTTGAAAATCAATTTTGTTTAGATTGAAGGTCAGTTTTTAGATTTATTCCATTTCTTATAACAAATTCTCTGTCCTTTTAATTATTCTAAAATTAAGTTTTCTAAGGACACTAGGTAGAAATGTGCTTTCTCTTGTTGATATTTAGGCAGACTGGAATGATACAGAATCACTCTTTGTTTTTAATTCATTTTAACATTTTCCATTTTTTTAATGTACAGGATGATAATGAAGATAACTCAAATGATGGGGGTCATCCATCTAAAAGAAGACGAATGGGTTCAGGGGATAGTTCAAGAAGTTGCGAGACTTCAAGTCAAGATCTTAGGTACTGCTGCTTTAAGGCTCAGTAGTGACTTCTGTAAACTGTTTGCTCACTTCTTCTTTCCTATCCCAGGCAGCATGAAAAGTTATTAAAAATTATATGTATGGGCTGGAGAGATGGCTCAGAAGTTAAGAATGCTTGTCTAACTGGAGATTGGTTACCAGCACCCACCTCCCCCAGTCTCCTGTAAGCTCCAGAGGCGCTGATGTTCCATTCTGTCCTCCACAGATGTTTGTACACATATACACAAAGCAAGCAAACAAACAAATCTTTAAAAAAGAGTCATATAATATAATATCGAAGTTGGTCTTGCTCCTGAGAACTATTAAAAAAAACAAACGATAAAATAGGTACATAAAATACAGCCATCGTAACACTTTTTATATATAAGAAGTATAGTTCAGTGGCATTAATTACATTTACAATATTGTGCAACCATCACTCTCACCCCTTTTCAAAACTTCAGTAGTGAAACTGCAGAACCCCCCAGTACCTCCTGTTCCTTCCTGCCCCCTGCTGCTGGTTGGTTACCAACTAAGTTCTCCTTCCTGCCCCTGACTGTGAACCATACAGTGCCTATCCCTAACCATATTATCTTCAAGGTTCATCTGTGTTGGAGGTCCTGAAGTCTGAACGATATTCCACTGTATGTGCTGCTACATTTTGCTTATTCCTGTGTATGCCTGCAGGCTGGGGTAATTAATGCTGAAGTGAACACTGGCGTTCAGAACCCTTGCTCTTAGTACCCTGGTATATAGCTAGAAGTGGAAAGCTGTACCATATGGTAATTCTGTGTTCAGCTTTTATAAGGACCTTCCATACATTTCCAGTGGTACCACCATTCTGCATTCCCACCAGTAATACACCTTGCAACATTGTTTTTGGTTTTTGCTTATTTTGATGATAGGCAAATGGAAAAACATAACTTAATCACCCACTGTGATTTTGTTTTGTATACACTGGCTAGTGGTGTTTGTTGAATATTTTTTAGGTGTATTTTGACAATTTGACTTATATTTTTGGAGAAATGTCTGTTTACTTCTCTGTCCACTTCTCCACCCCTGCCCGTTTTCGCTTTTGTTTTTTGAGACAGGGTCTTCCTATGTCCCTCTGGCTAGCCTAGAACTCACTATGTAGATAGGCTGGCTCACAGCGCTAGGACGGAAGGCCTACACCGCTATGCCCAGCTGTCCATTTCTCTTCTTGACGTACTCTGCATAGGAATTTCTTTATCTGGCTTTTTTCCCTATAGTTGATAGTGTCACTTTTTTTTTTTTTAATTTTCATGCCCGTAACTTTTGTTTTGGGTATTAAGTGTAAGAGTTGGTTTTTAACTTAGAGTTTTCTAGGCAGCTCTTACATACATTTAGGATTTTGATTCATTCTGAGCTACTTTTTGCATGCGATGTGATGGGAGGTGAGGTTCCTTTCTGTGGCTTTGTATGTGTCTGTTCTTTGCTAGCACCAACCAGGTTTGGCTGTTTCATGAGCTAGTTTTTTTTTTTTTTCCCCCGGAGCTGAGGACCGAACCCAGGGCCTTGCACTTGCTAGGCAAGCACTCTACCACTGAGCTAAATCCCCAACCCCGATGAGCTAGTTTTAAATGAATAAATGCTACAAACCACTGTCCCACTCCTGCGTCTGATTTATGTTACGTGATCCAGATTGACCCGTTCATTACAGTCTTTACTGTTGAGGATTGCAGTTGGGTGCAGTACACAACTTCCAAATAGATCTGCTCTTTACTTCAGGTTTGTAGAGTATAAAGACATAAAATTACAGCTTATTGTCCAGTTCACTGACAAAGTGGTCCTTGGAATGTCTGCTTTTCTAGTTGTGTGTGACTTACTGAGCAATACATAAGGATCGGAAGTTGTCTGTTATATCTGGGATGTATGACGTAATTGTAGTGACTTTTAAATAAAACTACTTGAGTGTTGCTTCCTTGCTTTGCTTTCTTAGATCTAGTAGGGTTTAACTTTACGTGTGTGCCCACGTGGGTATGGCGGCTCGCCGAGGCCAGAAGATCATAGTAGGTTCTGAGCTGGAGTCATGGTGGTTGTGAGCTGCCTGATGTGGTGCTGGGAAGCAAATACTCATCCTCTGCAAGCGTCAGTCATAAGCGCTCCTAACCACTGAGATCTCTCCAGCCTTAGGTTCTTTGCATGTACAGAAACTGCCATGTATATGTTTGCATGTGAAGAAATTTAGTGGACTTTTTTATGTGACATTTTGGATCATTAAATTTCTTCCTTTTACCCATTTTGTAATTTTTTCTATAATTACAGCAGTAATAAAAAGAATTGCAATTCTTAAAATTGTTTTGAAAATAATTTGGAATATAAATATGATTGACGTTTAATAAATGCCACATATAAGGCATAATGTGTGTTTGCATCTTAGCTTCAGTTACTACCCAGCAGAAAACTTAATAGAATACAAATGGCCACCTGATGAAACAGGAGAATACTACATGCTTCAGGAGCAAGTCAGTGAATATCTGGGTGTGACCTCCTTCAAGCGGAAATATCCAGGTACTTACGGCTTAGTGTATTAATGGATGACATCATACTTACCACAGAGACTTGGTTATGAGTTATTTTTCTTCTGCTTATGAAGCAAGTGCACTTGCTGATTTAATTTGTGATGAGCACTCAGTATCCTACTGTGGAGGTAGCATGCTTCTTCTGTATGTCACCAAGTTCTTTAGGGACAGAATAAGATTATAGGTGTGTAACATCCTACTGACTTCTTGAGGATAAGTTTGAAAAGAAAAATCACTTTATAGCCAGTGTTTTTAATCGAAACTGTTGCTCTGTGGCCTCAGAAATAGAGATAGCATCTAAGCCGAGCTTGAATTGTCGGAAGCCATTCATGATGAGCTGCCCTAATATAGAAAATGGTTAACTTCGGATTGTTCTAGTTTTTAGTTTTCTGATGTTTATTTCTTGAATTTGTAAGATGTGTGTGTGTGTGTGTGTGTGTGTGTGTGTGTGTGTGTGTGTAGTTACCTAATAATACTTAGAAAATTTAGCAACAAATGTGTTTAAATAGTTGTTTTCCTAAGTTTTTAAAAGTTTTAAGATGTATAGTTTTAGTTTTTTTTTTTTTGTTTGTTTGTTTTTTGGTTCTTTTTTTTGGAGCTGGGGACCGAACCCAGGGCCTTGTGCTTCCTAGGTAAGCGCTCTGCCACTGAGCTAAATCCCCAGCCCCAATAGTTTTAGTTTTTAACAGTCCTTTTGTTCTGCTTTTGGAGATTTAGAGCGACGAGATTTATCTCACAAGGAGAAACTGTACCTGAGAGAATTAAACGTCATCACGGAAACACAGTGCACACTAGGTAACTAGCACCTATCCTGTCTATTAAATGAACATTTGTAGGTGGTAGATAATTAGATAAATGACACATCTCCTAAAATAGTTTACAAAATTAATAAATTATTTAAATAATAAGTTGTTTACTTATTTTTAATTGTTAAAATGTAAAGGCATGATATAATTTTTTTATACTACAATATAATTTTCTATTGATAACTTTAACAGAGTTGTCAAAATGTTTGTGTTTTGGGAGTAGAATTTATATCTAAGTAGAGAGCTTTATCTGTACTACTGGGGATTGAACCCATAGATTCTTATTTTTGGCAAATCTTGTCAAACTTTTAAGTTCCTTATAGCATCTGCTTTATTGATAATTTATCTTTGGTGAGTGCATCAATGTCAACGGGCACTTCCCAGTATAAATTCATCACAGCAGTAGGGAAATCTGATACTGATGCTGTAAAAGTTACGTGGTGTGTGTAGACTGGCGAATGTTTTAAGATGTGAATTGATAGTATTTCTGATATATAAATTTGGAGACTTAGAAATATATATTGAGAAATACTTTTTACATATCCTGTCTTAATTATTAGTGGCTACTATATACCATTCATAATTATTTCTAAGTATATTCTTACGATTTATATAAAATAGAAAGGCTCAAATCATTTGATTTGATTTAATTTTTGTTTTACAAGATAACGTTTAGTTTTGATTGCTTGACTTTATTGGGAAGAATTAACTTATATTTTACAATGTATTAATTTTGCTTTGATTACAGTAAGACAGTAAAAAAAAAGCTAGTTTTGAAAAAGCACTGTGTTCGCTTGGCCTTAAGATATTTTCTTTACTTTCTTTTGGGGGGGGTCTAAAATAGGTTTAACAGCATTGCGCAGTGATGAAGTGATTGACTTAATGATAAAAGAATATCCAGCTAAACACGCTGAATATTCTGTTATTCTACAAGAAAAGGAACGTCAGAGAATTACAGATCATTATAAAGAGTATTCTGTAAGTGATTTGAGGTGACTGATGTCTGTCTTAGGGGGCGGGAAAACTTTTTATAAAACTATATCTGACTTCTAACTGTACTATTTTCCTTTCAGCAAATGCAGCAACAGAGTACTCAGAAAGTCGAAGCCAGCAAAGTGCCTGAGTACATTAAGAAAGCCGCCAAGAAGGCAGCAGAGTTTAACAGCAACTTAAACCGGGAGCGCATGGAAGAAAGAAGAGCGTACTTTGACTTGCAGACGCATGTAGGGTGATACAGTGCAGGAGTATCTGGGGCTCCCTTGTTGCTGCAGAATGGTCACCAGCTGCTTATTATTATTGTTGTTGTTGTTATTATTATTATTGTGCCAGCTGTGTTTATTTTCTCACAGAAGTTAAGATACCATTTTTAATGATATATTGGATAATGCCAGTTGCCTGCGTTCCCATCCTCCTTCCTTTCCTTCTTTCCGAAACCTCTTTGCTTTATGATTGAGTTTACTGAGCAAGACGAATAGTAGCTATGCATCTAACCCCGTGACCCCAGAGTGTGTGTGAGAGCAGCACACTTGAGCTTGTCTGTTTGGTTTTGATGGGAGTCCCATGAGCTTACACAAATGTCCCCTACATTTGATAGAAGGAGCCAGGTGAGCTACAAAGAAGTTTCCAAACTTCACAAAAGGCTATGACGAGCCAGAGGCTTTACACTGCCTTTCCTCAGAGCCTGTGCACATGGTGAATAACAGGCACAGAGCTAAAGTACAGGGCTGGGAGGCACCAAGTGTCCGCTCAGTTATTGCTACTGTGGTATTTAACGTGCTGGCTTTTCTATAGTGTGGGGACATGATGTAGTGTACGCATGGGAATTCTTTTTTGAAGCCTTGATTCCCAGGTTGGAATCAGTTTTCACATTTCTTGATCTGAACGCAGGTCATCCAAGTGCCTCAAGGGAAGTACAAAGTGTTGCCAACAGACCGAACGAAGGTCAGTTCCTATCCAGTGGCTCTCATCCCCGGGCAGTTCCAGGAGTACTATAAGAGGTATTCAGTACTTCAGTTACCATTGATTTCGGGGCCTCCTAGACATTTTTGTTTATCAGTGACACCAAAAGGTGTGTAGGATTTGTGTCTGCATTTCCCTCTTGGCTTCTGTGCAAAGAACACCATTCTATTAGAATTGAAGGCCTACAGGGAAGGTCTGGAGGGCCACCTCTGCCAGCCTTGTCTGCATAGGTCTTGGGTACTTTCAGTATGGCCCGTGGCCCAGTAGTTTGGCATCCTTGGGAGGCTTTTGTGAAGTAGAATCTCAGGTAGGTTCAGTGTCAGGTCCTCTCCAGAGCCTTCTTCACTTGAGTGGAGCTCACAACATGCAGCACAGAAGGACATGATAGCAGTGAGAGGGGAGATAAAAGAAGGGACAGATAAGTACCAGGGCACACACAGCCACAATCCTATAAGTGTACTTACTTCCTGTTTTCATCTTAAATGCAACCAAACGCCTTTCAGACCAGGACAAATGGGTTCCTCTTGTTTCAAAATCTCAGCTTTTCTTCCAGCAGTAGACCTCATTCTGGAGACTTGTTCTCAGAGTAGGTGTTCTACAGAAAACATGATTTTTAGCACAGCCAGGCTGTTTGATACTCTAATTTAATTGTGCAAAATTTTAACTTTTTAAAAAAAATTTCAATCTGGAAAACCAAAATCTGATGGTGTCCTGCCAGCTCCTGTGTTCCGATGTGGTGATGGTGTGTTAGCACTGAGGAGGCCTCTGAGGCCAGGACGGCTATGCGCAGCCTGAACTGGGGAGACTCAAATGTTGCACTACATGCTTTCCCATGTCTTAAAATAATCGCTGTTAAAAACTGTTCCCTAATTTTTCTCTAATTGTTACACACCACGCACTGGATGACACTCTGCTGAGCCTGTTCTAAGTGGAAGGTTGCAGTGCACAAGTCACCACAGCTTGCATGTGTGGTTGTGCAGGAGCATTTTTTGGGCTGCCTGGGTTCCACTCCTATCTGCTGATACAGTAGTCATTGTCTTTTTTCTTGCTTTGAGGGTAAAGGGAAAGACTGACATTATGTTTAGATAGGATCAAATGCAATATCTGTATGGTCAGTTGGGGAAGAAATGTTCTGATTGCTAAAATTTATTACTTATTCCCACCTTATGACCAAAATGAAATTCTCCCTGCCCATTTGTGTGAAGTATATGTGAGAAGCATAAAGCAAATTTCATAGCTTAAAGGTAGTTTGTACACACTTGATATTCAAGGGCAAATGAAAGCAACCTTTCTGAATTTAGGTACTCACCAGATGAGCTTCGGTACTTGCCATTAAACACAGCCCTGTATGAGCCGCCCCTGGACCCAGAGCTCCCGGCACTAGATAGTGATGGAGACTCAGATGACGGTGAAGACGGTGGAGGGGATGAGAAGCGGAAGAATAAAGGCACTTCGGTAGGACTGTGCACCTTCCCGGGAAGATCCTTGGGTTATTTGCTGATTACTTTCCTGGAATGTTAAATTGAACTCTATTACCAGACTGTTTGAATGAGACAGTCACATCTATTTCTAGAAAAATTGTACAAGAATATTTAGTGTGTATTGATATAAATAGGTAGTGCTTTTTTGGGGGCAACTTTTTTTATTGAAAAACTTACTATTTTGAGCAAAATAGGCAATTGTATTCAACATTAATATTCTTTTATCCAACTTGCTGTTTCTGCAGATTGAAATACTGATAAAATAGACTGGTCTTTGCCACAGAGGAATGGAGTTTCTTGGGCTGGGGCAGCACACAGTACCCTGTGCTCCTTTTGCTTAATCTGGGGTTTCCTGTAGGAAACATTTACTAATGTGGTGTTTGCTTTTCTGGGTGTCTTTTTCATATAAAAAATTCAGTATATGTGCTGCCGAAGAGAGCACTCATACCAAAAATTTAGCTGCTAAAAAGCAAGACATTTGCTCTCAGCATGAAGGACAGTAGCTCTGAGGTGGTTTCTGGTTGTGATTGTCTTCAGAAATACACACTAAGCCACGGTCCTTTTATATGTTACATTGTTGCAAACCCAAATGTGTGTTTTCATTGAGTGGAATTTTATTCCCTTGTCTACTTCTAACACATACTTAACCATGAAACAAGGTTCTGTTCATGTCCTACATGGTGATGCCTCCTGTCAGTTACCAGAGAGGAGCTAGCTATGGAAGTTAATGATGAGCCCAACTTTATCACACTGTTTTGTGGAATATAAATTAATCAAATATTTGAGGAAAGCATTTTGACTGCATACCCAGAATTTTTTCAGATTTTGACCTGGCAGATTTGTTAGTAGAACTAATTCTCAGGCCTTAATTAGATGATAGAAAAATTTAAATAGAAAAAAATGTTTTTAGTGTTACAGAATTTAGAAATAAATCTTTATCCACAGTGGCGATACATTTACACAAAAGAAATGTGGTTTAAAGAATAAGAGAAAAATGCATGTAGTACTTTACTAACATGACAGCACATTTGCATATACGTGCTATGTACATATAGGATGTATGTGATTGTGTACATATACTGATCATGTGTTTACTGATACATACATAGTGTAATCACATGTGTACACACTTGCAGTATAACCAGTTTTGTGAATTACACTGCCAGAATGAAACTGCATTAGGAGGATATGTGGTATGTATGTATGAGAGAGCCTGGGCTCTGCAGAACATAAACACACAGAGAAACCAGAAGGAGACATGCTCATGGGCCCAGTCATTTCAGGATGCTTATCAGGTGGATATGGATAACTTAATTTTTTCATTCACTTTTTATAATTTATTTGAATATAAAGTTGTCAGCAAGCCTTGGATTATAAAATGAATTAAATAGTCAGATACTGGGGTCTTGTTCCTTGAACAAATATAGTATGTCATACTGCCGTGGATAGCTAGGGATATGGCTTTGGATCTTTTATGTTTGAACATGGTTATGTATTTGAAGGACTTTTGCAATAACTTCCATCACTCAGGAAAAATAAGTATTTCTATAAATATAAAACTATGGATCCGTGTGGTATGAAAATATTGGAGCTGTAATGTAATCATAGTTGAGTTGGTAATTCTGTTTTTGATGACTTACATCAGAAAGTGTAGTAGTTGACTAGGATACTTGCTAATAGAAATAATTATTAGATGGGTAAATAATTTAACATGGCTTTTCTTACTCTATTTAGAAATGAAATTCTTAAAATCATCTTTATATTTTTAATTGGAAAAAAACTTTCAGCTTAAAAAATGTTTTCTGTCATTTAAAAAATTGAGACTCAACTGGGTCCTGATCCCAAGGAACCTTTGCTTTTACTTGTTTGCTACAGGACAGCTCCTCAGGCAATGTGTCTGAAGGAGACAGCCCCCCTGACAGCCAGGAGGACACCTTCCAGGGAAGACAGAAATCAAAAGACAAAATGGCCACGCCAAGAAAAGACGGCTCCAAACGTTCTGTACTGTCCAAATCAGTTCCTGGGTACAAGGTAGAAGAAAAAAGCCCCTGACTTGGCCTCTTTCCTGGCCAGCTTCTCCCTCATACCGTTAACTCTGAGCCTGAGGAGCTGAGCTTGCTGCGCTCCGCCATCCTGTCCTGTGCACCTGTCCACTGCTTTCTTTCTCTGGTGGCTTTCTTGTCACTTTTGGTCATGGTATAGCTTCTATTTCCTGTATATAAACAATTTATTACTTCATCCCTTTAAGTAATAACCAGACAAATAGGAGTTTTTAAAACATTCTTTCAAGGCAGAACCTTTTTTTGAGTGCAGGGCATAATTGTCTAGCATTCTGAATATCCGAACAGTTGGTGAAGCAGGGCTGGATTTACAACCACACGAGGTGGTATTTTTGTAGTGCCTTTCATTGACAATATCAGGCTTATTCTAAGGATTGTTGGATCCAATTGCCAAATTCTGCCAAGTTTTGGACAGAAAATAGGAAGAGCTGTTAATTACATCATTGTTTTTGTATAACCTTTGACAGATATACCATTCTGTTACAAGAACTAAAACCTAGTTTGTGGATCTGATCATTCTTGGAGTAAGGCCATAGATTATAAGAAACTCTAATTATTTTTAACATTTCTGTCTGCCTCTCCCCTTGAGAAGTTAGATGAGAGGTGAGCAGCTGTATTGGTGCAAGGAGATGTAGGAGGGTCATAGAAGGAATGGACGTAGTCTTCAGCTTTGTGACATGGACAGTGATGCTACAGCATACACTCCTGGTCTTGGCTGCCTTAGAATATCCATCTGGTCACTATATGGAGGTGTACTAAAGGAAGGCTGTGAGTAAGAGTCGCGCCGAGCGAGTTATTAAACACCTGTGTGGTAGCATTGCGACAGCGGCACATTGCAGAGAAAGAAAAGTGAAGTGAGCTGAGTCACTGTCTGTCCGCCCTACTGGAACACATTCTGACAGTGTCCGCTTAGAACATGCTTTTGTGGCATAGCCACACAATTGATGGCTCACTCAGCAAGGACTCATTCTGAGGACAGCTTCAGTAGGCTGCTGTGTGATTTTTTTTTTCTACATGTATAGCTAGCTTATTTATGCTTTTTAAACTAAAGATTTCAGTCACTGCTTAATAACTGAAACCAAAAATACTCCAAAGATTACATTTTAGAGGCAGCCGGCAGGAGCCAGTATGTGTCACTGTCTTAGAGGTGCCAGTGGGAGTGACAGTTGTCGGGCTGAGGAAGTTTAAACAAGGAGCCTGTTTTATCATGCATTATAAACAGAGAATATTGAAACAGACATATAATACAGGCTGGAACTGAAGAACTATCCATATTATCACTGATCTAGTGAGTAAATCATATAGATTAATCTTAGTTAATAGTACTCAAGGGAGCCTCATATGCAAAATAAACATTTTCTAATCTGTAAACATTTTTAGTAACTAAAAATGTTTCAGGGATTTCAAAGATAGGAACAGCCAATATATAGATATTATATATTAATGTGAACACAATTATTGAAAGTTAACCTCTGTATGGAAAGTATTAATGAGCCAAGATGTGCCTAAATATTAGGGTACTTCAAGCTGACACACACTTTAGAATATGGGAGTTAAACATAATGTATGTGATAGAATAGGATGACTGGTGCTTGCCCTCAACTTGTAGGACGGTATTGCTTAGGTTACATTAACCTGAAATTAAAGTGTAACTGTTAGGCTCAGGCCTACACATACATAATTAAAATCTATACTATGTTAGTGCTACCATGAAGTTTCAACTTATTTGCTATTTTTTCAACAAGAAAAGCATACACAAGCCTTTTATTTGAGATGCTGAAGGAAACTAAAAGGCTGTGGCAGTGTGCAAAGGTGATCAGAGGGTCTTAGTGAGGCACAGGGCGGTCCTCCTCCCTCCTTCAGTGCTGGTCTTCAGTCTGTCTGTGAGG